>NC_139512.1:176609038-177054038 GCF_947247035.1 Vipera ursinii | reverse complement strand
GAATAATCATCGTGTTTTAAAAAACAGAGGTGTTTTCCTACATTTTTGTCCTATCCATCTATGTGATAATATAGAAAATACAGGTAGACTTTGGATGACTTCCTTCTGCTTCACAAGTAGTTAGTGGACATGCAAATGATCAATATTCTAGGAGCTAAAACGTACCATTTGAAGTAGCCTCCTAATATCATCAAGCCATTCTTCTCTTCCATATTCAGGGGGGTTAAGCTTTCGTGCAACATGAAAATAAAAAGAAATGCAGTAGACCAATTTGGATTGGACAAAAAAATAATAATGATTTGTATATCACTTTAATGTATTGAATCTGCATTTCATGTATGCTAATTAGATCCTAATGGATCTGTTTGAGCACAGACCTGTCATCATACCGCTGTGCAGGTTTCTGGAAGTGGAGATAGAGATGCCTTTCCCCAGTCGACTTTTTGCCTCTTGCATGCTGTAACCTGGCAGATCTGTGAGTCCCAGTTTTCACCATCCCCTCCACTTTGTGCTCAATTGTTTGGAGAATGTGGGGCTTTCATCTATCAGCGTTATGGTGGCATTTCTCCAACCGCTGGTGCCTATATTCTGCAATACATCCTAGCCAGGAGAGAGTACAGTAGGTATATCTAAATGATTGATTCGTGGACTTTTAAAGCTGTCAAGGTAGATCTCGTAAGGCAGCTGTCAGCTTCTCAGATACATGAAGTTGTATTTATGCAGCACATTATGAAGGAAAAATCTAACTCTCTTATTTATGGACAGGGGAGGCTGTAAAACCTAGAAAATAACAACCACAGAGAATTCCAGCTAGGACTGTATTTTATGCTGTTGCTGAAAAGGCTTGCCTATCTGGCGGCTGCAGGAAAGTAAAATCTCAGCTTTTGCATGCAGATCTTCTCTCTGAGGTAGGAACACAAAGAGAGGCACTACAGAAAGAGCTTGAGAGAGACAATTAGCCATCCAGCAACTGGAAGCAGTGCATCTAAAGATAACATTGTCGTGTGCTTTCACAACAATTTGGGGAACCTCAGTGAAACCACAAAGTGAAATCTAGGCCACATTTTGCACTTACTGCTCATAAATAGTTGCTAAAGAAGCCAAGATTTACTGATAATGAGCCCTGAAAGAGACGTGTGGCTTATTTGTGTCTTTCTTATAAGACTTATGGCCACCCCAAACAGCTGTCTCTCCACAGCATACAATTCCCCAAATATTAAAAACTGAGGAAGTCAATAATCAAATTTCAAAACAGAGCATACATTGCAATGGCATGTAAAAACTGGGAATCATGTTCATTGAAAGTAGAATGACTAATTCGCCATCCAGTGGGATAATTATAATATCTCATCCCCCTCCCCCCTCCTCCAGTTTGGTGAAAGGACCAGGTTTTCACTATTTTCTTTGGTTCTGATGATGTATAAAGGATAGAAAATGAAGCTTACTTCAGCGCAAGTCAGGAGGGTTCACAGCTTTAGGGCTGCCTAGTTAAAAGGTACGATGTGCCTCTCATTTCACTCGTAGCATCTGTACAACTGGTAGCTATATCTGGGCACAGGACAGCAGTCCTTCCCTTCGCTTAAATGGAATAAGCTGCCTAATGACCTCCCTGACTTACAACCAAAAGTCCAGGCTCAGTTGAGGTCATAAATCAAGGACAATGTTAAGTGATCAGAACAATGTCTGTGATCCTTTTGCCAACTATTAAAGGATCTGACAAAATATGAAGATTACCACTGAATTATATAGAGCCACCCCTGCCATTAAGCAAAGTGAGGCAGGTACCTCAAGTAGTTGGTATGATGGATTGTGGCAGCAGAACTGTCTCTATTCACTTGATTGGCTGGGATGTTTGCCTATTGGTTGCTATCCTTCCCACTGAATAGTCCACATCCTGTGATTCTCATCTAGAGAGCAGGAGAGGCAGCTATCCAGCCCATGCACTGAGTGTCACCTAAATATGCACATTATTCTGCTTCCACAACACATCATTCTAGAACCTCCACTGGTACACTGTAGCATCTATATTTCACTAGAAAGAGAGCAGGTAGCAGTTGAATCAATGAATATGTAGTAGTGAGACACGGAATCCAAAGCGCTCCATGGAAAGCAACCCACCCTGACTTGATTTTATGACTATTTTTATGATGATTGTAAAGTTGAGTCACTGCAGTTGTTAAGTGAGCCATGTAGTGATTAAGGGAATCCAGCATATCCAAAGGGCATTTCTTGCAGTTTTCTGCTGGAAAATAAGCAGAACAAACAAAAAACAACAACACACCACTACAAATGTGGTCACATGACCATGGGATGCTACAAAAAGTCATAAATGCAGGTTGCCAAGCATCCACAATGCAGTCATATGACCATGGGGGAGGCACATGACATTTTACAATTGTCAGAAGTGCTTTATAACTCCTAAAATACTTTTTTCAAGGCCACTGTAACTTTGAACAGTCATTAGGCAACTGGTCATTAAATGACAGCTACCTGTAAACAGAATCTAATTCTTGTAAGTCATAGTAGAGCTATTAGTTTTTATGGTACCCGAAGCTGTCCTCTTCTTTAAGCTGGAATATATAGAATGGGAGAGAATGGGAAGAATGGACCGATTGTCTAACTATATCCCTGACAGGGGTGGATAACCTTACCTTTCAGGGAATTCTTGAGGGATCAGCAAGTGATAAGGCTATTCATAATAGTGGAGATCTTTGAAAAGTAGTATTTGAATGCAAGCGGTCCTTCAGCTACCTTAGTCCCAAATCATGAAGGGCTTTAAAAATCAAAACGTTCCTTTTGAGTATATTTCAGTTCAATAAATACATGACTGTATGACAGAAGTACCTGCTTTTCTCAGAGGAGACCCAATGACCTTGCTTGATATTTCTGTTTTTTTCTGAACAGTGACCCTTGAATTTCTGAAATGCATATTATAAGATCCATTCTGCTTGTTAAGCTCAGAGCCAAAGGCACTTGGAGAGATAATTAGGTATATCTGTATGAGGGCCATTTGAGGGCGTGCCTTTGCATACAGGAGCATTTAGCCCTGGACACGGCAGCTTAATTTAGTGATGTATATCTTTAAAGAAAGAGAGGACAAAAGTGTTCTAATAATTATAGATTAGCTCACTGATAGCATTTGATGCTCCAATACAAACAGGTTTGTTTATATATTTTCAGAAATCTTTTTATACCAGTAATATTTGATCATAAATGTATGGCGTGTACTTGAATCAGCAGAATCCTACTTATGAAAAAAAAAAATAATAGATCTATTTGCTATTAAGTTGCCCAAGTATCTTTATCATTTTTGCTAGTTGGAGAGTTGATAGCTGAGCATTTTTATATAAACCCAAGCAAAAGGTACTAATATGGAGTGCATATTATGTTGGGCCTTGGGGAAATTTATTTTCTTATATTTACATACCTCACTGAATACTCATAGATGACTCCTCTTAACATACCAAGCCAGCTGTTGTGAGGCTAAAGTACCTTTCACTTATTTATTGAGGAATAATAAAAATCCCTATAAAACTATTTTTTTAAAAAAAGAAATCTAAGGCAGCACCAGGAGTCTCTCAATGAACAGGACACTGAATTTCAGGTATGTTTTCCTCCTATGTGTCTTTCCTCTTTTAGATTCCTTCAGGGTATAATGTTAATGTTTGCCTGAAGCAAGGAAAAAATCTCTCTTTTCTCTCTCTCTCTCTGGTTTCATACATATAAATGTGTTCAGACTCACCTTAAACTTCAGCAAGTCAGATGTGACATAAAATGCCTGTTGGCTGTACTTTTCTTGGTGCATATATAGTGCCCTGAGTCATTGTCACAGGATATGAAAGCATATTTTGAAATATAATTTATTTGAATGTCAGCAGAAAATTGTCTTTCTGCATCATTATTCCTTTCTTTTGTATCACTGATAAGAGATGGCGATACCTTTAGCTGTGTGCTATTGACAATATAAATATGGTAAGGAGCATTTCATTAATCCAACACAGCCACCACCACAGCAAACATACATCAGTTGGTCAAATAACACTCAACTGTTTAAGGCATGAATTTGTTTGACTGCAATTCTATTGTTAAAAAAATGACTGCCTTCTAGAAGATTCCAGAATCCAGCTGTGACAAGTTGAACAAACCACCATATTAGATCATGATTCAGACATAGGTATTTTTTTTTTTAAATTCCATTTATATCCCGCCCTTCTCCGAAGACTCAGGGCGGCTTACAAGCTTAGCAGTAGCCTTCATTCCATGTATATGCCTGCTTATTAGGGCTTTCCCCCCCCCCAAGCGGCATTATTACAAAGTCAGCTTAATTGCCCCCAACAATCTGGGTCCTCATTTTACCTACCTCAGAAGGATGGAAGGCTGAGTCAACCTTGAGCCTGGTGGGACTCAAACCTGCACTAATTGCAGGCAGCTGGTGTTACTTAAGGAGGCATTAGCCCACTGCTCCACCAAGGCTCTTGTTTACTTTCAGTACGATAATAATGTATGGAATAATTTTCCATTATCCCTTCTTCTTCTAATGCTGCAAGTGATTCACTTTTCTTCCGATTCTTTTCCTCTGTGCTCCACAACACTTGGAAATTCAGAAGCCAAGTCCACAGTTGAATTTCCACTTGTTCTCTGAACTGCCTAGGTTTCTGGAACAATGAGCAAAAAGGCAATTGGAACTGATGTCAGATGAGCTCTGAAGCTCCCTGTGGAGTGCTACACAAATCCCCATGATATGCTAATTTTCCAGGGATGGAAAACATCGTCTTTGCTCCTTACTGAATTTTAGAAATGTTCTAGCCTTTTCCAAGTTTTACAGCCATTGGGTGTTATCTGTTACAAACCCTGTGATTATAACGCTGCAGCTTTTGCCAACAGGGGTTTCTTTCATCAGTGGTGCTCAGTTACACGAGAATCTTTTGGACAGATGGATGACTTCTCCTCTAATTTGGAAGAATGACTTCTCAGCAACAAATAATGGGTGCTGTAGCAAATCTATCTTGACAGCCGACAAGCTTAGAGAATGGCCTGGGCTTTGCCTTCTTTAATAGGAAACAGTGAAATGAAAAAGCCAGAGGATAGAGCAGGGCTTTCAGGTTTTAAGGAATAGCATGTTTGTTTCCGGAGTTTGAGAGGCCCCTGCCTGCATATGGTCTCCTCCAAATACAGTTTTTTTTTTAAAAAAATAATAGATATACCTTGTCCACTCATTTCCAATCATGGTAATGGTGAAACAAGACACCTGTGAAATTGTGGCAAATTAAAACTCATTTTTACTGACAAAAGTGGCATTTTGAACCTTTGGGTTTACTCAGGAGGCTCATATGATTTGTCTTTTTCAATCTTGTAGTACTGTATGTAGATAGAATTACCTACAAACCCCCTCGCGAGGTTTTTATCAATATAACGCCGCAATTCCTGCATCTCGCGGGGTGTCAGGGCGTACATGCGCGGTTTTGGCAGCTTGACGCCCGGCTCGAGCTCGATGGCGCAGTCCGTCGCTCGGTGGGGAGGCAAAGCATCGCACTCCCTCTTGTTAAATACCTCAGCCAGGTCGGCGTACGCCTGTGGAAAGCGGGCTTTCCCCACCCCTTCTGCCCCTTGGACTTGCTTGCTCCCTGGCTGACCAGAGGGACCCACGTATGCGTGTGGTGGCAGTTGTGGCCCTGTCCCCAACCGCAGATGTCGACAGCCCCCTTCCCACCATATCATGGGACCCCACTTGTCGAGTCACGTCAGCCCCAGGATTACTGCCTCTGTCATATACGGAACGACAAGGAACCGCATCGTCTCCCAATGGGTTCCCATCTCCAAACGGACAGGGCTCGTCACCTGGGTGACCGGGCCCCCCCCAGAAGGGACCCATCCACCTGCTGGAAACGGAGAGGGGTTGGCAGGCGCCGCACCTCCAGTCCCAGCCGGGCAACCACCGTCTGGCTGAGCAGGCACCGGGTACTGCCTGAGTCAATCAGTGCCGGGTAGGCCTCCCTACGACCCGTCCGCGGGTTGATGAGCACGACTGGAACCGTGACGGGTACCACCATGGGGTGGGGTCCTCCTCCGCCTCCTGGCTCTCGTAGGGTTCTGGGTCGTTGGCCCCAGGTGTTTCCGCGCCCGTTACTGGTGTCATCATGAGGGTCGCCAGCTGGTGAGCAGCTCTCGAACGCTCCACCGACTTCCGTGCTGTGGGCCCCTTGCCAGAGGGGGTGGCTATGGCCGCACGGGGTGCCGGAAAAGGGCAATCAGCCACACGGTGTCCCGGCTGATCACAGTGGAAACATCTTATGGTTGACCTTGGGAGCGGCACAGGTGGGTTTGCTGCTGGTGCCACGGTCTTCCGTTCCTCCTCCTTCGGCTTCTCAGGGGGCCTGCGGGGCCCGACCGCCCCCTCTGA
Source organism: Vipera ursinii (assembly GCF_947247035.1). Taxonomy (NCBI): domain Eukaryota; kingdom Metazoa; phylum Chordata; class Lepidosauria; order Squamata; family Viperidae; genus Vipera; species Vipera ursinii. The sequence continues at coordinate 177,047,638 of NC_139512.1, read as the reverse complement.
CTTCCCCCTACACTCACGCAGCCGAACGTCGAGTTCAACAGCGACCCGATACCACTCCAGCAGTCGCTCGGGCACACCACGCACCACGCATGCCCTACGTAGCGCGCCGTCCAACCCTGCCTGGAAGTGGTACACCAGCAGGCGTTCCGGCCAGGAGCGGAGCTTGCGAGCCACCCAGCGAAACTCACCAACATACTCCGCCGCGGGCCTGCCTTGTTGTTGCAGCCCCACCACCTCCGCCTCAGCCCTATGGGTGCGGGCCACGTCCTCGAACTGCGTTCGCAGCGATTCCAGGAACAGTCCAACATCGGCCAGCTCCCGGGCGTGCTCCCCATACAGGTCAGCCGCCCAGGCCGCAGCCTCTCCCTGCAGGCTCGCAGTGATGGCCACCACCATGGCCCATTGGGAGGCATAGGCTGCACCGTACTGGTCCAGATGATGGATAGTGTGGCTCAGGAACATGGCGAGCCGGTCAGGGTGACCATCGTACGTCACTGGCAAAGGCGGAGGGCCCCAGATGAACCCCGGGCCCCAGGACCCCCCTGGGACCTGGGGCCCCTCGTACCTGGTGCCGCCTGCTCCATGGCCTGGTGGGGCCCCCGGCCATTGTCCACCTGGCGGGCTCTGCCTGGTCCAATGCCTCGGGGGGTGGTCGTTTGGCTCGAACAGTTCCTGCTACCGTTGGCTGTGACAGCGGGCCCCGGAACCTTGGGCTTGCCAGGCGGAAACCGGGCTGGCCCGACTGGCCAGGCGTCAGCCTCTGCAGCGACCATCGCCGTGTCTCCCGGTCCGGGCCCGAAGGCGACCAAGGTGTGGGGTCCTGAACGGACCTCTCCACGGGCCAGGGCCAGGTGCTCCAATTCAGGACTGTACCACCACTCCCCGCTACGAGCCAGAGGCCCTTCCTCCCTGCCTTCGCTGCCAGCGGCCGTGGCCATAACTCCCTTGGTCTTCGGCCGCACCACCAGCCCTTCTGCCACATCTGAGTCAGGTGGTGCTGCAGCTGCAGCCCCTACGGCCCCATCCCCATCGGCTGCCAGAGCAAGCCCCTGTGGATCCTCTGCCATGCCCAAAGCGTGGGTAACAGCAGAAGGAATCCTGGAATAACGCTGACTTACTGTCACGACGTCCTCTGCGAAGAATCACAAGCACTCCAAAGGTACGGGTGACCAGGTTTATTGCTCACACAGATCAAACCGCGGTAAAGTCAGGCTGGATGCCTCAACGCTCTTTTTCATCACGCTGCTCCAGACCTCCTGCGGCTGGTCTTCCGTCTTGCCACCCCCCACCGTGGGGATGCGGAACCAACTAGATGGTACCGCCCCAGACGCTTAATGGACCCTCTCGGGTTCCAGGCAGCGCTGGGATCCCCTCCTGCCTCCGTCGCTCACAGCTCGGCGGATGCCTTAGTGGAAGCCTGGGAAAGGGCAGCCACTGAGGCACTGGACCGAGTTGTACCCCTGCGGCCCCTGACCGGGTGCAGATCCCATCGAGCTCCATGGTTCTCTGCGGAGCTCCGGGAGATGAAGCGTCGGAAACGGGGCCTAGAGAGCTGCTGGAGGTCCAGCCGATCCAAATCCGACCGGTTGCAGTTAAGAACCTATATTAGGTCTTATCTCGCAGCGATGAGGGCAGCGAGGTGCAATTACTTCTCTGCCCTCATCGCGTCCGCAGATAATCGCCCGGCCGCCCTGTTTAGGGTGACTCGCTCCCTCCTTAATCAGGAGGTGAGGGAGGATCCCTTGCAGGGTCGTGCCGAGGAGTTTGGTCAACATCTGTCGGATAAAATCGCTCGGATTCGGACCGGTTTGGACTCCAGCTGGGTAGAGTCTGACGATCAGGACATGGGCGGTCTTGTCAATGTTATCTGGGAGGAGTTTGATTCTGTGACCCCTGATGAAGTAGACAGGATTATGGGGAGGTTGAGCTCCACCACATGTTTATTGGATCCGTGCCCTTCCTGGCTGCTTTATGCAGCCAGGGAGAGGACACGAGGCTGGTTCCAGGCGGTGATATCTGCTTCTTTGAGTGAGGGTAATTTCCCCACCGTCTTGAAGGAGGCGGTGGTGAGACCTCTCCTCAAGAAGCCTGCCTTGGACCCAGCTGTCTTGAACAACTTTTGTCCAGTCTCCAACCTTCGCTTTCTTGCGAAGGTCGTTGAGAGTGTGGTGGCGCATCAGCTCCCTCTGGTCCTGGATGAAGCAGATTATCTGGACCCATACCAATCGGGCTTCAGGCCCGGGTACAGCACGGAGACGGCATTGGTCGCTCTGGTGAATGATCTCTGGAGGGCCCGGGATAGGGGATATTCCTCTGTCCTAGTCCTATTTGACCTCTCGGCGGCTTTCGATACCATCGACCATGGTATCCTGCTGCGGCGTCTCAGGGGATTGGGAGTGGGAGGCACAGTTCTTCGGTGGTTCTCCTCCTATCTCCTGGGACGTTCGCAGTCGGTGTTGGCAGGGGGGCAGAGATCGGCCCCTAGGTCTCTCGTTTGTGGAGTTCCTCAGGGTTCGGTTCTCTCACCTCTCCTGTTCAACATCTACATGAAACCGCTGGGTGAGATCATTCTTGGTTTTGGAGTTGGGTATCATCAATATGCTGATGATACCCAACTTTTCATTTCGACCCCAAACCACCCCAGTGATGCCCTCGCTGTGATGTCCTGTTGCCTGGAGGCGGTTCGGGTCTGGATGGGGAGGAACAGACTTCAACTCAACCCTGACAAGACTGAGTGGATGTACATTCCGGCATCCCGGGACATTCAAAATGTTCCATCACTTTCTATGGGGGGTGAGTCTTTACCCCCCGTAGATAGGGCTCGCAACTTGGGAGTCCTCCTAGATGCACGGCTTACCTTAGAAGATCATGTAGTAGCCGTGACTAGGGGGGCTTTCGCACAGGTTCGCCTGGTGCGGCAGTTGCGGCCCTATCTAGACCGGGATGCCCTGTGTTACGGTAACTCATGCGCTCGTGACCTCTCGTCTTGACTATTGCAATGCTCTACATGGGGCTTCCCTTGAAGACCACTCGGAGGCTCCAACTGGTACAGAATGCGGCTGCGAGAGTTGTCTTGGGAGTTTCCCGGTACTCCCATGTTACACCTTTGCTCCGCGAGCTGCATTGGTTACCAGTTGTCTTCCGGGTGAGGTTCAAGGTCTTAGTGATGGTTTTTAAGTCCTTACATGGCATGGGTCCGGAATACCTCGGGGACCACCTGCTGCCGGCGTCGACTCCCCTCCGCCCCGTGCGTTCCCACAGAGAGGGCCTTCTCAGGGTGCCTCCAGTCAGAGAATGTCAGCTGGTGGCCCCCAGGGGGAGGGCCTTCTCTGTGGGCGCTCCGGCTTTGTGGAATCAGCTGCCGGTTGAGCTCCGGATGGCACCGGATCTCCGCTCCTTCCTGCGTGGGTTAAAGACCCATTTATTTGAACAAGCTGGCCTGGCCTGATGGGGAATTACTTATGGTTTTAATACTTATATATATTTTTTATTGTTTTTTATTGTGGGCAATAATTTAATTCTTTTTTAACTTTTGTATTTTTGTAGTTTTAAGATATGCCCTGTTCACCGCCCTGAGTCCTTCGGGAGAAGGGCGGTATAAAAATTTAATTAAATAAATAATAAATAAATAAATAATCCCACCCCTTCAGAGTAAACTGGCATCCGCCCACCTCCCCATAAAGCCTCCACCCATCATCCTGCATGCCCGCCACCCACCACGTGTGTTGCTGCGGCCCGCCGGGCCCGTCCTCAGGTACGGCTTGTCCTTCCGTCTCCGTGCGCCTCCCTGTCCAACCTGATCTTGCCACCGTGCGCTCCCACCCCGCACACCCACACGAACGCCCGGCTGTAGGGAGAGGCAGCGTGGACATGGCCACCTCCCTGTTCATGGCTGCCCGTGGCTGGTCGGTTCCCCCAGCCGCCCCCCATCGTCCATTGTTTGACCTGGCTCCGGCTGCTCTCGTGGCTCAGCAGGGGGCTGGTGTCGCTCCCAGGACCTGGGCGCGGGCGCAGCCTGTGGCTCGGGGCCCAACCGCCGGGGCGCCAGGGGTCGGCCGGTGCAGGTGTGCCCACCGGCTGACCGATGGGTGTCCGGAGCCGTCCCCGTCGGTGGGGCAAGGGCGTGCCCGGCCGCCCGGGTGTGAGTGTGCCAGTCAGCTGCAAGGCAGGGGCCCGGCGTTGAACACGTTGGCCGGAGGAGGCTGTGCCTACCAGCTGGTCGGCGGGAGCCCGACACCGCGTCTCCAGGGCGGTCGCAGCTGGCAGCTTCGGCTGGCGGCTCCGGCGCGTGGCCACCGGGACCCAACGTGGCCAGCATGGTCGGCTGCTGGCCGGTAGTGAGGCGTTGAGGTCCGGGAGCGCAGGTGGGTGCTGGAGACGGCGGTCTTCTGGGGGAGGGAGGGGCCGCTTCCCTGCGCCGGCGGAGACGGTGTTGCAGCTCGGCTGCTTGGCAAGCCGGCGGGGCTTGACAGGTGTCCTTGTGGCTTGACTTTTTTTTCTATACTGCATTCATACTCTGTGCTGAAGCAAAATACAGCCTGAGTTTTACATATGCTATGAATTTTGAAGTGTAAATTTTGATGTGTTAATTAGTATACCTTACCTGGCTGTGATTTATTCAGTTAAAAAAGAAGCAAGCCACCTTTAACTGGAGTTTCTGTAAATGAGTGGAATAGTTGCCTGCCTTTTTAAGGTGAGAACCATACAGACAAAAAGCCCTTAATAGGTCAATCCCTATAATAGATTAAATTTTGTAATAGAGAAAAGAAGAAACTAAACATCTTAAATTGTTCCCCAGACTGAGGCCCCCTGAAAATCCTGGCACCACTCATTTTGCATCATTACCCTGCCCACAATAGTTCCTAACCACGAAAAAAAATGTAAATATCCCCACCATCAAAATTAACTATCCTGGAACACAGTTTTTACAGCTACTTTTTATTTTGTTGTTTCTTTTATATATTTTTCTTCCACTGTGGTCGAAGAGAAATTCTAACATCCTGACTGACTAAAGTTTTTGAGTAAAATGTCACTCACTTTTTAAACTTGTTTTGCAGTCCTCTGGCCTTCACTACAAACTAAGTAAAGAAATACTGTATGGCAACCATCTTCCCAGTGTCTGCCTTCTCTCATGAGTCTGAATCTCATGGAACTACTAAAGCTAGATGGGAACAAAGAACTCACTATAATAATCAATTAACCAGGAACATAGTCCTGGACTAAGCCAACTGCCCTTGGGGACTTGTTTCATTTCATTAGTTTGGGAGGAAATGCATCAGCGTGAGCATAATTGGTGTACTAAGCATGTCCCTATACTCTGGCAGGAGAAACCAAGACAAGAATGTTATCTCAAAGTTCTCCCTTCATGGACCTGTGCAGCTTTTCAAAATAATACTAATAAAGCCCACCATTTATGGAATATCATGCGTTAGTAATATTAAATGTTCAGGTAATGCTTCCTTTAGCTCAAGTCCATGAACATAGTTTAATGAAAAGAAGGACCAGGGGTGACATGATAACAGTGTTCCAATATCTCAGGGGCTGCCACAAAGAAGAGAGGGTCAACTTATTCTTCAAAACACCTGAAGGCAGAACAAGGAGCAATGGATGGAAACTAATCATGGAGAGAAGCAACCTAGAACTAAGGAGAAATTTCCTGACAGTTAGAACAATTAATCAGTGGAACAACCTGCCTCCAGAAGCTGTGGGTACTTAAATGCTGGAGGTTTTTTTTTTAAGAAGAGATTGGACAACCATTTGCCTGAAATGGTACAGGGTTTCCTGCTTGAATAGGGGGTTGGACTAGAAAACCTCCAAGGTCCTTCCAACTCTGTTGTTCTGTTATACTCTGTAATTTAGATGATCTTGATAGAAGTAGGCAATTATCTAAGCAAAATTGTTGAAACATTTTTTAAGTCCAAAGAAACAAGATAGCCTTCAGAAGTGACTCAGGCAGACATTGGCCTTATCCTCATGAGAGAATGAAAGGTGGTGGTGGTGGGGGGGGGGCAGGTACAGCACTAGCATACTTGCAACAATCTGCTATTGTAGCCCCTTTCAGTAAAATGAATTTTAGCCTTACAGTGGAATTGATTTCCTGGTGTGTTCTATCTAGTGGGGCTAACATACCTGATATTCCTTAGGTGCTTCCCATCCAGGGATTAACTTGGCCCAATGTTGTTTTACTTTTAAATCCAAAGTCAGGCCAGTTCTTTACAACCCTAACATGGACATGTGCCTTGGTCCAGTTCTTTTTTCTTCATTTTATCAGTCACACCAAGGGATATGGCATTGTGACCAATATGACTAGTTACCTAGCATCTGATTAACTGCATGTCTGCTCTCAATACACCTGAGACGACTGGATATGGACATTTTGGGGAAGCAGTTCATTCATTACTGAACATTCCAGAGGTCACTTTCCATGTCGCTGGATTGTGTGATCAATGTGGTCCTTGCAACTGACTGCAAGAAAAGCAGTTGTATGTTCAATCTGTACATTTCTTCTAGTGTGTAAGATATCTTTCAGTTTCAAAGAAAGGCAGTGTCTGCCATCTTAAAAACGAAAATGCATGCAGAATCAATAACCTGACAAAGGGAACAAAAAGATCTTAGACCACGGCCTAATTCAGTAGAGTGGAATTTCCAAGTTGTACTAAACCAACCCAAATTGTTTATTAGTAAATTAGGGTAGATAAAGCAGCTTGACACAATCTCTAAAATGCAATAGATCATTCCTTGAAACTATTCCCGGAGAGCAATTTCCACAGCCTGAAAAAATACTCCAAAGAAAATCTCATGAGGAAAATGGTGGTTAGTGAAAAGGTTAGGCGTGCCTTCCCTGCCTGCTGCTGGTTCCAAGCCACAGCCTCCTGCTTGTTTGGCTGCAATCAGCGATGTGTCTGCTGCCAAAAATCTTTTTTGGCTCTTACGATCCTTAATTCAGGATTGTACTTATTGTACTTATTGGTGCAAAGTGCTGTTTAAAATTTGGCCCTTGTGCTCTGGACACACAACAGCCTTTGCTTTTAAAATACTTCTGCAATTTCCACTTTTTATTTTTTTAAAATAAATCTGTGATTAAAAACAGAAACAAGTCTAAATTCCCCTAATGTGAGCCAAGGAATAGAGAAGCTTTAAATGTGTAACCTACACACACACACACACACACACACACACATAGGCAGACACAGGCAGACACACGCAGAAACATACAAAACACATGCACGCCATCTAAAGGCTGTTCCCCCTTTACTCTAAATAATTCATAAAACTGCTTGTAACCATACTATCCGTAAAGTTTAAATTATGCCTATGAGCTTAAAATAGTTTCTTGTTGCCATAAAATATTTAAGCTTGCCTTGTGGTTGTCAGGCATGAAGGAAGAAGATACTGAGCAGGTTTGGGTGAGGATAAGGCAACCTTGAGCAATCCACCCCTCCCGGCACTCTGGTGATGCAAGAAAAAAAAATTCCTCAGCAGGGGAATTTTAAGGATACATCTCAAATATTTTCTTACAAATATATTCATCAATGACAGGAATTATGCAGCACCTTTCAAACAGGATCAGGTTCACTCACAGTACAGCTGACAGATACACTGAAGGTTTGATGAAAATGTATTTGAAAATATAATTTCTTGGTTGCTTATTGTATTATTGAGCTTCAGACTGGCTGGACCTTTGGGAGAGGCAGCAGAGCAATAAATGCTTTTTGTCAGATTACTTTCAAAGTACCTGGTCCACTAATATGTTGTATATTCAAAAGAGTGTGTTCTATTTTTATTTTAAAAATAATAATACCAAAGTTCAGTTGAATGGCAGATTCAAATCACAAGGGTGATGGGCTTAGAATTGACCTTTATCATGACTGTCTATCTGGAATTTCCAATACAAATAACTAATGCAGAGCAGACTCTCTTGCTGCAAGCAAAGACAGAAACCCAACCTGCAGCTCTCCAATGAGCATGGGCCAAGAAGAACAGCTATCAGAGTACAGGTGGGAGATGTTTGTTTTCCTTTAATTCAAGAAAGGAAATAGCTAAAATGGTTCCAAGTCTTTTGAGTTGGGAGCATTGCTTGTAGCGATGCAGACTTTATTGATTTAGCCAGTGCAATAAATCAACTTAGGCTTTAATTGTGCAGATTAAAATTTACCCCTTGATTAATTAGTGTAGCTGCTGACAATCAGAACCAGTCTTTTAGAGCACAGAGACAAGTTTGGAATTCTTAAGCATTTTCTGTTTATGCACTGTACTGCTAAAAAGTTTCAGGACAGGTATCTGTCACAAAATCTATTCCTAATTTATGCCAGTGAGTATTAGCAATATGCCACTTGGGTTATTGCTATGCTATGGCTGCCTCCATTTTGTTTCAAGATAACATTTTTATGGTTGCTTTCCCTTACCATAGCAGGACAGAGCAATCCGGACATAACATGAAGGTAGAAATTGCTGCAGGAGGAGCAACAATTTGAATTTTTCAGCTCTTGAATAGACAGCTTCTTGTAAATAAATAAATAAAAATTATTCTTGATGCAATTTATTTTCTGTAGCTTATGCAAAATATATTTTCAGCAGCATTTAATATTATACAGTATTAATGGGCTTCTTGCTGCCATATGAAATGATGTTACTGATAAAATGTTTTCAAGAATGTATTCCAGGAAGTAGGAAAATACGCTCCATTCCAAGAGAATACAATTTTGTCACTATGCAACATTAGACTCCTGGTCTATCTGTTATGTTCTATGTTTACCACGATCCAATGTAGCTGATGAGAACAGAAGGTATTAATACAAGTCAGTAATTTAGTCAGTAATATCTATTTCACAGACAAAAGCTTGGAAAAGCACCAGGCCCAGACAAGATAACTCCTTCTTGCTTGAAAGCTTGTGCTAAACAATTGACCCCCATGTTCACCCGAATCTTTAATAAATCACTAGAGATGTGTTCCTTCTTGCTTCAAATGCTCTACTTCATCCCAGTGCCAAAGAAACCCTCCATCAAAGAACTGAATGACTACAGACTGGTTGCTCTGACATCCATAGTTACGAAAACCTTTGAAAGGTTAGTGCTGGCCCACCTAAAAACCATCATAGATCCACAGCAATTTGCCGACTGAACAATTAGATCAGCAGATGATGCTGTTAATATGGCTCTGCACTACATTCTACAACATCTTGAAACTCCAAAGACCTATGCAAGAGTCGTTTTTGTAGATTTCTGTTCAGCTTTCAATACCATCATTCCAGACATTCTTCTCACTAAACTAAATCAGCTAGCCATGCCTGACCACACCTGTAAGTGGATCATAAGCTTTCTAAGAGACAGGAAGCAGCAAGTGAAGCCAAGCAAAATCACATCAGATACCTGTACAATTAGCACAGGGGCCCCCAGGACTGTGTGCTCTCTCCACTTCTCTCTCTATACCAATGACTGCATCTCAAAAGATCCTTCTGTTAAAGTACTGAAGTTTGCAGATGATACAATAGTGATTGGCCTCATTCGAGACGAATCTGCATACAGATGAGAGGTTGAACAACTAGCCTTGTGGTGTGGCCAGAACAATCTTGAACTCAACACACACAAAACTGTAGAAATGATAGTAGATTTTAGGAGCAACCCTACTATTCTACCACCTCTTACAGTACTAGACAATGCAGTATCAACAGTAGAGACCTTTAAGTTTCTAGGTTCTATAATATCTCAAGATTTCAAATAGATATCTAACATCAAAAATGTCATCAAAAAAGCACAACAAAGAATGTTCTTCCTGTGACAACTCAGAAAGCTCAGACTGCCCAAGGAGCTGCTGATAATAGTTCTACAAAGGAATTATTGAGTCTGTCATTTGTACTGCACTGCAACCAATCAAGACAGACACAGACTTCAATTGATAATTAGAACTGCAGAAAAAAATATTTGCTACCAGCCTGACTTCCACTGAGAACCTGCACAAGGTGAAAATATCTACAGACCCCTCACATCCTGGACATAAACTATTTCAACTTCTTCCCTCAAGACGATGCTATAGGGCAGACATGTCAAACTTGCGTGACATCGAGCAATGTATCAGAGCTTTTTCTCCATTGCCGGCAATAGGGTGGGCATGGTTTCCCAATGACGCATCCGGTCCATGGGCCGGCAGTTTGACACCACTGCTCATTGAACACCAGAACCAGACACAAGGATAGTTTTTTCCCCATGCCGTCACTCTGCTCAACAACTAATTCCTACAACACTGTCAAACTATTTAGTAAAGGTGTATTACTATTCTCCTCATCTTTCCTATTACCTATCCTTATCTTCTTTGGACTATAACTTTGCTACTTGTATCCTACAATTTATATTGGGGGTTTTTTTGTACCCTAGTATGATTTATGTTGTTTGCTTAGCTAGTACTCTATGACTATCACTAAGTGTTGCATCTTATGATTTATGAAGTGTTGTATTTCAGGATTTGTGATGAATTTATTTTCATGTTGTATATGATCATGATTATCACTATTACTTGTATGTACACTGAGAGCTTATGCACTGGAAACAAATTCCTTGTGTGTCCAACCACACTTAGCCAATAAATTCTATTCCATTCCATTCCATTCCATTCCATTCCATTCCATTCCATTCCATTCCATTCCATTCCATTCCATTCCATTCCATTCTATTCTATTCTATTCTATTCTATTCTATTCTATTCTATTCTATTCTATTCTATTCTATTCTATTCTATTCTATTCTATTCTATTCTATTCTAGGAGGTTTGTACAGGATGTTTAACCTGTACAAACCTCCTAGAGATATCCAACATAAAACTAGGACCTTCTTATATATAAGATTCTGGAAAAGATAATTAAAATGTGCAAACACCTAGAGGCAAGCAAAGTTGTAACCAGAAGCCAACATGGGTTTGGCAAAAACAAATCATGTCAGACAAAGCTTATTGCATTCTTTGACAATGTGACACAATTAGTGGACCAGAATAATGCTGTGGACATGATTTATTTGGATTTCAGTAAGGCATTTGATAAAGTAGACCACAACCTACTATTTCATAAGATGGAAACGTGGCTTAGACAGCATCACTACCAGATGGATTCGTAACTAGCTGACTGTAGAGATAGAGGTCATATAAAGGTTATGTAGAGGCTGTGTGCAGCAAACTGCCATGTCTCAATACCTGTTTACCTCATATGTCTATGAGCTCACCTAATTAGCACCACCAGGCACCACCAGGAACCATCAAGATATGTGAGACACTACCCTGGCTGGGATGTTCTTAAAGATTGACAAGGAGAATACACCAATAACGATGCTGTTGCTATATACTTTTTGCTGCTTGTTAAAACTGTATAAAAAAGCAATAAACTCTGCGAAGGGAGAGAGACATTTTGGATACCCTGCTATGACTGGTTTCTGAATCCATCAGCTGACAACTTAATGGAATTACATGGAAGGAAGCATGCAGTGGGGTACCTCAAGGCTCTGTCATAGCCCCAGTAATCTTCAATATTTTCATAAACAATTTTGACAAGGGGATAGAAGGGGAACTTAACAAATTTGCAGATGACACCAAGGGTCGGAATAGCCAAAACTCCAGAAGATAGGCTCAAGATCCAGAAGGATCTTGACAGACTTGAACACTGGGTCCTATCTAACAAAATGAAATTCAGTAGTGAGAAAATAAGGTTGTACACCCAGGCAAGAAAAAACAAATGCGCAGGTATAAAAGAGGTGGTTCAATAGTAGCAACTGTGAGATGGATCTTGGAGCCCTAGTGGATAATCACTTAAATATAAGCCAGAAGTGTGCTATAGCTATCAAAAAAGCTAATTCAATTCTAAGCTATATTAATAGAGGGATAGATTCAAGATCATGTGATGTATTAGCACCACTTTATAATGCCTTGGTAAGACTACACTTGGAATGTTGCAACCGGTTTTGGTTGCCATGATATAAAAAAGATATTGAGACTCTAGAAAGTGTGCAGAAAAGAGGAACAAAAGTGATTCGGGACTGGAGGATAAAACCTATGAGGAATGGTTGCAAGAATTGGGTATGTTTATTTAATGAAAGACTAGGAGTGACATAATGGCAGTGTTCCAGTATCTAAGGGGCTGGCACAAAGAACAGGGGGTCAATCTGTTCTCTAAACCACCTGAAGGCAGAACAAGAAGCAATGGATGTAAAGTAATCAAGGAGAGAACCAACTGAGAAATAAGGAGCACAATTAATTAGTGGAACGGCTTGCCTTCAGAAGATGTGGGTGCTCCATCACTGGAGGCCTTTAAGAAGAAACTGGACAATCATTTGTCTGAAGTGATATAGGAACTCCTGCTTGAGCAGGTAGTTGGACTAGTTTGGGAGTGAGTTCTTTTCTGAATTCCCCTCTTTGACCAGAAGTAATGCTCCCTAGATACAATCGTAGCATCTTTGTCTTCTAAACCTGGCTTATTAGAACTAGGTGGGTCCAAGACCAAAAAGCTACATGAGAAAGTACCTAAAAAATCAATTGCAGCCCTAAATTTAAGTAATCTGAAAATGATGGAAATTAGTTTCTAACATTATCTGATAGGCCATCAGTTTCTGACCAAAGATTTAAGGCAAAAGTCTAAATGTAGTGCGTTAATGGGATTGAGTTTGCAATGCTATACTGCACTAGTGAATCAAAGAGTAATTAATATCCAACAGGACTGGACTTTTTTCCAAACTCTAAGTGTTTGACTGTTACCATCATGGAAAGATTTTTGTGCTCAAACAATTAGAATTTTGGTAGCTGGGAGATCAGAGGAAGACAGAATTTTGAATTCATAGTCTTGGAAGGGGAATTGTCAGATACTTCATTGGAGATAAAACATTTGCCACTAAATCATTCTGCACAGTCTTGGTGGCAATTTTGGGAAAGACTGATCACCTAGCCAGCAGGCCCAAGATAAACGATGTTGTTCAGAAAATACCATGAAAGACTATGTAGAAAGTTCAGTAGATAATTATTGTAGAGAACTTAGAAAAAAGAATTCTGAGTGGGAGCTGGGAAATTAAAAATATAGTAGGATGGTCTTATTTACCTGGCAGGTTAACTTACATTAAATAAATAGACAATCCAATATGTTCTTCCCAAAAGCTACCTATCACCATTGGTATGAAGGTGGATTTATCAGTAAAAGGCATGGGAAAATAAGTGTCAGGAAGGTAACAATTTCTCTGCTGGGTATAAATATAAGGATTGTGTGTTCTTTGTTCTACGTCTCAATTCACTGCTGCAAAATGAAAATGAGTTTCATTTCCTGAGCCAATGTGGCATGCATGTAGAACGGTGCACTGATCTGCCAAATGGTTGAAGGGTTAGAATAAAAACAATGTTGAAACAATAATTAATTAGCTGACTCTCTTTAGAATATTTGCTTTGGGAGAGCCATAGTAAATTAAGAGCACATTTTTGAATGTCAAGAGCAGGAAGGATGACAGGGGAAAACTAAGCATTAAAAAAAGGGAGGGGGATAACCTTTGAAAAAGCGTGGCTGTGTTTATGCTTGCAAAGTTTACTGGACTTTCCTCATCCAAAGGCTTTTTGATTCAATCCAATTTTTCTTGATAAACAACTTCAAGCTGTTGTTGGTGTCTATTCCATTCTATCCAGAGCAATTTACTGCGTACAAAATAAATTGACGAGATTGTGATGCCACTCAAGGCTTTTGTAGGCTGTTACCAAATTTCTTATGCTAGTTTCCAAATATGGTTAGTGCATCTTTGATGTCATGGATAATTTGAGTCCTATAGAACTAGGGAACCTAGAGAATAGGTACATAAAAAGGAAGGGAGTCTTATCCTTATAATGAAAGGATCCTATACAGATGAATTTCTGACTACCTGTTGCAGAAAAGATAAACATCAAAGTTGAACTGAAAAGAAACAGTGTGTGATCCCTTTGGACCCTCTTTTGGAGGGAGGGCATACAGCATTAGATGCTATGTCCAGCAGGAGAAGGCTTCACTTCTACCCCAGTCTATTCTGAAAAATTAGGGAGAAGAACAAGGTCCTCCTAGGGCAGGGCTTTTCAACCAGTGGTACAGGTACCACCTGTGGTACATTGGCACCTGGCAGGTGGTATGCGACCATCCTAGAAAAGTGGTAGCAGGGGAGGGGAATGGCACCACCACACAAGCCTGAGCAAGAGATGGCTGGAGCTGCAGGGCTGTCAGGGCTCAGTGGAAGTGCCAGGATCAGCACCAGGCTCCAGCTGGAATGTGGCAGCATCTTCAGGGTCTTGTGATTTACATTCAGATGCTTGGCAACTGATTCATATTTATGACGGTCACAGTGTTCCAGGGTCATGTGAAATGACCAAAGCCTGCTGCAACCACCCAGCAGATGGTGGGAATAAAAACCAAACACCCCACCCCCACTGCCAATCCTCAACAGAAATGCTCACAACAATGAAAGCCTTGGACAGGAGGAAGAGCGCCGCCAGGCAGGCAGGCAGACGTCTTGCTTGGCTGTGGCTTGGGGGGGCACTTTTTTCAGTGCCATTGTAACTTCACACAGTCACTAAGCGAACTGTTGTAAGTCGAGGACTACCTGTACTTTATCACTTTTTTCCTTTTTTTGGTCATCAAGTTTTTGACACCTTGCTAGGCGACTGGTGGTACTCGGATGTTGCCATATCCTAAAAGTGGTACAATGGGTGAAAAGGTTGAAAAGCTCTGCTGTACAGGTATAGAAATCCAGTCTGAAGTAGCCGAAGGACCACTCGGGACGACAGGCTAGTTAACTAAAAGGTTTATTTAGAGCAAGACAAAACAGAATAACTCGCCCGGCTTTTATAGCCGGCAGCTGTCAGTGAGGGCCAATCAGGAACGTCCATTTTGGCGCCGCATCTATCTGGACCAATCCGCGTCGTCTGTTCTTGACAGTTCAGGCTTCCGCATGGCTCGGTGTTTTGACAGCCGCGAGCTGTCAGTGGTTGCGCCTGCGCTGTGCGGGGAACTTTGACAGCTGTCAAAGTTCCCGCGTGTTCTCCTGTCAGATTTTACTTTTCCTCACGTATACGGTTTAATCACATCTAACTTAACTGTTTACATATATAATACACCCCTTACCCCTCCCCTGGAGCGTTTCCTCCCTCTCTGTCGTTGGGACCTGCCCACTGGTAGTCCCTTAGGTAGGTGGGGGCCCTTCGGTTCCTGGTGGAACGACGTGGAAGTGGGGCGATGTCTGGGTCTGCCGGTGGTGCGTCTCTTTGTTCCTCTTCCTCTTGGGTTGGTATCGGTAGTATTTCTGGGGGGGGTTGCCGGTTGAGTTCCGTCGTTTGGGGTTCTGGGGTGTATGGCGGTTGTCTGGGTCTGAGTTGGTCGATATGGCGGCGTAGGTTGCCGTGAGTTTGTGTGGATATTAGGTAAGAAATGGGTCCTGTTTGTTTTAGCACTGTCCCTTGGACCCATTTGTTTTTATCTGAGTAAGATCGTGCCCATATCATTTGCCCTGGTTTGAATGTGCGGATGTGGGGGGTTTGTTCGTTTTCTTCCGGGTATGTGTCAGGATGCAGTCTGTCAAGCCGCGTTATCAGCCTCCTCCCCCATCTTAGTTCCGCTGGTGATTTGCCCGTTGTTGTGCATGGAGTTGCGTGTTGTGACATTAGGAATTGGCTGAGTCGCCTTTGCCAGTTCCCCTTGACGAATTTTTTCAAAGCTTCTTTTGTGGAGCGTACCATAATTTCAGCCATTCCATTAGTCGATGGCTGGAAGGGCGCAGACGTGACCAGCCTAATACAATTCTTCATAGCGAAGATCTGAAATTCACGAGAGGTGAATTGAGGGCCATTGTCTGAAACTATGGTGTCTGGGAGGCCGTGTGTGGCGAATATTTTCCTTAGGGCTTGTATAGTGGCTCCAGACGTTGTTTTCTTAAGGGGAGTGACTTCTAACCATTTAGAATAACTGTCCACTACAATTAGGAAACTCTGTCCCTGGATAGGTCCTGCAAAGTCTAAATGTATGCGTGACCATGGGTTTTTTGTTGTTTCCCATTTGTGGATTGGTGCCTGGGGTGGTTCGTTCCGGGTTGCTTGACAGGTATAGCACCCTCCTACATATTTTTCTATTTCCTTATCTATGCCCGGCCACCAAACATAACTTCTGGCCATGGCTTTCATTTTGACAATGCCAGGGTGTCCTTCGTGTAAGATGTCTAACGTTTGATTTGTGTTCTTATTTGGTATTATGACACGATTTCCCCAAAGCAGGCATCCCCTATGTGAAGATATTTCATTTTTCCTGTTGAAGTATGGTTGGAATTGGGGGTGTGGGTTTTTTGCTGGCCACCCTGTTGTGGCCCACCTGAGAATTCTGCTGAGTATTTTGTCCCTAGCTGAGTTGTTTGCTATAATCTTAGCAGAGAGGGGACAGTCAGGAAGTTGCGAAATTGCTAAGATCATCCCCGCTGGGGCTGGATCTGGGTCATTGCTAGGGATTGGCAGTCTGCTGAGGCAGTCTGCGTGTCCTAATTCCTTCCCTGGTTTATGGATTAACTGATAAGAATAGGCAGATAAGAATGTTGACCACCGTAGTATTCTCGGTGAGAGAATCTGAGGTGTTATTTTATTCCAAGTGAATATCCCTAATAGGGGTTTGTGATCTGTGTATATAGTGAAGGGTCTCCCATAAAGATAGTCGTGAAATTTTTTGACCCCTGCAACTATTGCTAGGGCTTCTCTGTCTATTTGTGCGTAATTCCTTTCTGCTTTTGACAGAGTGCGTGAATAAAAGGCTATGGGTCTTTGGGTGCCATCCTTGTATAAATGACTTAAAACTGCCCCAATTCCATAGGGAGATGCGTCGCAAGCGATGCATATTGGTGTATCTTCTCTGAAAAGGGTGATCGTTGAACTATTGCAAATAATCTTTTTTAGTGATTGGAAGCTATTTTCATGAATTTTGGTCCAGGACCAGGCAGTTCCTTTATCCAGGAGTCTATGCAGAGGCTCTGCGATAGTGGCTTTGTGGGGGATGAAGGCATGATAAAAATTTAATAATCCTAAAAATGCTTGGAGTTCTTGTTTATTCCTTGGGCTAGGTGCTGTTTGAATAGCCCTTAGTTTGTCTGTGGTGGGGTGGATGCCCTGTCCGTCTATTTTGTACCCTAGGAACTCTGTGGAAGTGACTCCAATGGAGCACTTTTCCCGCTTAAGTTTGAGGCCGGCTTCTCTGAGCCGGCTCAGCACAGCTGACAGTCTGTCAGCTAAATTTTCTTCATTTTCTCCGGCGATGAGAACATCGTCGAAGTAGGGGCAGACCCCGGGTATTCCTTTCAGGGTTTTCTCCATGATACCCTGGAAGATACCCGGGGCTGCTGATATGCCGAATTGTAGCCTTTTTACTTTAAAGGCACCGCGGTGGGTGACAATTGTCTGGGCTTCCGCGGTGTCATTTGTGACAGGCAGTTGCAAATACGCCTGCGTGAGATCAAGTTTGGCGAAAATGGCGCCGGAGCGGATGGAAGCAAAAACGTCCCTTACCGCTGGCACTGGGTAAGCATGGGGGCTAAGAGCTACGTTGAGGGTCGCCTTATAGTCCGCGCATAATCTTATTTCCCCATTAGGCTTAACTGGGGTGACTATTGGGGTCTCCCAGCTTCCCCCTTCTGTCGGTTCAAGCACCCCGAGCCCGACGAGGCGCTCTAGTTCCCTTTCAATTTTTTCTTTAAGGGCAAAGGGCACTCTCCTAGCTCTTATCTTAATGGGTTGGATGGCTGGGTTTAATTGTAAAGAGATGGGGGGACCCGTGTATTTCCCTAAAGTGCCATCGAAGACGTCTGCATACTTATTGCAAACAGCTTCGAGACTGGGTGATTGTACAGTATTTACCCCTGTTATGGCGATCCCTAACGGTCCGAACCAGTTCAGCCCTATCAGGTTGGTGCGATTTCCCGGCGTTACCAGTACTTCTAGGGGACCCTTGAAAGATCTGTACTCTACTTCCACCTTAGCCCTCCCTTCCAGAGGAATAGGGGTTTTCTGGAAGTCTGCTAGGTGGACCTGGGTTTGCCTCAGGAGAATTTTTCCCTTGCCTTGTTGACAGATCTCCTGATAAGTTTTGAATGAAATTAGGGAGACTGCTGACCCCGAATCCACTTCCATGAGGCAGGGCACCCCCTGAATTCTTACCCTGATCTTAACCTTTGAGCTTAGGCTGTTTACCCTGTCAATTGTTTCTACCAGGGCCCCTGGCGGTTTTCCTCTGTTGGCCTGGGTAGCTGGCCTACCTGGGGAGTTTGCCTCCAAATCATTGATGTTGTCACGGCCCTTGCTGCGGCACACCGGTTTGAGGTGGCCAGTCTTTCCGCAATTGTGGCACTTAGCGTTTCTGAACCGGCAGCTTCCTCGGGCATGGTTGCCCCTGCAGCTGGCGCAGGCGGCCCGTTGCTCGTAACGCGGCGGTGGCGGCGGGGGGTTCCTGGACCTTCGGCGGTCCGAAGGGTCGCTTCTCCTTGGTTGCCTGCGTTCCATTCTGCGCTGCAGGGCTTCTCCGTCGGTGAAATCCACCGACGCTTCGCTGTCACTGAGGGTGGCGCTTTCTTGGAAGACGGTCGCTGGGCTCTCTGGGGTCGTGGTGGTCGGCTTCTTCTTGTGGTTGTACTCGTAGGCCATGATTTCTCTGGTCAGCTCTGCCAGGCTCATGTCGGTCTTGGATGTCAGCTTCTTCTGTAGGCGTTCGTCCCTCAGGCCGATCACCACCTGGTCTCTGATGCGGTCTTCTAGGTCGGGGAAGCGGCAGTTCCGCACGGCGTGTCGGACCCCAGCGATGAAGTCGTTTGCGGGTTCGTCTGGGCATTGTTTCTTCTGGGCGAATTGAACCCGCCAGTACAGTTCGGATCGGGCTGGCATGTAATGCTTCGTCAGCTGGTCTACCAGGTCCGCGTAGGATACTTCGGTGATGGGCACCGGGCTGAACAGCCCCACAGCAGCGTCGTAGACGGGGGGTCCGCTGATGTATAGCAGCGCCGCGGCCTTCGCTCGGTCATCGGTGATTTTGCTGACAAGGAGGAATCCCTCGACCTGTCCCAGGTGTGATTGCCACCTTTCGGGATGTCGGGTGTCGAATTCCCTCACGCGACCGAAGTTTGCCATGTCGTCCGGTCCTGGGTCTCGCTCCGTTGGAAGTTAAAACTTCCGTGACAGCTCTGGCCGGGAACTCTCTTCCGCGGCCGTGACTTCAGCTCTGGAGCGATCCCACCTTCGTCGCCAGTGAAGTAGCCGAAGGACCACTCGGGACGACAGGCTAGTTAACTAAAAGGTTTATTTAGAGCAAGACAAAACAGAATAACTCGCCCGGCTTTTATAGCCGGCAGCTGTCAGTGAGGGCCAATCAGGAACGTCCATTTTGGCGCCGCGTCTATCTGGACCAATCCACGTCGTCTGTTCTTGACAGTTCAGGCTTCCGCATGGCTCGGTGTTTTGACAGCCGCGAGCTGTCAGTGGTTGCGCCTGCGCTGTGCGGGGAACTTTGACAGCTGTCAAAGTTCCCGCGTGTTCTCCTGTCAGATTTTACTTTTCCTCACGTATACGGTTTAATCACATCTAACTTAACTGTTTACATATATAATACACAGTCTATGTCAGTATGATCATTTTTACATATTATTTTATTCTATTTTTTTAGAAAAATAGAGACACTGTCATCTGACAATCCATTTTGGTTATTGTTAGCAACTTTCCCATACAAGTCGGGTTTTTTGTGGAATTTTTCCAAAATATAATACAGTAGTTTAAACGCAACTACTACATTCTTCTTGTTGTTGTTAGCTGCGAAGTCGTGTCTGACCCATCGTGACCCTATGGACAATGTTCCTCCAGGCCTTCCTGTCCTCTACTATCTTCTGGAGTCCATTTAAGCTCATGCCTACTGCTTCAGTGACTCCATCCAGCCACCTCATTCTCTGTCGTCCCCTTCTTCTATTGCCCTCAATCTTTCCCAGCATTAGGCTCTTCTCCAGTGAGTCCTTCCTTCTCATTAGGTGGCCAAACTATTTGAGTTTTAGCTTCAGGATCTGGCCTTCTAAAGAGCAGTCAGGGTTGATCTCCTCTAGGACTGACCGGTTTGATCGCCTTGCAGTCCAAGGGACTCGCAGGAGTCTTCTCCAGCACCATAGCTCAAAGGCCTCAATTCTTTGGCACTTGGCCTTTCTTATGGTCCAACTTTCACTGCCATACATTGCAACTGGGAAGACCATAGACTTGACTATATGCACTTTTGTTGATAGGGTGATGTCTTTGCTTTTTAGTGTGCCGTCTCGATTTGTCATGGCTTTCCTCCCGAGGAGCAAGCGTCTTTTAATTTCTTGGCTATAGTCCCCATCTGCAGTGATCTTGGAGCCCAGGAAAATAAAATCTTTCACTACCTCCATTTCTTCCCCATCTATTTGCCAGGAATTGAGAGGGCCGGATGCCATGATCTTGGTTTTCTTAATGTTAAGTTTCAACCCAACTTTTGCACTCTCCTTCTTCACCCGCAAAAAGAGGCTCTTTAGTTCTTCTTCACTTTCTGCCATTAGAGTGGTATCATCTTCATATCTTAGGTTGTTGATATTTTTTCTGGCAATCTTAATTCCAACTTTTGATTCATCTAGCCCTGCTTTTCTCATGATGTGCTCTGCATATAAGTTAAATAGGCAGGGCGACAGTATACAGCCTTGCCGGACTCCTTTCCCAATTTTGAACCAATCAGTGCTTCCGTGTCCAGTTCTCACTGTTGCTTCTTGGCCTACATATAGGTTTCTCAAGAGACAAATAAGATGGTCTGGTACACCCATCTCTTTAAGAACTTGCCACAGTTTGTTATGATCCACACAATCAAAGGCTTTAGCATAGTCAATGAAGCAGAAGTAGATGTTTTTCTGGAACTCTCTAGCTTTCTCCATGATCCAGCGTATGTTGGCAATTTGATCTCTAGTTCCTCTGCCTCTTCGAAATCCTGCCTGTACTTCTGGTAATTCTTGATCCACATGCTGCTGGAGTCTAGCTTGTAGGATTTTAAGCATTACTTTACTAGCATGAGAAATGAGTGCAATGGTGCGATAGTTTGAACATTCTTTGGCACTGCCTTTCTTTGGAATTGGAATGTAAACTGATCTTTTCCAATCCTGTGGCCACTGTTGAGTTTTCCAAATTTGCTGGCAAATTGAGTGTAGCACTTTTACTGCATCGTCTTTTAAGATTTTGAATAGCTCAGCTGGAATACTGTCACCTCCACTAGCTTTGTTGTTGCTCAGCTTTTCGAAAGCCCACTTCACTTCACATTCTAGGATGTCTGGCTCGAGGTCAGTGACCACCTCATTGTGATTAACTACTACATACACTTTTTATATGCAACTTGTAAGAACTTTTAGCAAATTTTGAATGAAGAATTATAAATACTGGTGGACTCTGTTCCATTTTAACACAGTTTGCTTTAGTGGACTGTATCCTTCTGCTTCTATTGAAATCAGTTTTATTTATTTTATGTCTCTAAAGTCTGCTACAATCTTCTCTCTACTCACGTGAGAGACTGTAGGAAAGCTGGGAGAGAGTCAATTGCCTTAGAAAAGGCAACTTCATTGAGGTGCAAAGAGAAGAGAAAATACACTCCAAAGAGACTCTACCTTAATTAACTCTCTGTAATTGAAAAGATTGGAAAGATCTGACTGAATGTTGTTCGTATTTCCTAAATCTTGCCAGCTATGTGGAGTCTGACAGCTCTCTTCTCCATTTAATATCTGGAACAACATTGACATGTCTGGTCAATTCACTGAGTGATTGTTTTTATAACAATTCAGTAGGCCTGTGTACTAGAAATGCATGCTGAAGATAAAAATTGCTTCTCAAACATAATTATTTAAATTACCATGTGCTGGTGATTTCCATTGTTTAAACTGCTAAAATCAGGACTGATGGTATTTATTTTTAAAATGTTTTTAACATATACATGGCAATAACATATAATAAGGCAACATTATAATGCTTAGCCCAAATCATAACTAGGTGTTGAGTTATTTTGATCTTTTTCCCTTTTCTTCTTACATTTTTACATGTTATACATTTATTTACTATAACTTCTATGCCAGTTCAATGGCACCATTCTAAATAGTTACAAGTTATATAGACTGGAATGACAAAACAAAATCATACAATACAATACTATTCACAGCTATTTAAATCAACGATAACAATAACAATAACAATAAGCCTCAGTCAATTACCCAGTGTCAGTCTCTGGAACACTCCATACATCAGTATCATTCTTTCTTTGTAATATCCATATCTTTTACATGACGGAAGGAGCAAACCACATCTCAGGAGTCAAGCTGTCCCAGCAGAAGAAGGCTAATTCCATGCTTAACCCACAAGGAATTCTTGTCTCTGAGTTCTAAGCATTCTCTTACCAAACTTCTCATTAGTGCATATTGGGCAGATAAATTCTGTTTGGAGTGGGCAGCCTCAAAAAAACCTAGTTCCAATCTATATATCTATATTTATATCTCTATCTATATATCTCTATCTACATATCTCTATCTACCTATCTATCTATCTATCTATCTATCTATCTATCTATCTATCTATCTATCTATCATCTATCTATCTATCTATCTATCTATCTATCTATCTATCTATCTATCTATCTATCTATCTATCTATCCCTTGATAAGATTAAAAATGCGAATCCCAAGCATATTAAAATTAACAAACTAAGCGAACACTGGGATGGAATAAGAAAAACTAAAACAGTTTTCATTGCTAAAAGATCAAGCTTTCGTTGGCTAACTGCCAACGTTGTCAGGATGGAAACGTTGGGGTGGGGAGATCGTGTTTATACTGTTGGTGTCTGCACTCGGTTCATGGAGCGCGTCACCAGTCTGTTTGTTGAGGCCAGACGTATTCCTTTGAGTTGTCGCGCATCTGTTTTTGGGGGATGTAACTGTCTCTGGGTGTCTGTTGTCAAAAGTGGATTGCTGACAGTTCCGTGTGTTATAGCCATAGTTCTAGTCATTGCCCGTGTTCTTATACCAGAGGTTCTAAATACTTGTTTTTCTTCTTCCCTTTGTTCTACAATGCAGGGTGGTTGTATGTTTGTGCAATCTTGATTTTGATACAATGAGGTGCTCTGTAAGTGCTTGCGCTGTTTGCCTCCATATCGTGCACGTAGTTCCTCTTCCCAATTCCTTAGTGCCTGGTATGCAGGGGGGAGGTCTATGTGCCGGTTGATAGAGGAGTGGCTTGAAAACCAAGCTTCCTTAAACAAGCGGCTGCCTTTAGTGTTGTCACTGGCAATTGCCTGGGTCCCTGTTAGATTAAAGACGTGGTTATGTGTAGCCATGTGTGCCCACACCTGTGAATGTTGTTCTTGTCTTCCAATAGCAAGCTTTTGTTCGTGCACTCTAGTCTAGGATTGAGGGTGTCTTGGCGACATTTCGACAAGGTCCCACTCGTCATCTTCAGGCTGGTGTTTTTGGTTTCGTGCTTGTGCTTATGTATATATTTATTATTTAGATTTATATACCGCCCTTTCCCGAAGGACTCAGGGCGGTTTACAGGATATTTAAAAGAAAATCAATACAAAAGCTAAAAACAATTTAAAAAGATTACATCATTTCCTGAGAAAAAATAAAAACCCCAGTTAAAGTTAAAAAATTCTCAGCCTGGGCCAGAGAGCTTGAAGAGCCAGGTCTTCAGGTCCCAGTGGAATGAACGGAGGTCAGGGGCAGTCCTAAGCTCCGCGGGCAGCTGGTTCCAAAGGGCAGGCGTGCCCACTGAGAAGGCCCTCCCCCTGGGTCACAGGTCGGCAACCTGCGGCTCCGGAGCCGCATGCGGCTCTTTGAGCCGTCTCTTGCGGCTCCCAGCCGCCCGGTGCGCGCGCACCTCTTCCAACGGGCAGTGGTGCGCGCGCACCTCTCCAAATGGAGAGTGGCACCGCCCGTTTGGAGAGGTGCACGCGCACCTCCCCGAATGGGCGGAGGTGCGCGCGCACCTCCCCAAACCTTTGGAGAGGTGCGCGCGTACCTCCGCGCGAATGGGCAGCGGTGCCGCTCTTTCAGGAAGCCCGCCTCGGCCCGTCTGTGAAGCTGCCGAAAGCGGCAGCTTAGCAGACGGGCCGCGGCAGCTTCCGCAAAGAGCGGCGCCCCTGCCCATTCCGAGAGGTGCGCGCGCACCTCTCTGAACGACCGGAGGTGCGCGCGCACCTCCCCAAACCTTTGGGGAGGTGCGCGCGTACCTCCGCGCGAACGGGCAGCGGTGCCGCTCTTTCAGGAAGCTGCCGCTTTCGGCAGCTTCCTGAAAGAGCGGCGCCGCTGCCCCTTCGCTTTCGGCAGCTTCCTGAAAGAGCGGCGCTGCTGCCCCTTCGCACGGAGGTACGCGCGCACCTCCCCAAAGGTTTGGGGAGGTGCGCGCGCAACTCCGGTCGTTCGGAGAGGTGCGCGCGCACCTCTCGGAATGGGCAGGGGCGCCGCTCTTTGCGGAAGCTGCCGCGGCCCGTTTGCTAAGCTGCCGCTTTCGGCAGCTTCACAGACGGGCCGCGGCGGGCTTCCTGAAAGAGCGGCACCGCTGCCCCTTCGCACGGAGGTACGCGCGCACCTCCCCAAAGGTTTGGGGAGGTGCGCGCGCACCTCCGGTCGTTCGGAGAGGTGCGCGCGCACCTCTCGGAATGGGCAGGGGCGCCGCTCTTTGCGGAAGCTGCCACGGCCCGTCTGCAAAGCTGCCGAAAGCGGCAGCTTTGCAGACGGGCCGTCGCCATCGGGCAACCGGGAACCGGTTCCATCTCATTTTTTTAAAAATGGCAGCCGCGTGCGTCCGCGCATGCGCAAAAAAACTTTTTGCGCATGCGCGTGCATGGACACACGCACGCGGCTCCCTCTTTTTTTAATTTGTGATGGAACCGGTTCCCAGTGGCTCTTTTTCTTTTTTAGGTTGCCGACCCCTGCCCTGGGTGTTACTCGCTGGCAATCTTTAAATGGCAGCACCCTGAGAAGACCCTCCCTGTGGGAGTGCACTGGATGAAGGGAGCTTGATGCTGGCAGCAGGTGTTCCCTCAGATATCCCAGACCCTCACCATTTAGGGCTTTATAGGTCATCACCAGCACCTTGAATCTCACCCGAAGGGCAACCGGAAGCCAATGCAGCTCGCGGAGTAGAGGTGTTACATGGGAGTATCGGGAAACCCCCATCACAACTCGCGTGGCCGCATTTGCACCAGCTGAAGCCTCCAGGTGGTCCTCAAGGGCAGCCCCATGTAGAGAGCGTTGCAATAGTCTAAACGGGAGGTCATGAGCGCATGAATGACTGTGCGTAGGGCATCTCGGTCCAGATAGGGTCTCTCTCTCTCTCTCTCTCTCTCTCTCTCTCTCTCTCTCTCTCTCTCTCTCTCTCTCTCTCTCTCTCTCTCTCTCTATGTCAACTGCGCTTTGAGTAGGAGCTATGCATCCAATATGATTCTCAGATTGTGCACCAAAATTGAATGGGAAAATAAAACTCCATCCAGGACTTAAAGTGGAGCATCTGGTCGCCCACAAACCTACATTGTTATTTAGAACTGAGTCTGATTCTGTTCTTCCACATCCAGTCTTCAAGCATTGGAATAGGTA
The DNA here is from genome assembly GCF_947247035.1 of Vipera ursinii. Classification (NCBI taxonomy): domain Eukaryota; kingdom Metazoa; phylum Chordata; class Lepidosauria; order Squamata; family Viperidae; genus Vipera; species Vipera ursinii. The sequence goes on along the minus strand of NC_139512.1, from coordinate 177,022,033 downwards.
GGACAATAATGACATCACTTGACCAGAGATGTACAACTGGGTATCATCTGTATATTATCCAAACCAATGGATATACTTCCCCGAATGGTTTCCTGTAGATGTTAAATAGGAGGAGGAAGAGCATTGAGTCTGACTCCTGAGACACCTCACAAACTGAGGGACTGAGCATGCAACCTCTTTCCCCATCAAAACAAGACTGGAACCAGCTGATGAGAAAGGAGAATCATTGTAACATGGTATCCTAAGCTCTCAAGCCTTGCAGCCAGTCCAGGTTACAGTTTCCTCCAGGTCCTCTGCAACTGCTGTCTGACTACTTTCTCAACAACCTTTCCTAAAAAGGTTGGAGACAGGATGATGTTTGTCCATGATCATGAGATCTAAGGATAGTTTCTTGAAAGGGACACACTACCACTTCTTTCAAAGTTGAAGGAACCACTATCTGTCAAAGAAGCTAATAAAACATGGGGCAAATTAAAGGTCTTTTCCAGTGAAACCTTGACAATCCTGGAGGGAATTGGATCTAATAAACAGATGGTTAAATTCACATGTTTGATGACCCTGTCCATCTCAATGGAGAGGCACAGACTCAAATTCATCCCAGTTGATCAAAGGTATCAGGTTTATTACTTACCAGAAATCAGTAGTAAATATTCTGCTTCAGTGCATGTATTTTGCGTGCAAACCCACTGAATTTTTATTGCAAATAAAATCATAGTAGGAGAACTCAGGGGATGTGGTTCTAATAGATTCACTAGGCTAGCTTATATAAATGGATTTCATTGTATTACACAGATGATTTTTTTTCCTTTTAACTATATGATTATTCCAGGCTTTATCCTCTTGCTGTGATATGACCACTTTTGGCACTGTGCTTCACTGCATGGGATTAGTCTGCCGGCATTGTACAAAGTGACTTAGACATATTGTCTTTCTTATTAGCAAGTGGTATTGTAGATCATTTTACAGAGGCAACAGCTGCAACCATTATTCCTAAAGTTATGTCATAATTTGGTATGTTAGATGCTGCTGGCAGCACAAATTATTTGACTTGCTTATCGGTATGTTGTATTCTCTTAACCTTGAGGCTACTCATTATCTTCAGCTAATCCACTCTTCTTGCCATAGCAATAATAAAAAAAGGTAAAAGGCTGGTCTGGAGAATTAAGATAAATTTGATAAGTCAAAGAGTAAATAACTTTGTATATAATGCTAGTCCTCCATTCACATGATTGCTAACAATTATTTAGTCTGCAAACTTAAACACAGTCTTACCTGTAATTCTCCAAAATGAACATGAGCCCATGGAAATCCTGGACAAACCACTGATATGTGTGGTATATAATCCTGAAACTTTAGTTGGTTTGCAGCTTCAAAATTGTGATCTGGAACTAGAGGACTTGATTTTATGATTGCAGTGCCTTATCAATTAAATGGGGTTGAGCCCAATTCACTGTTGGTTATAAGTTTTACTGTATCTTTTAATGTCTTTGTGAATCACCCAAGAATATAAGATAGGTAGCCGTATAAGTCTTTTCAAATAAATAAATATTTAAGTGCTTCTGGACTTCTCCCACATTGACCAATGCTATTAGCATTAATTGTTTCAAGAAATTTAAAAAATGAAGGCTTCCTTTACAAAATAGAAATATTGCCCACAGAGAAGCACAAAATAGAACATAAACCTGGAAAAAATGAGGCAATAATACGGGACGCAAAGAAGGATTTTTGATCATATCACACATAATATTAAGGTAATACTTTTTTTCAAAAAAAATATTGAAATGTAGAAGAAGCAAGAACTGAGTTAGGGATCATCTTGTAGTGTCGATTTTAGTACCGAAGGACAATAAGGGGATTGCATTAAGTTTGAACGGATCCTCTGCATTTGTCAGCCCATGTACCATTGTCCTTTGGTACATGGTAGGTTATAGAGATGCATAGGTTATAAAGCAGATATTCATGAAAGAAAAGGAAGGCCAAATAATTAAGGCAAATAATCTTGAGCTCAGTGGGGATCTAGTAACCAATGATATATGCATACCTTATACTGTGCAGTTAGCAGGACCAAAAACCCCCCAAAACTTCTGACTCAGAATAAAACAATGGAACATTCTATTGTAATATGTTCTGATTGAATAAAAGGTTTTTCATGCATTGATAGGATATCAAGCAATGTAGACTTAAAATAAGCCCTCAGCTCCTTTAATTTTTGTCCTAGGACCTAGATTATATAGTCAACATCGTTGATTATAATGTTTTGGAGTCTATAGCTCATACTACCTGCTACCTAAGTTTTTAATTCTTTTCTTAAAGCAATTACAAATAATAGAAGCAGTGGTTATATACACTTCTGCAACCTTCCCCAGCCAACAGCCAAATAAATGATATGGTACTAGCAAACATCCTGCAGCAATGTATTCCCATTCACAAAGCCTACAAAGTAAAAACTGCAGAAGTGCCCCGGCTGTTGACTTAGCTCCCTAATACATATTCACGATGTATCCTTTTTACATTTGGCTGCCTGCCTGCAAAGCTCAATAAGCAAACAAAGCAACATAGTTCCTGCATTTATCAATCTGAAAGGTCAACAGCATAGCAACTTTACCTGTTATGCACATATGCAGTGCACACTTTTGCATTGGGCAACTTACAGGTGGGGGGCGGCGAGGGAGAACAGTACAGAGAGAACATAAAAGGACAATAACATTATTCTTTCTCCATAGGGCAGCAATATTTGACTCACTAATAAATCTCATTTTCCAAATCTTAATAACTTGAGTCTGAAGTTGGAGTGATAGTCCAACTCACATACTTAACTGACACACATTCACCCCATTTGCCTCCTCTTTTCATTTAGATCTGGCTGATGTTAATAAGGATGAGAACTGCCTGTGGTTTTATTGGCAAATTTATTCTTTGAGTCTCCGTGATTTAAATAAATGTTTATTTTTTAATAGCCCATCAAATGATATCAGAGCATTCAAAACAAGTGGAATGAAATTGCCCTTTCTCTCCTGAGCTCAGGATAAAACACTGGAACACAGGGTCATTCCAATCTTGGAACATTTCAAACTCTGTAAAAATGATGAATATGTGATTGTAAAATGTATACGTTTCCATTATGATTTGAAATTGAAGATGAAAAAATTAAGGGTGGCATGATAAAATGGACTATGGATTTTGGTTGTAACATACAAATAGATAAGTGGGAAACAATGCATGTAAATGGATTGAAATTCACACTGTGTTATACTTTAAGATAACAAGTTAGGCAGGTACACTGGGCCCCCCATCTCTTTTAAACTAAACCCCAGCGTCCTCCCCATTAGGATTAAACCCCGGAGAGTCCCCTTCGCGCTTAAACACAAGATAGAAGGGGAGTTAGACAAACTAGTCGAACAGGGAGTCCTACAGCCAGTAGAAGGGGGAGAGTGGGAGACCCCCATAGTCACCCCTCTCAAAGCTAACGGGGAGGTCAGGATCTGTGCCGACTATAAATGTACGTTAAATTGGGCCCTTAACCAGCACGCTTACCCAGTCCCAATGGTCAGCCACATTCTCGCTTCCTTCCAAGGCGGCGCCATCTTTGCTAAGCTAGATCTTGTGCAGGCGTACCAGCAGCTGCCGGTTACCAGGGAGACGACAGAAGCGCAAACAATAGTAACACACAAGGAAGCCTTCAAGGTTAACCGCCTACAGTTTGGTGTCAGTGTAGCACCAGGCATCTTCCAGGAGGTAATGGAGCGGACTCTTAAGGGCATTCAAGGGGTATGCCCTTATTTTGATGATTTCCTTATTGCAGGGGACACAGAAGAAGTACTGGCTGAATGACTGAGGGCAGTTTTAGGCAGATTGTGTGCTGCAGGTCTCAAATTAAAAAGGGACAAATGCAGTATTGGGGTGGCATCCACTGAGTTTTTGGGGTTTAAAATAGATGCCAGTGGGATCCACCCTGCAGAATCCAAAGTGAGGGCAATTAAGATGGCCTCCACTCCCAAGAACAAGGCTGAACTGCAAGCCTTCCTTGGACTGCTCAACCTTTACCATTCCTTCTTGCCCCACAAGGCAGCAATATCTGAGCCCTTGCACAGGCTCCTAGATAAGACAGCTGCATGGAGCTGGACCAATGTCCATGAAAAAAGCTTCCAATCCTTAAAGGCCCTACTTTCAAGCAGGTCTACAATCACCCACTTCATAGAAACAAAGCCCATCTGCATTGCTTGCGATGATTCACCCTATGGAGTGGGCGCAGTACTGAGCCACCTAGAGGAAAACAGGGAACAGGTGCCTATCGCATACTACTCCAGAACCTTGTCAGGGGCAGAGAGGAACTACACCCAGATAGACAAGGAGGCCCTGGCAATAGTGGCTGGGGTCAAAAAATTCCACGACTACCTTTATGGTAGGGAATTCACTATATTCACAGATCATAAGCCTCTATTAGGGTTATTCACCACGGACAAACAAACACCCCAAATTATCTCCCCAAGGATGCTCAGGTGGTCCATATTCTTATCAGCATACAACTTTAAGCTGGTTCACAAACCAGGGAAAGAAATGGGCCATGCGGATGGGTTAAGTAGGCTACCCCTGACTAACACAGAACCTGATCCAGTGCCTGCTGCACAGATACTGGCAATCCAAGAGCTACCGGAATGCCCTCTCCATGCAAGGGACATAGCAACCAAGACTGCATCAGATAAAATCCTGAGCAGGGTCCAGTCTTGGGTATTCACAGGATGGCAAGATAAGAGTCCAGGCCCGGAATTCCAGGCTTATTTCATAAGAAGACATGAATTGTCTGCCCATAAGGATGCCTGTTGTGGGGTAGTAGGGTCATCATACCAGACACACTGAGGGATAGAGTCCTGAAATCCTTACACGAGGGGCACCCTGGTATAGTGTGAATGAAGGCTTTAGCTAGGAGTTACCTTTGGTGGCCAGGGCTAGATAAGGCAATAGAAGAGCAGGTACACGGGTGTTACAATTGTCAAAGCTCCAGACCTGTCCACAAATGGGAGGCCACACACACACCCTGCTCCAGGGTCCACATAGACTATGTGGGCCCATTCCAGGGACAGCTCTTCCTATTAGCGGTAGATAGCCACTCCAAATGGTTGGAGGTAGTGCCAGTCCCCAGTATGACCATGGCCAGAACAATCCAAGTGCTCAGGAGACTTTTTGCCATACATGGCCTGCCTGACGTCTTGGTATCGGATAATGGGGCTCAATTTACAGCTGCTGAATTTCAGGCCTTCATGAAAGAGAATCTGATTAGACATGTCACATCCGTGCCTTTCCACCCATCGACTAATGGACAAGCAGAGTGCATGGTGAGAACGACCAAGGACACACTCAGGCGCATCGTCAGTGACTGGCATCACAGGTTGGCGGACTTCCTATTATCCCAACACACCACACCATGCACAGCAACGGGGAAGAGCCCGGCGGAACTCTGTTGGGGCAGACACCTCATCACCAAATTTGACAGACTTCACCCCAACAGAGTGGCTTTGGAGACTGAGCAACCCAAACCCCCTAGTGAGTTACACCCTGGTGACTTGGTCTGGGCCAGGAACTATGGGTCCGGACATTTGTGGATTCCAGGGGTGGTGGTTGACAAAACCGGGCCTTTATCCTAAGTAGTAGGGGTGGAGGGGGGTCGCCAGGTCAGATGGCACATAGACCAGGTCAGGAAACAGGTTCCTGAACGGTCACAGAGCGACCACCCAGAAAACTACCCATCATCAAGCTCAAATCATTACTACCAACCCCACCGACAAACAACAGAACCTGAGCCTGAGGAAGTACCTCCCTGACCCAGTACTGTTGCCAGCAAGCCCTGTTCGACCGGGACAACAACATGACCAGGGCTGCAGTGACAACTCTGCCACAAGGTCAGACTCTGGGGTGGGTCAACTGGAAACGGTCAACCAGGACTCAAACACTGACTCTGCTGTCCAAGACATGGGGGAAGTTCCCCTAAGACGTTCATCCCGGGTTCATCAGCCACCTGTGTACCTGTCGGACTATGTGCGTCAATAGGGACCGTTGTTTGAGGGGATTGTTTTGTCTTTTAAGGGGGAAGGGGTGTTATGTATCCAGGTGAAGAGAACACATACACACTTACATAGCAGTCACCACCAGGGGGCGTTGAACTGTAACTTTTGGTGGGAACCCAGTTTTGGTGGGAAACAGAGGTTCAAACCGATTGGCTGGCTGCTCACCTGGCCAGGTATAAAAGGAGGACAGGTAATCCCTATTCCCCAGTACAGTCACTTCCACCTAATAAAGATCTTCCATGCTGTACTCATCGTCCTGGCGTCCTTCCTGCTCTCCAGAACCCACTACACAACAAATGAAAAAATTGAAGATAGGATTTGAGGTAACAAATTGGCAACATTCAGAAAGAACGCAATCCAGGAGAGAATATAATTCTCTTAGTTAATATCAATGGGAGGGAATAAAACGAGTGCTGAGAAATGATTGCATATTCAAAGAACTAAGGATGCATGCAATTGTGAATGATTGGTGAGTATCTGCTTAGAAAATGTTATGATGGATGTAAATATATGGTTTAAACATGAGGCTGTGTACAGTCACATGTAGAAAACAAAAAAATACAAGTCTAAATCAATAGAAATCATATTTGATAGTCTTTGACAAAAAATAGTGAAATTTAGAAGGATGATGAGTGGCAGCCAATGTAGGACAAATCAAGTTTTGATAGTGTCAAGGGGAGTATATCTTTGGAAATATGGTTGTGGAAGAGAGAAAAAAAGTGAAAGATATAAGAATGAAAAGACAATGACTGCAAAAAAACGAAGTTTGAGTCCTGTGTCAAAAAGAATGGTTTCTTAACAAAACAAATGAAAATGAATATAAATAAAAAGATGCTGGATGTTGCCTGAAACAAATTATATGAGCAATTAGGTTAATAAAAAAATTAAGTTTGGTGGAATAAATACATAATATAAGCTGTGGATGAGAAAAACACATATAGATAGATAAGGGGAAAAGACTATATGATACATGAGCACAGAAAAATATATTTTTGCAAAGAGGTTAGTCAAAACAGAGCAAGGAATGATTAAAATGTTGAAAAGGCAAGAAAATGCAGGATAATTTTGATGAAAATAAAAGAAGTTTTAGATATTAGTTAAAAAAAAGAATGAATAGAATAAGATAGAAAAGCGATGAATTGATTTCATATGAATGGGAATGCTAGAGATATTCTGAGGACTGGAACTGAAACGAGTGCTATAAGTTAGTATTCAAGGAAAAAATCATGAACAAGAAGTCATAAATGCTGTGAAAAAAATGAGAAAATGGCAAGGAGTCTCTTTTAGATGGTATAACTGAAGAAATCTTAAAATAACAATGTGGCTTGTAAGTGGAGTAAGACTGTGTGTATAAAAACTGCATCTGTGCTTAACAAGAGGAAGAATGCTATTATTTTTCTTCTATTCAGGGAGATGGGTAGCCAAAGTGAATTCAAAAAGTACAGTGTAATGTTTGGCTAAGTTGCCTGGGAAAGTGTTGGGCAGAACTGACTGAAAAGATACAAAAGCAACAATAAGCAAAAGTTGGGGAATGCTAGGCAGACTTATACGCCTCTTGGGGTGTGTGTGTGAAGATTGGATTCTTTTCTCTTTAGAGCAGACATGTCAAACACAATGCCCGGGGACCAGATCCGGCCCACGAAGTGGTTTCATGTGGCCCGCGAAGCCATCCTGGAAACAGTGAGGGAACGGCCCCCACTGCCTTGGCCCTGGCCCAGAGACCCTCCTTCTGCCAGAGACCCTCAGATCTGTCCCACTCTTGCCCAAGCCCCCATAGGCACCCTTGATGCGAATGATGTAGAGCTGGCCACGCCCACCCAGTAGGCCATACGCACTCTAGCCACGCCCACCCAGTAGGCCACACCCACCCTGGCCACACCCACCTGGCCCCCTGAGGGCAAGCGCAATGCTGATGCGGCCCTCAATGAAATTGAGTTTGACACCCCTGCTTTAGAGGGTCATGGAAAAAAATGTATGAATATGAGTAGTGAAGTGTGCTGTATGTCTTATTGATTTAGAAAAAGAAGTACAGTAAATGATAAAGGGAATAGGCTTGAATTATGGGAATCTTTTGCATGAATGTAGTAGCAAGATGCCATAAGAGCAATATGTAATGGAAGTACAGGTAGTCCTCAACTTAGAACAGTTCATTTAGTGATGGTTCAAAGTTACAACGGCACTGAAAAATGTGACTTAGGACCATTTTTCACTATTATGACTGTGGTAGCATCCCCATGGTCACGTGATTTACATTTGGATACTTGGCAACTGGTTCATACTTATGACCATGGCTGCATCCCAGAGTCCTGTGGTCTTGTGACCTTCTGACAAGCAATGGGGAAGCCAGATTCACTTAACAACCCTGTTACTAACTTAACAACTGCAGTGATTCACTTGACATATGTGGCAAGAAAAGTCGTAAAATGGGGCAAAACTCACTTAACAAATTTCTCAGTTAACATAAATTTTGGGTTCAGTTGTGGTCGTAGGTTGAGGACTACCTGTATGAGAATAAATTGAATGCTTAATGAATGGTTCGACAGGGAATAGGGATCAAGAAGAGGAAGTATGATATCCCTTTTACTGTTTAATGTACTTATGGGTGAAGGGATAAGGAATGCTTGTGGTGTCATCAGAGCTAGGTGGGTTGAATGCTAAACCCAATTTCCAGAGAAAGTTGGATAGCCTGTATGATGCAATGTGGCGTATGAATCTGAAAAATAATATACCAAAGAGCCAGGTGTTTGATGGGGAAAACTGAGTGAACAGTTAAATGCAGTGTGAATGGGGCACGTAAAGAAGTGTCTGTGATAAGACATTTGGCCAGTAATGAATGGTGCTGAACGATGGAGGATCAAATATAAAAGTGAGTGATGAAATATGAAAAGAAAAAAAAAGTGGAGGATTGAATCACTAACTAAATACATAAAGGAAGAGTGGATGGATGAAAAGGAAGAAGACTGAGTAATTCATGGCTGGAACAAGTTGATGAATTCCTCAAAAAGAGGGAGGTGAGAAAATGAAAGAATAACAGGCAATGTGTAAAACAGAGTACAGAACTGTTGAAAGCAAGGATGGTCTGCAAAGTAGAAGGAGGGATACAGGAGGTGGTATAGTCAATGGTATCCATGTAAACTAATGTTACTTGTATTTCCTCTCCTCTTACACCTGTAATGTCTTTGCTTTATTATTTCTTCCTTCTTGTCGATGCTCCACAAAACATTGCTTACCTTGAAAGGGAATGAGGGGCAGATATATAGATATATACGTAATGTGCATTGCTATTTCATACATGTCAACCTCAGGGGATGGTCCAGAAGTAGTGGTTCTAACTTTATTGTGAAACATGAGCAGGATGTTGTAAGTCTGAAAATACATCACTCTCCTCTCACCCTTACAATAAAAGAAACTAGGGACGGTCCCTTCTAAGATATTTGCCATGCCCAATTCCTTCTGCAAACTCACCTGCTGCTTATCTGACCATTGTCCAGTCTGTGGCTCTTCCTCCTCTTTCTTAAAGTAATCTCCACATATTATTACCCCATGCTTCAAAACAAAACAAAAAGTTAATGAACATTGCAACCCATCACACTTCCTGTTTGATAACATATATTTCTGATCTGAGCATTTCCACTTAAGGATTCTGCACCTGCTGGACAATAGCTTCAGACCCAACGGCAGCACTTGAAGAGCTAAGCTGATCTATTTTCAACTCGGCTACTTCATAGTTGGAACTTATTTTTTTCTCTCCAGATATGACATGGTTACATTTTTCCACTGAGGAAATCTCTTGCCTTATTCCTACTCCCAGCTCCTGAACTGGGAGATCCTATAAGAAATTGCTAGAATCTTGGCATCTAGGAGGTACCAAACAGTGAAATGGACACCTATTTTGACAGTTTTCTCCCTTTCTTCATCAGTGCCAGAACTGGAAAGTAGGTTTTGGGTTCCCTCCCCACTTCCTCTTTTGTATGGGGGGGGGGCAGATTCAGAGAGGGTTGTATTTGTAGGAACTGGGTTGAAAGAAACAGCTGTCTTGTGGAAATGCCTGTGTTTAAAATAGCATCCCTCGCCTCTTTATTTATATCTATTTAAACCTACTTTATATAATAATAGTGAATTCATCTGAGTGTTGATTCAAATGTTATTGAAAAGCAGCTCTAAGATACAAGAGGAATAATTTTAAAAAACCCAAAGCCTTAGCAATGTATTCTCTCCCAGAGAAGACAGGTTTCTGCCTAACTGCTGAAGAGGAGGAAAAACAAGTGAGAAGAGGAACAAAATTTTATGGCTTGATCCAAATGAGAGAAATCTACTCATTCATTAAGCAGTAGCAAGGACTTGGTAGGATGCTTTATGAAGTCAAGATTATATTGGCTGCATGAATTCCACCCTATAAACTATGACCTTTCCTCCCAAATGAGGAAAATATTAATCCCCCAAATCACGGCAAAGATATCCTAGACTGAGGCCATAAACAATATGAGAGAGAGATTCTGCCTTTTTAGTAGAGATAGTCTCAGGAATTGCCATTGGTGTTGGTGGGGGGGCTGATTGGCTGGTTGCTTTTTCCTGAAGCAGTTGGAGGTTTTGGCTTCAGACTGAATGGGACAAAGCAAAGATGGATGAGCAGAAGCTGGCATTTTAGAGCAGTCTTTGTTTGTTTGCTGTCATGAAAGAGCAAAAGAAGGGAAGAGGAGGATCCAGACGGGTAACCTGCAGCAGCTGACATTTTTATTGTTGTTTAATTAAATGTCCTCCCCCAGCCAGTGAGCTGCAGCAGCAGGCCTCTCTCTCTTCGTCCCTGCCCCCAAGCCTGCTCTGTTGTCTCCTCTTGAAACCTCATTAAGATACAGGACCACAATTACACTTGGAATCCAGGGTCACCTCTCCTAGTTCCACTCTGTTGCTTGATCTGTTTTGTATGGGTGAAGACCAGCCTTGAGTAATGCAATATATATCGCATTCTCATCAGATTATCTGGACAAAGGGCACATCACTGAGAAATTCAATATGGATCTTTTGCTCAGCATGCAGTAGGCAAAGGAGAAGGTTTTCGTTCATCCTGGTTAAAGTACAGATGCAGGTTTTTCAGGGCATCAAGGCATGGGGCCTGTTACTGTAGTTATGAGAGCAGCTTTAGACTACAGTGTTAATTAAGATTTAATGACAAAACCTAAGACCATGACAGAGGTGAATGGGAACGTGGTATAAGTGACTACATCCTTTCCTCAGAGAAATCCCAGGTGGCCCTGCTGAAAAATTAATCCGTCACCCAAAGTGCTTTTTCCTGTGGCAAATGCAGAGGTGACCAACTGACCTACTAGACAGGTCAAAGTTATACTGCTGTGCAAGTTAATTTGATAGCAACAGGTAAAGGATGAATAGCCTTGGATCTGCAACATCCATCTTGATATATCAGCACTTTCCCAAGCTGGCTGAGAATCCTGGGTGTTGTAGTCCTGATGTTTCTTGAGAGAACCAAATTAGAAAAGGTTATGCTAAACAATGCAAGAACAAGACACACAATATTCATTCCAGGCTGATCTCTTCTACTTCTCTGTTTCTATTCCAACAACTGCTCCCTCGGTGAACACCCCCCCCTGAATATCTCAGGAGTGATGCATTCTACTCTTAGCATGATTTGTGAACATGCCCCAAAATGAGCTTTTTCCCTGCAGTTCCCAAGGTCATCTCAGGGCATCAGCATTGTCTCACTTCATTATTGCAAAGAACCTAGTGAGAAAGGCAGATGTGCAGTCGAGGAAGGCTAGTGAATGTTATGGCTAGGTTTGCTGTTTCCGTAGAACTGTCAGAGGCATAAATGAAATGCTTCATTTCAGAAGCTTAAGTAAAAAGGGAATGGTCGACAGTGAATGAAAATGACATTTGCTTCATTCTTAAGATATTTTGACAATTCATCACATGGTGGGTTTCCATTACACTTGCTTCCTCCTTGATTGATCAATATTCATCTTAAAATTTACTTGGGTACTGAAAGGGATATTTGAGCTTGTCATATAAAAAAGGTTCATTGGTTCGGTTTCTCACAATGAGATTTCTTTTCCTTTCCTTTCTTTTCTTTAAATGCCGGTTTATGTGAGCTCTTGTGCTATTTGATTTCTAGCATTTCACTTACCATATTTTGATTGTCTTTAAAGGAACAATACACTTTAACTCTTTAGATTAAAAAACAGAGATGGAATCCAGTTGTTATGGCAACTCAAGTTCTAAAAATATTATAAAGAAAAGACCACCTTTAAGATTGCAAGAAGTTGTTATGGTAACTTGCATTTTTAAAGTAACTGGGTTAAACCACAGTTTTTATTCACAGCTTTGCATAAACAAATTCTGATTAAAATATCAGGTTTAATTTAATCAGTTAATTAATGTCACTAAATGTCATTTATCTTATAACTCATTCATATTCAGTGCAAAATTACCCAACTTGCTGAGCCCAGCGGTGTTGTCATCAGCCTGGTATTTTGGAAAAAGAGGATAGATTTACTCTCACTCCTCTTGCCTTCATGCTGATTTCTCAATGTTTCTTTATCTTTCATGAGCCTAAATACTCACCTAAATATAGAAGAGCTCCACGAATAATGCTTTCCACAATGTAATGCTAGTGATGTAGTTCCACACATGGAGAGGCAACTTCCATTTGCAAAAGTGAAACAGATCTACCATACTCACCCTGCTCTTTGAGCTGGATGCTCACAAACCTGTGCAAGTGAATTAGAAAATGTGTCCTTCACACAGGGCTATCTGAAAATCTAGGTTTTCCAAACACTTAGCCCCATAGTTGGGACTTGATCCACTCAATAAATAGCTTATAGGCACAACTCAGCAAGATTAGTTTCTACTGAAGACAAGAACAAAGCCAACTGGAACGTCTCCTGTATCTGCTGTATACATACAAATTGAGATCTACATATAGGTCTGTGCTTCAAGATTTAAGTTCTAGGCTTTTTCTTTCAATTTTTCTAAGTCTACTGATATGTAGCAGCTCCTTTCCTGGTTCTGAAAGACATCAGTGTTGAAGTTCTAATAGTTCTCTCTAGCTTGCACATTCCTACCTAGCCTGCATGTTCCTCCCTTGCCAGTTTCATGGTTTGTACCAGCTACATCACTCATCCTGTTCTGGAGGGTCTCCCAAACTTTCAGAGCAGAAGTTCATGAGCGTAAGATAAGGTAGGAGGAATCTTTCCCTTTGGATCTCAGGAGTGTCATGCTTATGCCCATTCTACACAATTATGGAGCCAGCTCTTTGGGATTTGCAATAATAATTTCAGTAGCAGCAACATTTTAAGTCTTGGGATTCTTACATCTTATCTGTTTCCTATAAGGACAATAATCAAGAAAAATAATTTCTTCATAAAAGAAAAATGCATTAGTTAATGATATTTCATGCAATATAGTTACCCTCTAGAGAAAGATTTTATAGCCTGATATTTTCAAAGTAGTTTAGAACATACAAGAGCAAATCAGTCAAAGGAAATACATAAATATCAAATATTAGTCTTTCCATTTATACTCAATGCTTTTTTTTGTAAAAGAAAAAGGTGCCGGAACTCATACATGTCACACAACCTGACTTGCCTAACCTACAAGGTTCCATCCAAAAAAGGTGCCGGAACTCCATTCTGAGCATTTTATGAGAAAAAAAGCCCTGTTTATACTTTTGAGGTGACTAGACTCTCCATACTTACAGAATAACAGAATTGGACCTTGGAAGTCTTCTAGTCCAACACCCTGCTCAGGCAGAAAACCCTATACCATTTCAGACAAATGGTTGTCCAATCTTTTCTTAAAAACTTCCAGTGTTGAAGCATTCACACTGCTATCATGTCCCACCTAGTCCTTCTTTTCATTAAACTAGACTTTTTTTAAATCCCATTTATATCCCGCCCTTCTCCGAAGACTCAGGGCGGCTTACAAATCAATGTGCTTAGCAATAGCCTTCATTCTATGTATATGCCTGCTTATTAGGGCTTTCGACCCCCCCAAGCGGCATTATTACAAAGTCAGCTTATTGCCCCCAACAATCTGGGTCCTCATTTTACCTACCTCGGAAGGATGGAAGGCTGAGTCAACCTTGAGCCTGGTGGGACTCGAACCTGCACCAATTGCAGGCAGCTGGTGTTGCTTAAGGAGGCACTGCTCCACCAAGACATACCCATTTCCAGCCACTGTTCTTTGTATGTTTTAGCCTCCAGTCTCCTAATCACCTTTGTTGCTCTTCTCTGCACTTTACAGAATCTCAACATCTTTCTTATATCGTGGTGATCAAAACTGGATGCAGTATTCCAAGTGTGGTCTTTCCAAGGCTTTATAAAGTGGTATTAACGCTTCATGTGATCTTGATTCTATCCCTCTATTAATGCACCCTAGAACTGTGTTGGCTTTTTTGGCAGCTGCAGCACACTGGGATGGGACCTAAGCATTATGTTGAGAACCTTAGGAAAATTTTTATTTTGAAGTTGGCATTTTGTGTGGGGGAAGAAGTCTGTCATTGGTGTAGAAAGTTGTGCATGTGTGTGTGTGTGTTTTGCTATTGGAAATGGTAGGTTGGTGACTCTTGAAACCATTATCTTAAGAGTGTTGTATGCTCTTTTTTTCATTTTTGTTTTTCCACCTGGCTGAATTGAATTAAGGAGTCTTAAAGTGAATTGTTTATGCTTTTTAAAAAGTATTAAATATAAATATTTAGAACTTGATTTTAAATTGGTCTTAGTATGAACATCTGCATAATCATATGCAAACCTTTGGTATATAACTGAAGAACATTGATCAACTAAACCAAACTAACTCCTAATATAATTTAGAATGGAGGTCCACATTTCGGTTGAACTATCCATGTGTAATATGCAGGGCTTTTTTGTCATAGAACGCTCAGAATAGAGTTCCGGCGACTTTTTTGGATGGAACCTTGTAGAGTAGGCAAGGCGGGTTGTATGACGTGTGTGAGTTCCGGCACCTTTTTCTTTTACAAAAAAAGCACTGGTAATATGTATTCTTGCAAGATGACCTCATGTGAATTTGCCCATTTACATCATTTGCAATCAGCCTCAAAAGTTATGAAACTGGCCTGAAAGGGAAGAAGTATTACATGGACTGGATATAAGGAATATGTTTCCAGAAAGCTTAGGTGTTTGACATATAGAATCTATGTGTTCTTTGACCATTAGGCAGATCAAATTCCATGGCGACACTTCTTGAAAAGAACAGATTATTATCTATAAACTTCACCTTACGCTGAAGTTGACTTCAGCTGTGTAATAAGGTGGAATGTGAATGCTGAGAAGAGTCAGGGAGTATTACACCAGACCAGGGGTAGGCAACCTTGGCTTTTTCCATGCTGGCTCAGGAATTCTGGGAGTTGAAGTCCACGAGTCATAAAAAAAGCCAAGGTTGCCTACCCCTGCACAAGACAAATACTTAGTAGTAATGATCTCCCTTGATTTCACCAACTAAGTAGCCCTACTGCAGAGCTGCCAGAACTATAGTGGGAAGCAACAGCTGGAGAAAAGCAGGAAAGCCAGAAAGTACTCAGCTGTAACTCCACTAATCTTTTTGGATGCCCCATTTATCATCTTCCTCAAGAAGGACAAGGAAGGGCGTCAAGTCCCACAAGAAAAGGGGGTGGGGGTGGGGGAAAGAACACTTTGGAAAGTGCTTTCTTTTCTCTCTGTATTGCCAAACTGACATGGTGATGCCAGAATACCGAGTGAGAAGTTCAGTGCAAGACTGCTTTTCTCAGCCATTCTAATCAGTTTTCCATACTATAAATAAACTGGGAAGGTAGTACACAATTCATTGTTTTCTTAGGCCTGGAAGTCAGATGACTGAATACGCAGACTTTTCTCAATTTCTGAATATGAAATACATTGGAATATTTTGTGTGCCTTAATGATGTCAGGTTGCAGTTTGTTCATTTGCTGTTGGGCCAGTTCGATATCCTGTGTCTTACTTTAGCATATGATTGTGATTCCTATGTTAATTTCCTTTCTGACTTCCAAGTATATATTCCTTTTCTTTCACTGCTAAATATATGTTTATTCTTCTAGTGGATTTGAGAATAATGAGATAGAACTAATTATGGAACCCAAATAGTGAAAAAATCCAGCTAGGTTGACCAGATACAAAATGGATTTCAGCAGGTGTCACCATAGGTCAATGACACCTGCTGACAGCCTCTCTTTTGCCTTCCTATGATTCAAGGTGCAGGGACTCTGTTCTATTCTTCATCAGGCCCCCCTAAGTCCAGAGCTAAGGCTTCTCGATTTCAGTTCCTATTGGTGAATGCAAGATTTATGGCACTTTCCAAGTTAGCTTAGGCTTGCTTACCTCAAAGTAAATCTCAATTTGCTCAATAGAATTTATTCCCTTGGAAGTAAATACATTTTTGATTGCAGTGTTTGAAAATCTCCTTTCATTACAAATCAATAAGCAGAGGAAAGGCTCTCCCACAGCAAATAAGAAACTCTATTTTGAATTTTTAGAGAAAAGCAGCACATTCTCAGCCATCTCACAGTTATCTACTTCTGTTCCACAAATGCTCTGAATGTGGGTTTTTTCTGGCCCTTTATCTTTCTTAATTCTCACATGGTGTATTTTCCAAAAGCTGGGGAGAGGTTTCCTGGCATCAGAGGAACAACATTAATGATTTGCTTTCATTGATGAAACACTTGCACAATCCTGGAGTATTTGAAATTCATTAGGACTTGTGTCTGCATGTGTGCGTGCATAGACACACACTTAGTAATCTCTCAGCTATCAAATAGTACTCATTTTCTTGTGATTTGGAGTGATCGAGATCATGCTCCCATCCCATCCCATTCTACCTGGACACAGCTTCAGCAGGCTTACTGCAATGGTCCATAGGAATGACCTTGGAGACAGGAGGGAGAACTGCAAATGGGACATTGTCTTGTAAAAGATGTATCTGCCCACAGAAGGTGTGTGTGTGTGTTTTCCAGAGAGTAAAAGGAAAGGAGAGGGGGAGAAATACTTTTGAGTCTTTTAACGAAACCTTACAAAAAAAGATAGTTGGTAATGCTCATGACTGTGCTTCTTATCTGGACTACCTTGCTGGGCTAGCACTTACCCAGGCAAAGCATGACGTACAGCTCAGAGAGAGCTTTGACAGTGCTCTTGCTCTGTCTAAGAGGGCACCCAAATTCATGTAGCATTTTATGAGCTGAGCTATTCCAAAGTTTGAGAGCTCCTGGCTTGGTGCTTATTGCTAAAATGTTGTACGATCTGTTAAAAACTCCAGAGATACAAGGAAAAAACATGGCAAAAAAGGATGCCTGCACCACAGCACCACAAGCAGAGCCACCATCAGTACCTGGCATCTTTGGTCTCTAGAAGTCTCAAAAAGATCACCCACTAACAATTCTTTGTGTACCTAAGAGGATTTCTGATGTATTTCCCAAAACACTTGGGCATCAGTGTTATAGAATGAAAAGTTCTTTATTTGTGACTATAGATAGTACTCATTTGACAATTACAGTTGGGACTGGCAACTTGGTTGTTAAGCAAAACTGTTGCTAAGTGAGACTACGATTGTGTTTACGATCTTACTTCACCTTTGCTTTACTTTACAGACTTATGAAAGCTGTAAATTCAAGGATTGGTTGCAAATTTACTTTTCGTCACTACAGTAATTGCAAACAATCACCACATGGGTCAGTCACTAAATGAGAATTACGTGTAACACTGTAGTGTAGAGCATGGATAAGCAATTTACTTAAAACTCGCTACAATTGATGGGAGTTAAAAGTCGGAAACATCTGAAAGTCATGGTTTTTGACAGCACGTTGTGACAGAGGTGTTCAGCCAGCTACTGACATCTACAGACATTTGTTCTGCTTTAAAAATTTTTTTTACCAATTTAACCATGGACTAGTTCTTTCCGTTAACTTGATCAACCTCCCAGAGTGTCTATGAACATTAAATTGAATTCACATAAAAAAGCATGAAAAGGAACAAATAATGCATAAATAACACTTTCACAGTCTGAAGACAGCACACGATTTTATTATTAGTGTAATTGGTACTTGCTCTGGAAATTACTTGGTACAGAAGTGTCATCTATGGATGGATTCAGGGTGGCTATTTGTTATTATTATTTGTTGTTTATAAATGTCTGATTCTGAAAAAGCATACACACTGCTCAAGAGACAGACAGACAGTGCTCACTGTTATGGGTCGGATTTCCAATCCATGATGCTCAAGAGACTGATTATTTTCTATTTACAACATATACTGAGCTGGTGTATTGAACAAAAAACTTTAAAAGTTAAACTGTTTAGTGTACTTACAGTAGCTAACCAGGAGTGAAAAAAGCAGGTTGCCCTTGAAAAAGAGAAGTGCCCTTGATAATAGTACATCAGTTTGTTATAAAGCATAAAATAAGAGAATTTGGGGAAAATCAGAATTAAAATACAAGATTTTTTTTCTCCAGCTTTAGTTAAGTTAAAGCACAAAATGACCTACCTAAGAGGTCCTTCATATACCTATGAAGTCCTTTATCTATCTATCAAGGCATATACTTCATGGAGAAAAGACTGAAATCAAAGAGATAAACAACTCTCTTTTTTTGAAGAGAAAATTTAATGTCAAACATCTTTGCATATTTTAAAGTAGATAAAAGATAAGGTTGCTATAAGAAGAACTTCACCACTGAAGAGTGTTATTTGCCATTTTGTACTCTCTTTGCAAGACATGTGCAAAGAACAGAACTAGCACGTGGCTGCAGTAACACTGGGTATGTTGCTAATATGAACTGTTGCATGAATATTGTCAGGATTTATCATTGGGGAACTGGTGTGGTCAAGGGCCTCGTTGACTTGGAGCAATTGCTGTTACAGCCCACCCAAAACACTTTTGGCTCCTTGTGGTCCTTTTTGTCTTATCCGAAGCCTGAAATCAGAGGAGAAATGGCAGTTAATCGTGTGGGTTATATAGCAGACAAGGCAAAAACTCCTGGAATGACAGGTCTGAACAAAGGTAGAGACCAGGTTTGTAGAGATATGAGTCTGCAGTCGGAGAGGGTGTCCTAAAAAAAAAAAAAGGAATGTGCCTCTTCAATAGATAAAAAGGCCCAGTGCACATTTCTTCTGCTAGGTTGCCAATTTTAGCTTTTAATGGTTTTAATTGTTCTCCTTTTGCATCCAATATAAATGAGAGAAGTAACGATGTGACTCACATTTGCCTGGGGTGCTAACAGCCAGTGTCCTTTTTACTGACCTGCCGAGAGCAGATCCACATTCCAAAACAACAACAACAGCAACAACAATAACCAAGAAGCAGGAAAGGTGCAAGGTGATTCTGACTTCTTGCTTTTGGAGCAGAAAGGGCCAGAGTTGCAGTGGCCTTGGGCTTTATTGCAGGAAAACCAGGATCTGGCAGCACAGAGAGGGATGCGTGCTATCTATCAAGAAGCAGGCAAGCAGAGCGGGAACACAGTTTGACTTCCAGTACCCAGCTGGAAACCACTGCGTTCATCAGCCTTGCAATTTCAATGTTCACCAGGTGTAAGAAATGAATATCATTACTTTGTCTCCATCTCGGCAAGTGCAAAATGACAAAAGGGAGACAGCGTTACAGCCTGGCTCACAGATCTGTGGCCAGTGGGAGACATAAAAGTATCCACAGGATGAAGCGTGCTGACCCAGGGGACCGCACCTATTATTGACCATTCTGCCCTGCTGCACCATTAAAGCGACTTAAGTGAGTTACTCCACTGTACCTGCTGAGCCAGGGGGAATCAGCTGGGGCAGGGAGAAGGTTTTTTTCCTGAAACCTCTGCAGATATCTTCCTTTATCTGTCTTTATTGTCACTATTAAAAGTGAAGGTATACAAAATGCTGCATCAGTGTGTATATTTTTATGTATCGATTTTAACTATTTGTTCGACTAAGCTTCTATGCCACTCACATCATGGCTGGCTCTGAGGAGTTTTATGACTTCAAAAACTTGTGAGACACAACTGTATCCCACACATACTTTCAACAGAAGCAGAAACATACTCTTGGAGCATAGTGGCCCATGAAACAGCCAGGTTTTGATGGCTTTATGGAAAACTAACTTTGTGGAGGGTTACCTGGTATGAGGAGAAGAGAGACAGCAACAGAGAAGGCCAAACCCAGGCTCCAAAGGACATGAACTAAGGGCAGCACTGTAGTGGGAGCCATCTGCTCCAAATGTCAAAGGATGGCCTTCAGGGAGATGGCTGGCTGCCAGACAGTTAGGTCCTAAACCAGGGCTAGGCAACCTTGGCTCTTTTATGACTCGTGGACTTCAACTCCCAGAATTCCTGAGCCAGCCATGCTGAGGGAAAAGGGAGACGTTTCCAAGCTGAGCCATGCTGGCTCAGGAATTCTTGGAGTTGAAGTCCACGAGTCATAAAAGAGCCAAGGTTGCCTACCCATCCTAAACCATGGGGATGTTAAAGGTGACAACTAGCTCCTTTAACTGCACCCAGAAAGCTCTGCTCTTCAGTGTTAAACCTGTCACAAATCTGAATTATATAAATAACACATCCTTCCTATTGTGCAGCCTATGCACTTTGTTTACTTTTTCCCCTCTTATATTGCAGGCAAGATGAATGAAGATACAGCTAACAGTGGGCAGGCAGGTTATTCCTCTGACTATGATAGAGCAAGCAAAAGTAGAGCCGTGGAGGTACAGAGGAAATAATGGGCTTCTGTATAACAACATATGACATGACTGATTTTTTTTCCTGGGTATTTCTTGATCCTTAGAGTTTGTAAATCATTACTTTTTGCCTCTGTTACTCCAGGAGCCAGACATTTTTTGCAGACCTTTCATACTTCAGGGCAAAATAATAAAGGTCTGCATCTAAGAGTTTTCTAGTGCCCTTTAATTTCACTTTCCTGATGCTTATAATTGGTCTATGACTATATGCAGCAAGTACAGGAGTGGTAGCTCTAGGCTGCGTGTAATCACTTTCCCTATGCATTACTGTATCTAAATAGCCACACCACTGTTTATTCGTTCCCCTGCTTTGCCATCTAATTACAGGCACTTATTCAAAGGTTAAAGTGTGTAGCCAGAATGCTTGGAGTGGGAAGGGAAGTCAAGTGTAATGTCCCAGTGCTACTCTCTGTCAAACCAAGTACGGAAATCCTTTTAAAAGACTATTTTCATTTAGGCCAATTTTTAAACTGTGCTGCAAACTAGAATTAGGCCTCAAGTACAGCCACACCTTTGAATTGCTCCCAAGTGAAGGAAGTGCCTCTGCCACGTATCTTAAATCATTTGGGGTTACCCCAACAGAGTACAGGTTCAGATGCTGAGGTGCAGATAAACAACAGATGAAGCATATTGCTAGGAGAACGTTTTAGAAAATTCACCTAACACAAGAAGATATTCAGCCGAGGTAGGTGGTTTTTGTTGTTCCTCCGTGGTCTCCCCAGGCCCAGGCTGGATGGAGCACAAATTATAGCCTGCAGTTGCTGCATTACATATCAGAAGTAGTCCTTGACTTACAACAGTTTGTTCAGAATGAAAAAAGTGACTTATGACCATTTTTCACACATATGACCATTGTAGCATCCCCATGGTCACGTGATTTACATTCAGCTGCTTGACAACTGGTTCATATGTACAACGGTTGCACTGTCCCAGGATCACATTTTGCAACCTTCTGTCAAGCAAAGTCAATGGGGAAGCCAGAGTCACTTAACAACCATGTTGCTAATTTAACAACTGCAGTGATTCAATTAACAAATTTCTCACTGAGTGACATAAATTCTGGGCTCAATTGTGGTTGTAAGTAGAGGGCTACCTGTATTACTGCCAATGAAATTTAAGATGCATGTTGGAAGTCATGCTGACTTATTTCACAAAAGAATTATAAAATAGAAATAATAAAGCTTTAATTTAGGTGGCAAAATGCAATGAAAAATGAATAGTGTAAGAAAAACGAGCATCTTTCTATACTCATCTTGGAATTAAGAAAGATAAATGAAAATTGCTTAAACTTGTTTATTTTCAAAGGTCCCTCAAAATGTGAGGCTCCAAGTTGTAAGGTTTCACAACTCATCTCTTGCTTAAAAATGACAGAGTAGGCAGGCAAATAGCCCCATCGGCCCCCACATCTTAGGAGAAAGCGCTGATAACTGGAATCTGCAGTGGCTTTCCAGAAAGAGTTAATATTTTAAGCACAAAAAGGATTCCGTATTGTCTGCATTTATTAAGTTGTTTGAAAAGCTTTAGAAAACACTTCACTTTCCTAGTGCAGTTATTCAAACACTATTTGTATGTAAAAAAAAACGATTGTGGGCAGAGAGGAATTGAGGAAGAGGCTTCCCTTACAACTTCCTACCCCCAAACATTTCTTCTGTATTTAATTGCTAAAAATAAAACTAAGCAAATCCTACTTCACCATTAATCTAATGTTAAACAGAAGAGAAAGCCTATTAGATCCCTGATGCTAACAGTCCCTTTATCCAGGTTTTGTTAAGTAATATGCTAAAGCCCTGGTGATCAATCTCTTCTTTTCAATTATCGGGAATAAATTCCTCATAAAATATTCTAGACAAGCCTGGGGTTTTTTTCTTGGGGCTCTACATTATTAATGCATTACTTTTATTATACTTGTCCTTAAAGCAACTCATTTCTCGGGCAGGAAGACAAACTTAACAGCATCCCATGATGGGAAGATTCCCCAGCGAGCTGCTGGCTGCCGAACGCTCACACCCGCGCCCGTGCACACCCACATGCAAGCACGCGCGCGAATAAATACGAAAATGGAGAGCGCCCTCTAGAGGTGAAATCCACTCATCACCGAGGGGAGAAAGGAAATCTGACTCGTTTGCAAGGAAATGTTTTTGGTCTTTTATTTATGGTAAGACTGGGCATTGATCATAAACCAAGGCACGTGTAATAGATTACACAGATTACATCCCAGAGTTCTGAAGGAGCTGGCTGATGTTATCTCAGAACCATTGCACCATATCTTTCAAATATCCTGGAGCACTGGGGAACTACCTGATGACTGGAAAAGGGCTGAAGTGGTACCCATCTACAAGAAAGGGGGGGGGGAGGAAACGGACCCAGGAAACTACAGACCAATCAGTCTAACATCAATACCTGGGAAGATCCTGGAAAAGATAATCAAAAAACAGATCTGCAAACAACTAAAAGCAAACAAATCAATAGCCAGCATGGGTTTGTCAAAAACAGATCATGCCAAACCAATCTTATGTTATTCTTTGATAAAGTGATTAAATTAGTAGACCAGTGAAATGCTGTGGACATACTGTAGTATACTTAGACTTCAGTAAGGCATTTGACAAAGTAGACCACAACCTGCTGCTTAGTAAGCTAGAAAAAGGTAGGATAGACAACAACACCATCAGAGGGATCTGTAGTTGGCTGACAAACTGTACTCAGTAAGTAATCGTCAATGGTACTACATCCACATGACAGAAGTAAGTAGTAGGGTACCACAAGGCTCCGTCTTAGGCCCAGTACTCTTCAATATCTTCATTAATGACTTAGATGAGGGAGTTGAAGGGGAACTCATCAAATTTGCAGATGACACTAACCTAGCAGGAATAGCCAACACCCCAGAAGACAAGTTCAGGATCCAAAAAGATCTTGACAAACTTGAACAATGGGCCCTATCCAACAACATGAAATTTAATGTGAAGAAAAACAAAGTTTTACATTTAGGCAGGACAAATCAAAAGTACAAGTACAGATTGGGCGAGACCTGACTCAAAAGCGCCAACTGTGAGAGGGACCTTGGAGTCCTAGTGGGTGATCATTTGACTATGAGCCAGCAGTGTGCAGCAGCAGCCAAAAAAGCTAATGCAGTCCTGGGTTGTATAAACAGAGGCATAGAATCAAGATGACATGAAGTATTAAGTACCGCTTTATAAAACCCTAGTAAGACCACACCTGGAATACTGCAGCCAATTTTGGTCACCATACTACAAAAAAGATGTTGAGACTTTGGAAAAAGTTCAGAGAAGAGCAACTAAAATGATCAAAGGCCTGGAGACTAAAACATATGAAGAATGGCTGCAGGACTTGGGTTTGGCTGGTCTAAAGAAAAGAAGGATTAGGGGTGACGTAGCAGTATTCTAGTATTTGAGGGGCTGCCACAGAGAGAGCGGGTCAATCTATTCTCCAAAGCACTAGAGGGCAAGACAAGAAACAATGGTTGGAAACTGACCAAAAAGAGAAGCAACCTGGAATTAAGGAGAAACTTCTTAACTGTGAGGACAGTTAACCAGTGGAACAGCTTGCCTCCAGAAATTGTGGGCGCTCCATCACTGGAGGTTTTTAAGAAGAGACTAAACAGTCAGTTATCTGAAATGGCATAGGTTCTCCTGCTCAAGCAGGGGGCTGGACTAGAAGACCTCCAAGGTTCCTTCCAGCTCTATTCTATTCTAATAGTCTCTGTCAAGAATGCCGGGCTTTGTGTCATCTTCTCCTTTTCCATGTCCATCTTGAGCTTACTTTTAAAGTTTTACAGAGCTAAAGGGAAATATGTTGCAAAAATAGGTTACTCCTGCCAGATCAGAGGAGGAACATTAAGTATAACATATATATATATATATAACAAAAATGTCTGCAACAAATAGCTAATGGAAGGTCCATGAACAACAATCTTACTTTGAGACTGAAATGGTTAACGGACCTACTTTTGTCATACACAGCTCTAATGTGAATGAAGACTTGAGATGCCAGGACCCCTCATCACCTCTTATCAACTGCCTGAGGATGATGAAATCTGAACTCCTCCCCACAACCAGCAAACTGATCGGAGGGAAGGCTGCTGCCAAAACTCCACTCCTGGCAGGACAACTAGCTTCTGATGGTTACAGCTGCTGGTAAGGTTGCCCCCAAAAAGGGAGCTGCTCAGCCTGCCCACATCCTGTCAAGTTCAAACATACAGTTAAGAAAGTGCAAGACTTGACTTCTGGGCATGTCCAAGAGTCACTGGTTCCAGCCTGGGCAACCAGGGCCATGAGGGATCCTTGGCCACTTGAATATAAACTAAAACAAATCCCATGATTTACTAGCACCGATGATGTAACCTAGTTTGGATAAATGTCTGCCAGAAAACAACCAAGCTCAGAGAGTATCAAGGACCCCTCATTTCAACCCTGAGCTACAAATATTCTCCTTTACTGGAACCAAGGCTATATTACTACCACTAATTACTCAAAGCACTAAGCTTGGCACAGTGGCCTCCAAGGAAACGCTCTGCCTCAACACATTACATAGATAATGCAGGCTAACGTTTGGTTTAGACTTGTCTGCAACTGTAAGGAGGTGTCAATGCATACATAGACCTCAAAGCTTTTGATGGGTAAGTGTAGTTTGAAGATGGTTGCAGATGGACCAACATGCACACCACCCAAATCTCAACTACATGTTTTATGGAGATTTCCTGCATGCTGATTGATTTGATCCATCATCTTGTTGGAAGGCGGGCAGAAGGCAAGGCACATTCAAACAACAAAATGGAGCACTAGAGGAGATGAAGTGAGGAGACATAAATGTTTGTACAATATAAGAGATAAATACTACAAAAACCAAGAGGTAACAACCAGTTCATGGAGGGAAATTGAAAGAACTTTGGAGGAAGACCCAGACAGATGCAAAGAAACGTGGAAGCCACCTCAAGACAAGTTCATCAGTTTCCTGCCATCTTCTATGTTTTTTGGTGCTTTGTTGTTTGAGTGCCCCCCAGCCAGAACGTTAGCATTTGCGGAAATATAAATGAACAACTATGCAGCCATCTCCTAAAGACAGATCCATGCATTCCCTGACATTCAGTGATGCAGAAGTCCAACAAAATTTTTAGTCCCACTGAGCTACTTTGACCATCAGAGCTATACTGCTGTCTTCGCTGTTGGCCACAGAGAGGGTTGCTGTGGATTCTACTGCCCAAATCACTAGGCCTGAAGGAGTTCTCTCAAATTTTACAGTCTGAAATTATGTAGTGAGATGTACTCCAATACAGGTAGTCCTTGACTTGCAACCACAACTGAGCCCAAAATTTCTGTTGCTAAGCAAGACAGTTATTAAGTGAGTTTTGTCCCATTTTACAACCTTTCTTGACACAGTTGTTAAGTGAATCTGGCTTCCCCATTGACTTTGCTTGCCAGAAGTTCTCAAAAGGTGATCACATGACCCCGGGACACTGCAACCGTCACATAAATACATGCCTGTTGCCAAGCATCTGACTTTTGATCCTGTAACTATGGGGCTTCTGTAATGATTGTAAGTTGAAAAACAGTCATAGGTCATTTTTTTCAGTGCTGTTGCAACTTAGAACAATCACTAAGTGAATGGTTGAAAACTGAGGATAACCTGTATGGAAGAATAAAAAGGATTGCTGTCAAATGGAGCAGTGGGCTAATGCCTCCTTAAGTAACACCAGCTGCCTGCAATTAGTGCAGGTTCGCATCCCACCAGGCTCAAGGTTGACTCAGCCTTCCATCCTTCTGAGGTAGGTAAAACGAGGACCCAGATTGTTGGGGGCAATTAAGCTGACTTTGTAATAATGCCGCTTGGGGGTTGTATGAAAGCCCTAATAAGCAGGCATATACATAGAATGAAGGCTACTGCTAAGCTTGTAAGCTGCCCTGAGTCTTCGGAGAAGGGCGGGATATAAATGGAATTAAAAAAAATGTCAGTAGTGCTTCTTAGCAAATACTAGGCCAGCCAGTAACAATAATCCCTGGAAGGATTTCATGGTTAGACGAAACACTGGCATGCCTTTCAGGGCTCTTTTTTGCTTTTCAACCTTTGTGCCCCATTAGAATGAAGCTGGATGGTGTCAATTATTTCATTGGAAAGGAAGGAAATGGCATCCAACACTCCCTTTTCAGGAGGTTAAAACATGTCCAGGTGAAGACTCTCTGAGCTTCAGATACTGTGACCCAATTCTTGACTCAATCTCCCTGGAAGATTAGTTAGAGTAATATATAAGGAAATAAGGAATCATCATCCTCAGTGTCTTCTTCTTCATCATCATAAGAGGCCAAAGTCATCACCCTCAACATTTATTTAATTGTTTTGATTTTCCTCCACCTCTACTCTGGATCTGTTTTTATGACCAGAAGAACCCAATCAAATAAAGACCGGAATAATCTTTTTTTCCCCTGGTTTGGGAGGGGAACAGTTGCCTGGGTTTTTGTGGGGGAGGAGGAGAGGACAATGACAATGACATGCATTGGGTGTCAGCATGTACCTTGATGAATATGTCATTGCATGTCCTGTATATCTTAATTTTGGCACCATGGCAATTTGCTACAGATACTGCTTCATTATGTTTTGGGTCCTTAGGATGATTATTCTATTTATTACATTCATTATGGTTTACTCAGTTGGCTCAGCTGTGCAAGGTAGGTTAAGAGAAAATGGTGGAGTTTCAAGAGTTGAATCTTGGGGTTGCTAGTAACAGCACTATCCTAGCCATGACACTCTGCTTGCTCTCAGTCTCTGGCCTTAGCCCAATTCATAGGTTTCATTTACTAAGGCACTATTGCTCTTCAGGATTCATTCACAAAGGATTCATAACACATCTCTCAAGAGTTTTTTTTCTGTAAGAAAATTTTTTAATCTCCCTGAAGTGTCTTGATAATCTCCTATCCAAGTAATATGACCTAAGCTTTTGAACATTTACCTTCTAATGTGTGCTGAAATATGGAGTAGTGTCCTTGGAGTAAATAATAGTCATTTCAGGATCTTAAAATTGCCCACCAATTCAGAACCAGGACCAAAGTGCTCAGCCTGATCCCATCATTCAATACAGCTAAGAGGGTTTTATTGTCTCAGAAATCTACTTTGCAATCTTTTAAAATTTAGAACATCCTTCCTGGGTTTGACACTCTTGATATTTTTTTCAGCACTCCATTACATTTGATATTAGTGCTACTTGATTATCTGATCATTGATTTTTGACAATATTTGATAGTTATCATGAAGCATTTTTCCTCTTATTGAGAGCTATGAAGTAACAGTATAATAATAAACAGGATGTCAAATTGTAGGTTGTATTGGAACATCTTTAATATCACTTGTTCTTTCTCCCTCTCCCTCTCTCTGCCCCCCCCCCCGTGTGTGCGTGTGTGCGCATGAGCAGATGGACATGTATCTATTACAGACGATTTTGAGGACATTCCCTTGATAGAGACAAGTTTTATTATCATCCATCCTTACCTTCCTTTTTGTACAAATCCCTGAAGTACTCTCCAGAGGATCAGGGAAAAGATTGTTGCAACCTCCACTTCATGACATCTCATGGTGCTACAGTGCAGCTTGAATGATCCAGCTTGTCTTATGCTTCTATCTCAATGGAACCCCTGAAACGGGCTTCCGAAAATCCCCTAAATTATCTTAGTGAATATGTAGAAGAAATATAGTTTCATCTTCTCAGCTGACAGATGTGATGCTCCATGGAATATGAAAGATATTAACTGGCAGAAAAATAAAATGGTACATGCTTGGAACCAATTAGGAGAAGCAGAGGAAGACATAAATATAATAATAAATTGTTAGGCTGCAATCTATAGAACTTGGCAGGTCGTTCCACAACTGAAGTCATGAAATATATCACCTTTGCTGCAGAAAGGGATTTCCAACCTTGAAAGGTATAATTTGACTGAAATGATCCTTCCTCCCAAATCCTCAGCCCTTAATCTCTCTGATTTTGGAGCTTCAATTTTAGCGAAAATATGGAAATTCAGTGACAATCAAGGTGCATGATCAAAGAGGTTTTGGATACCTTGTTAATAATTCCCATCCTATTGATCAAGTTGGGACTGTTGTTGTAGGCTACTATGAGACAGGAGACTGGAGCCAGAATGTGAAATGGTTCAGTGATTCCAATAACTTTTTTGATATTTTTCTTCAACAGCAGTTCCTCCCTCCAGCTTGGTCTCGTACTACTTTGGAAACTCAGTGAGATTTCCAACATAATTTTTATTTTACTCCAACGGAAGTCAATTCATTCTTTGATTTTTCAAGAAATGGAAGCCAAAGAAGACACTGGTCTCAGAATCTTCAGATATGCATTTTATTTTTAAAAAGGTTTGGCAATAGAGATATCATCTTCCAGACTATTCTTTGACCAACCTTGAGATTGCTAAACAAAGATCTTCATATAAAGCAGGGGTCTTCAAACTTGGCCCTTTTATGACCTGTGGACTTCAACTCCCAGAATTCCTCAGCCAGGCATGCTGGCTGAGGAATTCTGGGAGTTGAAGTCCACAAGTCATAAAAGGGCCAAGTTTGAAGACCCCTGATATAAAGTATGAGCAATCCACTCATGGAGAATACTCTTATCTCTGGTCTGCAACAATGCCAGAGGCCAGGTGCTTGGGACTCTCCCTTGAAGATCAAATGGGAACTGTAGGTAGTCCAAGAAACATTAGTGGGGCATCCCTCACTCCAATCACATAAATTGCTTGTTCTGCGAGCAGCAATGGCCCCTAGTGGACTTCAGGATGCAGTTCAAGGAGCTGGTGATCAGCTATAAATTCCTTCATAGAATAGGGCTAGATTATTTAGCATCAGGCTTGGGAGAATTCCAGTTGTGTCTGGCAGGGTGGATGTGCTCCAAGATCCCCTCCATCAATTAAGATCATCTAATGAGACCCAGGAGGTGTGCCTTCTCTGTGGAGGTGCCTGCTTTAAGAAACATCCTTCCCCCCTCCCTTGAGATTTGGATCATGCAAGATACCTTGCCAGCCTTCCATAAGGCTTTCCCCCTGAGTTTTGGACCTTGCTATAGCTAAGCCCATTTCTGTCTGTTTTGGGGGGCTTTGCTCCAGTCTAGTAGGGTTTTTAAAATGTATGTTAATGTTCATTGTGTTTAGTTTATTAACTGTGAGCAGTCCAGAGTTGCATGCTGTTTGGGTGGCATAAAAATATGCATAATAAATAAACTTTCTCTTTCACACATACAAATACACATCTTGTATGATTGCATTTTAGCAGATTCTTCTCTTTTAGTAATTGGTTGTCCAGTTTCTACGGAGGCACCATAATATCAAAACATTCCCGTTGCCCTTCTATTGTCCGCTTGTTTCAAGAGAAAAACTGAATTTTCTCTTTCATGGAACATGTGCCTGTTCTATCAGCCACGCTAGACCTCTGCCACCTCAAGGGAGGCTTCTTCTATCAAGTCTTGTCTTGTCTATTTTCTTAATTGATTTTTTTATATAAAAAACCCCACTGTCTTACTTGATTAATCAGCCAGCTGTCTCGCAACCCAGGGAGCTCTGTGCAGTAAAAACATCAATGTGGCGGAGGGGTGGGTGGGGAGGGGGGGAAGGGAAGAAAAAAGGGAGAAAACTCTTTCTCATCCACACTTCTTTGCTTCAGCCGTATTTTCTTTCTAAGAATTTTACACTGAATGCAGCCTGCGGATATCATATAATGGCATTAATCTGCACATGAGGCAAAGCCGTATCATACATAAATAACCCAGAATGGAATACTTTTAATTTAAAGGGAGAAGAAGAATGGAAGAACCAGTAGCTCACTTGTGATGAAAGAGAAGCAAACATTATAATAATAAAACATTTCCTTTTCATGTCACTGCTTGACCAGATAAAGCATGCTGCAAAAGAGCCATCTGGTAGTAGATGTTGTCTTCCTAAGGAAGTAGGGATATTCAGCTAGTCCAGTCAGTTTTTGCAGACTGATACCCTCATTTTAAGAAGACTTAGGGCCCTTACATGTGCCTTTGTTTCTACTCCCCAATTTCTCCAAGTCAGCTTTGCAATGACCTCCACTCTGGGTATTTTTTTTTAAATGGTGCCTTTAGATCAGCATTGACTCCTGGCAACTGCCTGGTCTAATTCTTACACTTTTCTTGGCAACATTTTTGAAAGTGGTTTGTTCTTGTTTTCTTCCCAAGGCTGAGGAAGAGTGACTGGCCCAAAGTCACCCAGCTGGCTTCATGCCTAAGGCAGGATTAGAGTTCACATTCTCCTGGTTTCTAGCCTGGGGCCTTAACCACTACACCAAACTGGCTCCCCATGCCATTCTGGAATGCTGAAAACCAACTGGGATTCTTTCACTTTTATCCCCCCCCCCCCCATCAGTACTACTTGTAGCCAGCCAAAAGGAAAATGCAAAGTGACTGTCATGTTGAGAGAGCTACTGTATGGTTGCTTGTGGAGCAGGGAAGCTCTATGATTTCACTCTACTAAAAAAGGGTAGAACATCATTTTCTAGCACTTTTCTCCCAAGTTATCAAGACAGGATATGTGTGATTGCTTGCGCTGTTCCCATTTGGGGAGAGTTGCCCCCTTCCTCAGAGCTATAGGGCAGGGTTATACATAGCGGGCAGAGGAAATGCAGGCATCACTGTCCAGAGCTTTTCATGCAAAGATTTGCTGAAGTATTGAGCTACAATTCCCATAGTCCCCATCAAGCACAAAGATAATCTGAATAGATAGATGCAGTATAAAGCATCAAACCCATATGGAAGGCTACAAAACAATAGCATTGCAGACATCAGTCATTAAATGTTTTCAGACTTGTAGCCATGCAGAGAATGCAACTATCCAGAATGGAGCGATCTCTCTGCTTGCCCCCTGCCCCATCTCTTTTCAGTAGTATCAATTACTCAGAGGTTTCCCCTTTAATAGCAGCAGGACCTTTAACAGCATCAGGGACAATCCCAGGGCAGCCCAGTGGACTGACTGTAGCTCAGCTGAAAGCAACTGGCATGCAGAATTTTTCCAAGATTCACAAAAACTCTGCAAAGACAGAGGTTTTCCCATCCCAATGAGCTGTTGCCCAACCTGCCCTGACCCTAATTTCCTGCCACCTGAACTCAGAGCTGTCTAGTGATTAATTTCACTGGCAAACTTAGTAAACAACTCTTAAATCCTTTTTGTTGTGTAAATAATAATAATAATAATAATAATAATAATAATAATAATAATAATAATAATAATAATAATAATAATAATAGCAGTGATATAACATCACTTGGGGAGCACCTGCGGCCGGCATCAACTTCCCTCCGCCCAGTACGCTCCCACAGAGAGGGCCTCCTCAGGGTGCCACCAGTCAAAGAATGCCGACTGGTGGCCCCCAGGGGGAGGGCGTTCTCTGTGGGCGTTCCGGATTTATGGAACCATCTTCCAGTTGAGCTCTGGATGGCGCCCGACCTTCGCTCCTTCTGGTGCGATCTAAAGACGTATCTTTTTGAACAAGCTGGCCTGGCCTGATGGGAGGGGGTTGGGTTTTTATTACTTTTAAATACGTTTTAATCTATCTAAGAGTTCTGGGCACTTGTTTAATCTTTTTTAATTTTTGTATTCTGTCTTTTTAACATGTATTGCCCTGTTCACCGCCCTGAGTCCTTCGGGAGAAGGGCGGTATACAAATATAATATAATATAATATAATATAATATAATATAATATAATATAATATAATATAATATAATATAATATAATATAATATAATATAATATAATATAATATAATATAATATAATATAATATAATATAATATAATCTGTATAAAAATCATGTGATCAGAATTTGTAACATAGGGAACATATTGTTAACTTGTACTATAAAACACTATTTAATGGAAATTGTCCACTACCGATGACTATTTTGGACTACCTTTCATTATCTTGCTTATTTGTATGAGTGTGCTAACTGTGAACTAAAAGATCTGTGAAAATGAAGGCTATTTTAGGTTGGAACAATAGGGTCTGTTCTGCCATTACATTTCCTCAGTTTAAATAGCCTTCTTGTTGCGGTTTCGGTCATGGTGTGAAATGTCCTGATGCCTTATGGTTGCTGCATCACAAGAATGTACTTATTCTTTTTTTCCCCCAGCCCTGCTGAAGAATGTACTCATTAATTTTATATGCACACATCACAAATGGCCATAAACAAAATATCACACAGTGACAATTGCGGAAAGCACATGTTCAAGATTCTAATCCTGCATCTGTCTCCATCTTCTCTGTCCCCATATTACCATTTCATTCACCTTGTGCTTGTCTCTTTCTGCTTTAGCTCCTGTGACTTGACGATACTATAAAATCAAGGTAATACATACTGGTTGCTATTTCTACTATAGCTGCTTTGAAATCATGTTAATGGTAGGTCATTTTAGCTAGAGCTGAGTACTAGAGAAGGCAGGAAAATTTCAGACATGGAAATTCCTTCTCTGAGATATCTCAGAATTAGAAATTTAAATTAGAAAATATAGCTCAATCAGTTTTAAATGGCCTTCATATGCACCAAGTTCTTCCCAAGAACCAAGGATGTCCTAATATATCTCTGTAGTATATACCAAGATCCAAGCAGTGTGACTAAATTTTATTAGTGCATATATTTTCTAAGTGCTGTCTGAGATTTTCTGGTATTTATTTATTTATTTATTTTATTTTAATTCCATTTATATCCCGCCCTTCTCCGAAGACTCAGGGCGGCTTACAAGCTTAGCAGTAGCCTTCATTCTATGTATATGCCTGCTTATTAGGGCTTTCACCCCCCCCAAGTG
The DNA here is from genome assembly GCF_947247035.1 of Vipera ursinii. NCBI lineage: Eukaryota > Metazoa > Chordata > Lepidosauria > Squamata > Viperidae > Vipera > Vipera ursinii. The sequence goes on along the minus strand of NC_139512.1, from coordinate 176,988,430 downwards.
GCATTATTACAAAGTCAGCTTAATTGCCCCCAACAATCTGGGTCCTCATTTTACCTACCTCGGAAGGATGGAAGGCTGAGTCAACCTTGAGCCTGGTGGGATGCGAACCTGCACTAATTGCAGGCAGCTGGTGTTACTTAAGGAGGCATTAGCCCACTGCTCCACCAAGGCTCCTGATGCCTGGTATGGCATCTAGAGTACTGTCTACGGAGATTCTCAGTCATCCAGATCATGGGTATCTCAAAGGTTCTTTTTCAAAAGGCAACTGGACTTTCTTTGTTTTTCCTTGAAAATGTTTTGCTTCTCATTCAAGATGAGAAGCAAAACATCTTGGATGAGAAGCAAATGTCTTTAAGGAAAAACAAAGAAAGTCCAGTTGCCTTTTGAAAAGCATCTTTGGGGATGGATATCTAGTATACTGATAACCACTGGGACCACCATAGCCACTTTGTACCATAGTCTTTCAACTTTGATTTTCAGATCTTCATACTTCGTGATCTTCTCCAATTCTTTGTCTTCTACTCTACTATCTCTTAGTTTTGCCACATCAGTTATTCACACTCATCTCTTTTCAACCACAGTTAAATCTAGTGTGTTATGAAACAACACTTGTATTTGGAAATATTTTAACCTGTTCATTTTCAGCTACTTTTTCAACCAGCTTGTCATTACTGGAACATGATAATTCTTGCAGAATTCTTGCAGTGAATCATTTTGGCAACTGTGTCATGTCGTTGTTTACAAACAGTTTGTACAATCTTCTTGCACAAGCTGAGTATTTAATCTACTGTTTCTTCTGCTTCTTTGTACAATCTGCACTTTGAAACATTTGATCATTTTTCAGTTCTAGCCTTGATTATATTAGTTCAAATTGTTTGCTCTTGAGCAGCCAAAGTCAACCCTTCAAATATATATATATTTGATGTTCTAGTAGTAAGCATTGGTAGTCAGGGCAGAGATGGGCAGGTGAAGTCCTGTGGGTCACAAATCCACGTTGAGCTTCTCCACCGTGTGACACAGAGGAGAGCTGGTTCCATTTCTGGATGGATGTTTTGTTGTAGGACTGTTCCTCAAGAGATAGTAAGCTGCCCATCTTGATACTAGAGCAAGGAGGATAGATATTAAGTAGTAAATAGCATTGTTGAAAACTTCTCAAAAATAGTTGAAAATAAGCTAGCAGTGGGTTTAGAAAAAAATATATTTTTCTGTATTTCCCTTTTTATTCTGTTAGTAGAAAATAAATGAGAAATGTTTGAATCTTCAAGATGATGATGATGATGATGCAAAAAATGAAATAATAATGAAGTCAATGGTATGAGGAAGGAAAAAAAATATTGGAAGGAAAGAGTCATACTTACGTTTCTTTTCCAGCTCAATTATTCTCTATATACTGGTAATTAGAGAGAGTTTGTGGGTGCATGTTTTTAGTGCAATGAGTAGGTAATGCAACCTGAAAATCTTACAGTGCCAGAATTACACCTTTTGTAACCATTTCAGATCTCTTGGTTGTTTATTCTACAAAAACAAAAACAAAAAAACCCTCTCTAATGTTTTGTAAAAAAAGGTTTTGTGGTTGGGCAGCATGATGATGTGGGAGCCCATTAGAAAAGTGCTAGCCATAATTGCTGTAGGTCCTTTAAGTTCTCTTGCTTTTAGTAGGAGAAAATTATGCCTCGGTTCTCCCTTTGAAATCAGCATACAGTGATGTATGCTTTGTAATAATTTCTACTTACCTACTGGCAAAGGTGTCTTTACACTGGAAATGGGAATACAACCCCCGTTATATTCCTGGGATGAAAGCAGGAATGTGCATATCTGCCTGTTCACTGAGAAGAAAAAGCTAATATTAGCCTTTTGAAGGAATTTGTTAGGTGACTTTAATTAGTAATTATGTTATGGGCTATCGTAGCCCTTTTAGGAATTAACCTTCAGCAGGGCTCCAAAGAAAGGTCAGCAAAGCGATGATCTCAACAGGTTCTTTTCCCCAGTGAGAGACGTTCAGTTGTCATGCAGTGTTGATTGCCTTTAATTCAGTGGAGATTTTCCTCAAACTAAAGGTTGGTCGTCAGCTTCTCCAGATGGAGGGATGCTGATTTTCACTGTGAAAAATACGTGCCTCTTTCTTTCATCGCCTCTTTATTTCTTAGGATAGATGAAACTGCCTCTATATATCTTTTTTTGGAACCAGAGATTTGCCGCAGTGTGGGGTGGCTATAGAGGGGCCCTTTCCTCATGCTTTGAATCATGGAAATTCTCTTTTGTGGACTGAGCAAAAACAGCAGGAAGGTGTTAATTGTTTTTCTGATAAAGACGCTTTGGAACAGGAAAGATCTGGGGGAGGAAGAAGGAACATATGTCACTGACATCTCTTCTGACTATAATCAATCTCTCGCTTGGTTAGTCCATTTCTAGTGGCAGGGTATCGCCCAGTTGCATGTCCGCTATGAAGTCACCTAGCAGGCTTGTTTTCTCTTACAGAGGAAAGAGCGTTGAAATGTACTTTCCCAAATGGTAGTGATCTATAAACATATTGCCAGTACCCAGTTTCCTAACTTTACAGTGTTAAGCTGGTCATATGATGTCCCTTCCTTTTCCTGGCTACTAATGTACTGTAAGGAAGTGACTGCATTCCAATGGGTTGAAAACTCATCTGTTTACTGTCAGCCCCCTGGGGTGGAAAATGGCAGGCAGGCTAGTATTGTCAAATTGGAGTGATATAGGCACATTAATCTCTGAGGATGCTTCCAAACAAGTCTTTGATTGGACAACATTCCCCTACACTATAAATCAGTTGTCACCCTATTACCACCTTCTCATGTTTTCCAACCACCACTTGTACCTTCCCTTTTTTAATCACAAGAAATGAAGGAAGAGTGAAAAAAAAATCCACAGAGACCTTTGGTTGCAGAGGGCTAGGAACCCTTCAACTGCAAATGCTCTGGTTTAGGGAAATCGCAAACAAGAAAGGAAATCTAGCTCAGCAAAACCTTTCTTGTTGGGATACTGGAATATACTTTTCCACTCCTTATAGGGAAACAAACTGTTGACAGCTACACAAACATAACTATATCCTTGTTTTTTAGGCCCATTGCAGAAGTAATTTGCTGTCACCAGTTCCTGGGATGATTCCCCGCCCCCAGTCTATTGTAAGATTTTCTCGTAGTCTACAGTCCTTCTTATTAGAGTATTTTGAAATCTGTCTGTTTAGCTTCTTTTTTTTGAGATTAACAGAATAACAGAAATGGAAGGGACCTTGGAGCTCTTCTAATCCAACCCCCTGAACAAGCAGGAGCCCCTATACCATTCTGGACAAGTGGCTGTCCAATTTCTTCTTTAAAACCTCCAGTGATAGAGCACCCACATCTTCTGGAGGCAAGTTCTTCCACTGATTAATTGTTCTCACTGACAGGAAATAACTCCTCAGTTCTAGGTTGCTTCTCTCCTTGATTAGTTTCCATTCATTGCTTTTTCCTTTTTTTTTTTTGGTCCTATCTTCTGGTGCTTTGGAGAATAGGTTGATTCCCTCTTCGAAGAATGGCTACGGGGCTCAGGTTTGGCTAGTCTAAAGAAAAGAAGAAATAGGGGAGACATTATAGCAGTGTTCCAGTATCTGAGGGGCTCCCACAAGGCAGAGGGGGCCAGGTTGTTCACCAGAGCACCAGAGGGAAGGACAAGAAACAATGGTTGGAAACTGATCAAAGAGAGAAGCTACCTGGAATTAAGGAGAAACTTCCTGACAGTGAGGTTAATTAACCAGTGGAACAGCTTACCCCCAGAAATCGTGGGAGCCCCATCACTGGAGATTTTAAAGAAGAGACTAGATATTCACCTGTCTGAGATGGTAGATGTTCTCCTGCTTGAGCAGGGGCTGGACTAGAAGGCCTCCAACATCCCTTCCACCTCTGATGTTCTGTGTTCTATGTTGTAAGATAATGACAAAAGTAGAAACTAGATCCAATGTTTAATTCTTATTTGAATCTGTTGAATACACATACTGTATAGCAGCAGACAAATTGAACAGAATGCAGTTCTTACTTGGAAAACTCTAGTTTAATGGCCTTTGGTTTTGTGGACTTCAGATGCAGCACATTTTTCTTTTAGAGTATGGATGGATTTATCTATTAGACTGATGGCCTAACAGAAATTATGCAAATGATGTACATTTTGAATCAACAGATGCCCCTCCCCAAAATTTATCTGTTAAATAACAATTATTGCCTCCTATTTCAACCATTCATTTAATTGCTTATGTGACATTTCCATTTGTATTGCACTTCAGTATCATTTTGTCACTTGAAGCAATTTGCTATTTCATTGATTCCAAATTTCAGCTATTTTTATCTCCCTGAAATGAAAACAATTGTTTCACTTAGCTTATAAAATACAAAACATTCCACAATAAAAAAAGTATGCTAAAAGTAGAGAAAGAGGTGGAGAAATAGAGAAAATCTGCAAGCAAAGGGATCAAAACAACGAAGATGGCAGTTATAACAAGGCAGTCAACCTGCCCCTCTTCTATTGGTGTTGCACATGCAATGCATAGGAAAAAAGGTACAACTTTGATTGCACAGCCACAGCCACCATGTTGACTATTTTGACCCCTCCACTGTGGATACCTTTTTGAGGGAATGACTGTAAAGATAGTCCTTGACTTACAACACAATGGGGACTGGAATGTCCATTTCTAAGTGAGGTGGTTGTTAAGTGAGTCACACCTAATTTTACAACCTTTTCAGGTTATTAACCGAATCACCATGGTCATTAAGTGAAGCATAAGGACATTAAAAGAATCTGGTTTTCCTCATTGACTTTGCTTGTTGGAAGCCAGCTGGGAAGGTCTCAAATGGCAGTCATGTGATCCTAGGTTGCTGCAACCATCAAAAATCCATGCTCATTGCCAATGGTCCCATTTTGATCACGTGGCGGCAGGGATGCTGGTGACAGTCATAAGTGCAAGGTCTGGTTGTAACTTCTTTCAGCACTGTTATAACTTCCCACAGTTGCTAAACAAATGATTGTAAGTCAAGGACTACTTATAACTAGTATGTTATGTTATAGGCTGATACTTATCAATCATGCCTCTGATTTCTGGTGCCATGTGTTCTACTGCAAAGAAAACAACTTCTAGAACTTTTCTTGACAATTTTAATATTCAAGTGGCACTACAAGCTATAAGTAACCTAACATGGAAGTAAGTTGAATGGCCAACTTTGCCAGTTCTCTGAACTGTTGCCAAAGGATCCTTTCTGGTTGAAAGGGAGCTTTATTTGAAGAACATCTACCAGCTTGAGTCTCCTTTTAACATAAATCATTAGAAAAGAAGAGAGAAGAGGCACCTGGAAAATGAATACACCAGAACATTGGTCACAGGCTTCTCTGCTATGGTGAAATAGTTCACTTTACTTTGTAGAAGTCATTTCTAAGTTTGCCTAAGAAAGGAGATCAGACCGCAGGATTAATCCATAATTCTGTTCCTGCAGTGGCCAAATCCAAAGGAAGAATGGGAAGAAATAGATTTTGCTTCTGCATGTCCTACGTAATTTCCTTTGAAGATGGCTTGATTGCAGCAAATCTGCAAAATGCCTTGGTGCTTCCCCCCCTCTCAGTTTTGGAGCAATTATGCTGTTTTGCTTCAGACCCTTCCCTAACCCTTTAGTGTTTTTCTGTCCATGCACAGAAAGCACTTGCTTCCAAGTGGGATTGTTGGTTCTTTGCAAGTCAGAATACATTGCATTAAGATGTCTAGAAGTTGAGTCATGGCAACTGGACTTATTTTTGCTTTGAAATGTTTTGGTGCTTATCCAGATGATTTGCAAAGCTGCTGAGAAATGAATCACCATGGTAAGGCAGAACACATCACTTTGTATGCGCCTTGAATTTAGCACTAGAGCCATTTTGAAGGCTGGATCTCCCCCTTATCCTTTCAGAGGAACATAAATAAGATTTCATTCAGTAATCACACCATAAATTTGGAAAAAAGTAATATTTATAAAAATATGTTTTTATTCTGATTCTAACAGTACCAGAAGTTTTTATATGAAACTATGGTTATAGTTGCAGTTATATATATTTCATAAATATACTGCTCAAAAAAATAAAGGGAACACTTAAACAACACAATGTACTGTATTTAATAGTAGGATGTCTTATTTTGTGTTCCCTTTATTTTTTGAGCAGTATATATAAAATCAGGATTCTGTGTCCCAATATATATAGTTTTAGACTTACTCTGAAGTGAGTCTGCCATTTTAATACCTGTTCCATCCACTTAGAACACAGGAGTCAAAGTCAATCATGTCACATGACATATCCTGACGTATCATGACTTTTTTTTGCCTTTGTGGAGCCATAGTGGGTGTGCCCTGTAACCCCTGACTTAGAATAATTATTTTAGAGCTGTTTGCCATCCCTTGGATGTCAGTAAATCTGGCTCTGTCATGTTCTTTCCTGCCTCCAGATCATTGATGAGCAATATGAAAAGCATCTTTCCTTGGGGAGCCCACTGTTTACACCCCTATTCACTGAGGGAACTGACCACTTATCCATACACAGGTTCCATAACTGCACCTTTCATTTCAATCCGTGGAGGCATTCATGGGCCTCATTCACATAATTCTTGATAATTCTCCAGTCAACGAGGGAAAAGAATCTAAGCCAAAAACATGTGGCTTGTTTGTGTCATGTAAGCCTGGCTTTGCAGCTTTTCCCAACATTTTGCTCTCAGGGTGTTTTGAACTATCATTCACCTTAGCCCAATTAGCTTGGTGAATAGGCAGGGATGATGGGAATTCAGTCGAAAGCATCTGGAGAAAGATTGCCTTAGTATTACATTTGAACAAGGTCACTGATAAGGAATTAAAAAGAAGCTGCTCTATCAGCCCGGATCCCTCTTTCACAGATGTGCCCTTCTGCCTACTCCTGTTCTTTTATTTAGGACGTGTGATTTATTTATTGCTACATAAAATGTATACTTAACTGAAGGCTGGTGCTGACTAGATAGGTTTTTGGCAACCTATAAGATCTGAACGTAGAATAGAGCTCTCTGTGGATGGCTGGTGCTGGTTCTCATTTCAAATCTCAGGTTTGTGCAGAAGAGTGCTATTTATTGTGTACTCTGAGAGGTGATGGAACAAATCTCATTCTGTTAACAGAGACAAACGTAAAAATAAGATGTGAGGGATCAAAAGGAAGTTGAAGAATGAGTGGCAGATGTTATATTATTCTAGTAAAATGGTGTCAAGTTAGAGGTGTGTGGCAGGCTAATGGGTATATATGCCAAGAGTTGCCATTCTTTTTAATGAAGAAAAAAAATGAATGCGAGTAGACCAGTAGCAAACAAATTATTCCAAAATATATTTTCTGCTTATTTTGTTTTCATTAAAAAATGACATGAAGCCATGTCTGCTGTGGAATTACGACTTGGCCACTAGATTTGTGTCTTTTTTCTGAGAAGACTTCCATTCTAGGAATTTGTAGTGTCATTCAATCACTGTGGGGTTATATAAAATTATAAGGAGGAGAGAGAAATCCCATTTAGAAAGGTTCCAATAAGAAAAAGTTAATCATCAGACCTACACTTTCCAAACCAGATAGTGCGTAGAAACCAGTAAAGTCTGAGAAACTCAAACTTTAAGCAACCAACTAAGAACAGAAAGTTTTTCCTTTTCTGGTGGGCTTTCAACAGAGAATGGAAAAACACGGCTTCTGCTCCCCCCCTTTTCCTGCAGCTTCTCTTCTTAACCTGATTTCCATCAGCTAAGAACAGCACCCCAACACAGAGGAAGGTTGTACAAAGAAAAAAATAGCCATTTCAAGAAGGGTGGAACTAGATGCAGATTGAAATGCTGGACACAGATGTAGACTGGATTGATCTGAGCTGTTTCTTTGTCTCTTTGGATGCATTCTTTCTACCTGTGATGTGTGTGTGTGTGTGTGTGCCTGGATGTGTATTCCTGCCTGGAAGATTAGCTGGGAAGTAGAAATTGCAGAGATTTTCTTTGTTCATTTATTGTCTTCAGTCCTCCGTTAGCTCCTTAACTGTAAACTGACTGGTCAGTAGTCTCTGGCTGATAGCAATTTTGCTTAGACACCCTGCTAAATAAAACAAAAGGAAGAGGTTATTTGTCTCATTTATATATAATGTAGATTGATAAGGGTGCTCCAATCAACACTGATGTTGGACAGATTGAAGCATATGGTATTTATTTATTTATTTTTCATATTTCTTAACATACTTCTGAAATTAATACCTCTGAAATTCTTCCTGAATAAAGGCACAGAGAAAATATTTCTCTGTAAGGGCTTGGGGGGGGCAGGATTTGTGTGGCCAAACAAACTCTCTCCAGGATTATGGGAGGGTGCAACGATGGTCCTGGTGGGACCCTGTAGGGCCAACCCCCCCACATCTTGTATAGATACATGTGCAAGTAATATGCTCCTGTACAAAAGTCCTCTACTGTTGCAATATACCACCACAATGATGGTGAAGTGACACCACAATTTGCTAGGGTGAAACTGCCCTGGGTCTTTCTTGTAGTGTCTTCTGTCTTAACAGTAGCCCAAATTACAATAACATAAATGCCATCTGGAGCCACGGGCAAGTGCACTTTTCATATAACATGCTGTGCCATTGCTCGATAACATGCTATGCCATTGCTTAAGTCGGTCCCCTCCAATGACCCTTTCAGTGCCTTTACTGAATCACTGGGCTGATCCATGTGCTTCCATCCCCTTCTGACCCTCTTTCTGTGCTGATGGAACAGGCACCTCTACCTTGTCCCATAGAACTATAATGTTGACCCTTTCTACCATAGCTTATTTCGTTTACTTTTTCTAGAATGCATTTACAAGGTGTCTTTCCATTTCCATTTCCATTTATGGTGCATTCTTAATTGATGGAGAAGATCAGTTTTTTTGTTGTTGGAATAATCATATGTATTAAACTGTACTGCTCACCTAATACATAGCTCATATGGATTCTATTGTCCTTCAGATCTTTTTCATTTGTGAGTGTAGTCATTGAATAGTTGGAGCTACTGTAACAGGCATCTTATACAAGCCCACCATCATCTGAAATAAAATGTCTTTTGAGTTTCATCTTGAAAGTGAGTTATGAATAAACATAGTGACATTATTCGCATCTGGAAGATGATTTATGTGATGTTCATGTAGCTGTTGGACTTCAAATATTCACTTGATTATCAATAAAAAATAAGCGGAGAATAGCACAGAATTTTAAGCAATGTGAACAGGGTACCCATTTCTTTCAGAAAGCAAATTCAAACGAAGAGAACTTTATCCCCTTTAATTCCCCCACCCCACCCCCAATGCTAGAGAAGAAACAAATTCAAAAACAGATTCTGCACTTTTCTCTTCAACTTTTTTAGAAGAATTATCTTACAACAAAACCATCCAACCTGTTAATTTGTTCCCTGTTGACAGGCAAATGTTCCAAAAGGAAAAATGCCAACTATCAATTCATACTGGCTGAAATTCAATTGGACCAAATGAATTGAGACTGGCATTCCATTTGGCACAATGCAATCACAGATCAATAGCAAGTAATTGGGCAGTGCTTTGTGCTAAAGAAAAAGCTGAAGCTGTTACATTGCCGTCCACTACTGTATGGATGAGATTTATTCTTGTTTGATGAGTGTTTTGTCAATGTCCTTTCTTTCTATCAATGTGCCTTAGTATTAAAATGCTGTCCAGAAAGCCCTGAGCTTCTTGTCAGTTATTAACTTAAAATTAAAAGCGGAGATGTCCAGTAAAATATGGCCATATTGTCACATACAAAGTAATCACATCATCATGCAAAGTTATACAATACACATTTGGAACAAGGAAGAGAAAAAAAAATCACACACTCACAAATCAAATCAAATAGCAGGCACCCCATCTGCTATTTTAAAACATTAACTGAAACAAGCTTTTCTTCCAGTTTTCCCTAATTGCAATCACTGAAAGACCAGCAGGGGAAAAATACACATTTTCCTGAAACATGAGTTGGTTTGCAGGTATCAACAACTTTGGAGAATCATGAATAAGTGTATTAGAAGGCAGATCAGGAGCTTCCTTTTATGATTCAATGTCTGGGGAGCCTCCTATCTCTGGTACATGAAGAAGAACCCTTTCTATAGGAATGCTTTTAATGCTGCTTAAGAGTCTGTAAGAAAGAGCAAGTTTGGTGTCATGGTTCAGGCATCAGACTAGAAACTGGGATACAGTGAGTTCTAGTACTACCATGGGTGCAAAGCCAGCTGGTGACCTTGGGCCAGTGTCAGACCTGCCAGCACTTAAACCTCTAAATCAAAATGATCCTTGGCTCCATTTATTGAGAAAGGTATAATTTTATTAGAAGTCAAATGAATTGCAGTAATGCATAGCTAGAACCTAGAGTCATGCACCCAAATCCCTAGGTTCAACTCTTCCCTTCCCTAACTGCCTCCATCATTAACCCCCCATGACCAATTAGGTTCAAGTAAGATGTTTTCAGAACAGAGATGTCAAACATCAGTTTGTATGCAGCTGCCTTCTTCTCCCAGCTAGGTGACCTTGAAGCACTATCTCTGGGAGATACAGCAGTACTTTCACTTTTCCCCAAGCATCCCCCCTCCCCTCCCCCCTCCCCAGAGATCATAGCAGACTGTCACTGTATGATAGTGTAGCATACAAGCAATCCTAAGGCGGAGGTTTTTCTCAGCCCTTGGAGGGAGACAATGGCAAACTACTTCTGAAAAACTTTGCCAGAGACTACAGAGACTAGTCTAGGCAGTCACAAGAATCAGACATGACTGAACAGAAGGGGAAAAAAGACTATAATACATTTCAAGGAGTTTTTGTTTTTTGATTTTTATTAGACTTATATACCGCCCTTCTCCCGTAGGACTCAGGGCGGTTCACAAGGTTTTTTAAAAACAATACAACAAATTACAAAAAAATTTTTTTAAAATTCCATTTATATCGCGCCCTTCTCCGAAGACTCAGGGCGGCTTACAAGCTTAGCAGTAGCCTTCATTCTATGTATATGCCTGCTTATTAGGGCTTTCACACACCCCCAAACGGCATTATTACAAAGTCAGCTTATTGCCCCCAACAATCTGGGTCCTCATTTTACCTACCTCGGAAGGATGGAAGGCTGAGTCAACCTTGAGCCTGGTGGGATGCGAACCTGCACTAATTGCAGGCAGCTGGTGTTACTTAAGGAGGCATTAGCCCACTGCTAAACAATTAAAATGATTACACTAACCTTGAAGTAAAACCTCCAATTACAATTAAAATACAATTAAAACCCCAGTTAATACTCTCAGTCCAGGCCAGAAAGCTCGAAGAGCCAGGTCTTCAGGTCCCGGTGGAATGAGCGAAGGTCAGGGGCACTCCTAAGCTCTACAGGCAGAGTTCATGTTTTTTTCCTAGGAAAAAGTGAGATCTGCAAAAAAACAATTCAATCTGAAACACAACCCTATTTCCAAAAATATTTGAATCATGATGCAAATATTTGAAACAAACAGCCCCAGTTTTATTACTTATCTTAGACTTTGCAAAGACAATGCCATATTGGAATATTAGTAGGGCAACATCCAATCTTAAGGTAGATTGTTAATAGGCCTGGGACTCCTTACAGGACAGGTTAATTAGTTTGCTCAAGGCAGACCTGTCCTGTAAGGAGTCCTGGGCTTATTAACAATCTACCTTAAGATTGGATGCTGCCCTACTAAGTCCATTGCACCTGCTTTGCCCATAGTCAAAGGATCCATATTTGCTCCTCACTGCGACTGGTCAGTCCCCCTGCCCTTGCTTGTTCAGAGAGGACATCTACCAAGCACATTCTTCTAGAGACGCACATGTTATTCTATATAGTAACTTCCTTGCCTAAGGCCTTAGATTGCTCAGAGCCAGGCATCAGAGCAAGCCTGTGGATACTCATTCAAAATCTGGCTCTAAAGATAAATTTCAGATCAGTTCTGTTCCTTGTGTGGTTCTAGAGGCTTATTTGACATGTGAGAACTTCAGCAGGAGAAAGTCCAACTTTTGGCTTATATATTGACTTCTTCTTACAGTATTCTTCCAAGTCTGATATTCAATGTGGCTTCATAAGATTATCATTCTCAGGAGAGGAAGTCACCTACTTCAAGATTTAGAAGGCAAACATTTAAACAGTTCTTTTGCAAGCATTCTGTAGCCAGTTATAGCATTAGAGCAGAATAATAGAGTTGGTAGGGACCTGGGAAGTCTTCTAGTCCAACCCCCTGCTCAAGCAGAAGATCCTATACCATTTCAGACAAATGGCTGTCCAGTGATGGAGTACCCCCAAACTTCTGAAGGCAAATGTTCCATTGGTTTGTTGTTCTCACTGTCAGGAAAGTTCTAGGTTGCTTCTCTCCTTGATTACTTTCCATCCATTGCACGTTATCCATGGGAAGGGGCAGCTAATAAGACATTGTGATGTTATCACACAATTGTGCTGTCTGGATGTTAACATCATAGCATCATTTTGATTGCTGTGTTCGCATATTGTAGGACTTCCAATATAGTAGTCACTGTAGCACTGTAGCAAAAATAAATAGGTTGCCAAAGTTTTTGGATGTTACAGTTCACTTCAATGAAGAAATTATTGTCCACTCTCAGACAGGGAAGGCAAATTACATATTCCATGCAATGATGCGATTATATTATGACTGCTGACTTGGAGATTTAGTACAGGATGACAAATGTAGCCTCTCACATTAATACATTTGATTGTGACATGTGCATTTTCCAGTTTTGGTTCTGGATTTTGCATACTTTGAATTAAAACTACTCAAATTCATTTTGCCTCCAGGAGAGAATAATTCTTCCAGCAAAAGTGAGTAAGCCTAGGGCTACTTGCAGCTTTTGGCCTAATTTCAAAAGCCCCTTTGCAACTTAACACTTCTGGCAAGAGTAATTGGTCTTTCCTTAGCTGGGGGGGCAGGGGGGGGAGGAGGGAGGAGCAGACAGGCAGCAAAGAAGATGAATCAAGGGAGATTGAGAGAGGGTTGTCAGAAAGAGAAAAAGAGTTAGTTAACCTTGGAGCTGTGACAAATTATTCCCCAGAAAATGCAGCCTTTGGATGAAAGAGAGAGAAGTTCTCCATCTCTGATCAGGTTCACTGTGGCAATGTAATGTTGCCTAGATGGCTGCAAATCTATTTCCTCGTTTGCTAATTTCTGGAAGCTTCTGAATAGGATGTGCAGTGAAATTGTGGACTGGCAATCCGTTGGGTATTTGACATTATGAAGCTCTTCAAAACATCATTCTCAATTTGGATCCGGTACTCATGGTTTACTGCCCAAGACATGCATAGAGCACATAAACGGTTTAGAGTGGATGCATGCCTTGCCAGCCTCATGGCTGCAGTTGTTTTCTTTTTAATTAAGACACCCAGACAATGGGGAGTGGGGAGAGGAAGAGAACTTGCTCACATCTAACAAGTCTGCAAAGTGAGAGACAGATTCTTCTAAGACAGATTTGTTCTAGATGACAATAAAATCTTTCAGTTTATTTCCTCCCTCCCTCCCTTCCATTTTTGTTTCTGGCTTTTATATTTTAGCACCTAATTATTGTGACAGACATATAGAAAGGCCCCCAAATGTAGAACAGCTTGCATAAGGGAACCAAGACAAAGGGTGGTTATGTGAATTGGTGCATCCAAAGCAAAACCACATTAATGACAAGTTACAGGTGTTATTTTTCCCCTGGAAAAAAAGAAAGAAAAGGTCACAATATAATTATGAAGGGTGTGCTCATTGTTCCCTGTCCCTAATGCATTCACACTCCAAGGTACCCTTTGCATTTGCTCTGCCTAGGTATTTCCTCGCTGTTTGCTTTTAGCAAAAGCAGTGGAGGTATTTTGAAACGGTTGAATGGCAGCATTTTCAATACCACTGTAAAACAGAGAATGTGAAAGAGAGTATTCATAATGTATGAACAATGCTAATTTATTTAGAGGCAATCATATGGTCCAATGTTTAGAACATGGTATGATGGCGGAGCCAACGTTTTCATGTGGATTTGTCTCGCATTCTGATCACCAGCCAGTATTAAATGGAAGATATTCCCTGGAATTAGAGCATGCATGACTTCTCAGAATTATCTCTTGGGCTTGTGGGCAAATAAATTAAAGGGCAATTCCTCTGAATTATTTCCCATTGTAGGGTGAGGGAGAGAAACTCTCTAACACTGTAGTTCCTTGAAACTGGGGCTCACCACCAGCAATCTCTATAGCCCAGGGGTGTCAAACTGCCAGCCCGTGGGGTGGATGCGTCATGCCAAAACCGCACCCACCCCATTGCCGGCAATGGGAAAAAAAAGTTGCAATACATCATGTGACATTGCGAGTTTGACACCCCTGCTATAGCCCAACTCCTTTCTCCACCAAATCAGTGATGTTATTTGTCAGTTTGACTTTGGTAGCAATGGTGCAGCATTAGCATTTTGCATTGCTCACCATGCCCTGAGCATACTATTATTCTGGGATGTTGTATACTGTATATGTGGGATGGGGATGGGGTTGAAATACTGCACAGCAAAAACAGAAAAGAAAATATGCAAATTGGACTCTTCCTAGGGAAGTAAGAAAAAAAATCAGAAGCAGAAGTAGGTACAAGATCATTTTCGTGTATGAGCTTTTCTTTTTATCTTAAAGGCTTTTCTATGATGTCAGAGCACTATCTCCAAGGAGAATCATTTTACGGCCCGTAGGATTTTATTTTTTTTAATGTGGACTGTTTATTCCTTTTCACTCCACCAACCACTATTTTTCAAATGAATTTACAACTTTGGGTCACAACAAGATATTAACCCTGAACTTGTGCTTATATCTTTTAAAAGGTTATTTTAAGAGAGAAAGCCCTGTCCCAATGAGCCGGACTATAACTTTGACAGCTCATCTCTCATGGGAAGTCTATTAGAATGATGGCCCAGGTGTGGTACCCCGACTTTTAGAACTTTATGCCATTTTCCATTCATTCAGATGTTTGTACCCAGGTATAGTTACAGCTGACCTCCCTCTTCCAAGTCATCCAGATATGCAGGTATGTATGTATCCAATTTAGAGGCCTTTAATTCTTTGTCGGCAAATTTATAAATGTAACACCCACTCTGATTCTTAGAGCAACCAAGTGATCTTTGCAGTTGAAATATGGTATTCCTAGTTTAATAGCTTGAAGTATTGGAATGCCTTAGGAATTCTTCTGCCATAACAACAGTCAGTAGAATGAACTTCAAAGGAGGCTGAGAAGTATCCTCCTTCTTAAGGCCAATTGCCATGCTAACAGGGGATAATGGTAGCTGTAATCCAAGATATTTTGATGGACTCATTTGAGAATGGCTGTTTTAGAGATAAGGGAATATGAAAGCAGCATTTCTCCCCATCTTTGGGGAAATATTTCTGCATCTCATAATGGTGTGAATAACAGAAATGCTGTGGGCCTCCTCTTTTATGCCTCTCCTGTCATAGTAGGTTCAGTATTTAGAAGGAAAAAATGCTCTGTTTTCCAATGTTCAGCTGTAACCAAGAATTTTACTGAGGAATGATACCAGCTTTAATTCAAACGTTGAACAATTTGGAAACAATCAAAAGGGCAGCAGGATTTGCCTGCCAACCCATCTTCAGGCTCAGTTGGCCTCCATTTTATGTACTGATTGATGGAATCAGTCTCTGAGCCTTGAAGTAGTTTTCCTTTATGCATTGGCATAATACTTTAAAGTGATATGAAACTGACATTCATTCTGTGGCATACATTATTGGTGTGGTAGAAGGTAATCTGGATTCCCAGGAGTGAGGGAGTGCATTCCAGAGGAGCAAGAGACAGAAAAATGAAAATAGTTTGACTGGGAGGAGGAGGGTTAGAATAGCTCTTCCCTAGGCCTTCTCAGAGTATATCTTTGATGCAAGTAGTTTGCTTCAGTTTGCCAAGATTTCTGTCTATGTGTGAGGAAAATAAAGGAAACTGCTTAGAAGAAACTCTAAATCTGCATGTTTACCATCTACTCTCTGCCTATTGGATCATGTTCTTCTAGTACAGGGTTTTTCAACCTTTTCACCCATTGTACCACTTTTAGGATATGGCAACATCCGAGTACCACCAGTTGCCTAGCAAGGTGTCAAAAACTTGACCAAAAGAAAAAAAAGGAAAAAAGTGATGAAGTACAGATTGTCCTCGATTTACAACAGTTCGCTTAGTGACTGTTCAAAGTTACAATGGCACTTAAAAAGTTCCCCCCAAGCCACAGCTGAACAAGACACCTGCCTGCCCACCCAGCGGCGCTCTTCCTCCTGTCTGAGGTTTTCATTGTTGTGAGCATTTCTGTTGGGGATTGGCAGCGGGGGTGGGGTGGGGGGTGTTTGGTTTTTATTCCACCCCCCTCTGCTGGGTGGTTGCAGCAGGTTTTGGTCACTTCACATGACCCTGGGACACTGTGACTGTCATAAATATGAATCAGTTGCCAAGCATCTGAATGTAAATCACAAGACCCTGGGGATGCTGCAACATTCCAGCTGATCAGAGTTTCTTCTGGGCTCAGCAGAAGAGCCAGGATCAGCACCGAGCTCCAGCTGGAGTCTGGCGCTGATCCTGGCACTTCCACTGAGCCCTGACAGCCCTGCAGCTCCAGCCATCTCTCACTCAGGCTTGTGTGGTGCTGCCACCGGTTCAGCTCATTCCCCTCCCCTGCTACCACTTTTCTAGGATAGTTGCATACCACAGGTGGTATCCGTACCACTGGTTGAAAAGCCCTGTTCTAGTGCATGCTCCTTCCTTCCTTCCTTCCTTCCTTCCTTCCTTCCTTCCTTCCTTCCTTCCTTCCTTCCTTCCTCCCTTCCTCCCTTCCTCCCTCCCTCCCTCCCTCCCTCCCTCCCTCCCTCCCTTCCTTCCTCCCTGCTATCCCATGCATCCCATCCTATCTAAAGGGACCCAAGTAAATCTAGTGCTTAAGGCACCAGGCAGAAACCAGTCACTCTCTCTCAGCTCAATTCACTTCACAGGTTTGTGTGTGTGTGTGTGTGTGTGTGTGTGTGTGTGTGTGTGTGTGTGATGGGGGAACAGAAGGAAGAAAGGATATTAGGTATGTTTGTCATTTGTGTTACTCAGTGCTTTTTTTGTAAAAGAAAAAGGTGCCGGAACTCACACATGTCATACAACCCGCCTTGCCTACACTATAAGGTTCCATCCAAAAAAGGTGCCGGAACTCCGTTCTGAGCGTTCTATGAGAAGAAAAGCCCTGGTGTTACTTATTTATAAAAATAATAAAGGCAAAAAATGCATGTGGGCATGTATGAATAAATGCTTAGGAGAACAAATATAGTATAGCTAGTGTTTGACTTATACTGGTTCACTTAGTGACCGTTCAAAGTTACAACGGCACTGAAAAAAGTGACTTATGACCATTTTTCACACTTACAACCATTGCAGCATCCTCAGAGTCACGTAATCAAAATGCAGACAATTAGCAACTGATTCACATTTATAACGGTTGCAGTGTCCCAGGGTCATGTGATCGCCTTTGGTGACCTTCTGACAAGTAAAATCAAAGGGAAGCCAGATTCACTTAACAACCATGTTACTCACTTAACATCGGCAGTGATTCACTTAACAACTGTGGCAAGCAAAGTCGTAAAATGGGATCAAACTCATTTAACAAATATCTCACTTAGCAACATAAATGTTGGACTCAATTGTGGTCGTAAGTCAAGGACTACCTGTGTTTGGCTGGCATTATGACACTATATTTGGGCAAGGAATTCTCAGGCAGGTTTCCCCAGCTAAAAGTGTCCCAGCAGTTTGGGTTATCTGAAGGAGCACTAGGTCATCTGTCCAATGGGAAAGGAGGACAAAGGCAAGTATTCCTGATTATGGGACTCACCGATTGAATCTGAGATGGTGGTAATCACAAAATTAGGAATTAAACCTTTTTTTACAGAGAGAATAAGGCAAGTAGTAATGCAATTAGGGAAATAAGATGTTAAGGCAGGCACGACAGCATGTGTATCAGAGAAACAAAATTTTAAGGTGATAGAGAGGGAGGAGGATCTTAGGCTTCACCTGATGACTAGAGAGGGAGAGAATCTGCCATGGAGAAATATCAGGTGGGACAGGCCATCATTTTCAGTCTTGGAGGAAGTGGCTGCCCTCACTTCCCTCTGAAAGCAAAGGATCCTTTTTTTCTGATGAGCACAGAGGCTTTAAGCTGCTCACGATTAACTCAGCTTTGCTGTAGCTTCAGGGATTTTGGTGATTTTGGGACTGAATTCTGGAATGGAATTGAAGTAGTTTGGACAATCTCATGGGGGAAAAACACTCTTTCTCATTACAGGTCTTAAACACTGAGAGATGGAATATTTGTATATTAAGGTGGAAAAGGTGGGAAGTGCTACTGTTTCATCTTATAGCGTTTGAATGGAAAATCAATCTATACCAGACTCTATAATATATATAGTCATGCAGTATATAATTACCCAGAAAGATGCGTTTCTGATGTATATATATTACAACTGTCACTGAGCACCTATGCATCATTATATGCTATCTTTTCTCCAAAGTTCAAGATGATTATAAAGCAATCCTTCCGTCAATTTTTCCTCTCTCCAGCCTTGTAGAATAAGTTGGATTGAGAGCAAAATTGCCCTCAGTAATCCAGTGAGTTTCCGTAGCTAAAGCTAAACTTGAACCTGGGTTGAACTTGACTTGGGCCAACATCTTCACTATTATACCACATTGGTTCATTGCACCATTTTTGAATTCTATGAGATTAAAGTGGCAACCTATTGGTTTGGGTCTTGTTTTTTTTTTTGTAGAATAAGCCCTCTTAAAGGAAGATGGGCTTAGGCAATTCATGTGAGAGCTTGATTTGCTAATCGCATATTGCTTTAATACACTGCTCTCTTTTAAGTTAAAAGATGGTCACAAACAGACATTTTCCCTATCATGAAGAACAACGAAACATTTTTTGGGGTGGGTAGAGATGATAGAACTTTGTTTTATGTCAACTGTAACTTTTGAGAAAAGAAAGAAAAAGCAATTTTGAAGCAAAGTTTCTTTCTTATCTCCATGTGGCTAACCGGCAAGCAGAGGTAGTGGTTCTTTTCTTGTTCTTTTCTTCACAGTTCCTCACAGTGGGAGATGACAATTTGATGATACTTCATCAGGTTAGGTCTCCTGCTGCGGAATAGATTGTGACAAAGGAGACTGCTTCTCGCTGTAGCAATGAATGGAAAATCTGATTTTTGAAAAGTTATCATTATTGTGTTATAAAGGATGCTTTAGGTCAATTCTATGGCAAGGCAACAGTTTTTAATGTAGTCCAGATTCTTTCCTGAGTTTGGATACCTTTGTTTCAGGCTATTGAGATCTGTCACGGAACAGATATACTGAGAGCTGAAACTTTGCATTTTGTCTTAGTAGTATTGAATCCAATCTGAGGTCTCATTTGAAGACCTCTGGCTACATTTTGAGCAGTTGAGGCCAGGGGTGGGAATCAGACTCTGCTTGTTCTGGGTTTGCAAGCAGTCCTTCCATTAATTCAAGACTATAGAAAACCAGGAGAACTGAAATAGAAGAATAGGGAAGCTATACTGTACATACAAGTTCTTCATCTAAGAAAGCCTTGCAATTCTGTTCCTTACATATGTTAGTTTGAAGGTTTAAAACAGGGGTTAGATTTGCCATTTGGAATCAGTGGTTGTGTGACTACTCATTTCCCAGTCTTGAAGGTTTCTGCCATCTGTCCCTTTCTCTTACATGAGAAACAGAGATTTCTAACCCATCAGCAGTAGCCCTTACAAGGCTCAGGAAATAACAGAAGATGTTCAATGGGATCCAACAGCTACACCTTGACTCAACATACTTATTTTGCCAAATCATGCACCAATTATTCTCTTCACTGGAGAGCTACATCCCAGCACTTCAGAGGTGTGTAACATAGGTGTTCTGTGCAGCTCCATAGCCCCACTTCCCAGCTGTTGGCAATGTTGTGGCAAGAAAGTTAAAAACAATTTATTTATTAGATTTGCAGATGGCCAAATCCAAACCTTCTCATGGCAGCTTACAGAATAACAATTAAAACATCCACAGTATGAGATAAATTATAAGCATCAACAATACAACCTAAAATATAAAACTATGGTCACTAACATAGCATTTAAACAAGTAACAATTCCTAGCAATGTCCACAGGAATGTTCTAGCACAGACATGTCAAACACAAGGCCCGGGGGCCGGATCCGGCCCATGAAGTAGTTTCATGTGGCCCGCGAAGCCATCCTGGAAACAGTGAGGGAACGGCCCCCACTGCCTTGGCCCTGGCCCAGAGACCCTCCTTCTACCAAAGACCCTCAGATCTGTCCCACTCCTGCCCAGGCCCCCATAGGCACCCTTGATGCCAACGATATAGAGCTGGCCACGCCCACCCAGTAGGCCATACACACTCTAGCCACGCCCACCCAGTAGGCCACGCCCACCCTGGCCACACCCACCCAGCCTCCTGAGGGCAACCGCAATGCTGATGCGGCCCTCAATGAAATTGAGTTTGACACCCCTGTTCTAGCATAATTAAACTAATAATATTTATATTTGTTATTCAAAAGCAATCCCAGAATACATTCTGTAATAGCAATTTTACACATACCAAATGGACTAAGATTAGAGCTAGGTCAAATACTCTCTGGGAAAAAAAAGTCTTGCTCACTTCCTAGAAGGCCAAACTGGAAAGCCTGCGCTAGCCTGAGACTACTCCATAAGAGCTGAACTGTAACTGAAGAGTATCACTTCCTGGCTTCCAACCCTCCACAAAAGTGTCTTAAAAACTGGTTCTGTGCTGAGCATATCCGACAGTTCATTTCCAGTTCAAGAAGGTAGTTCTGGAGATACCTTGGAGCCAAACCTTGTAAGTCTTACATGTCAAAACCAACTCTTTGATTTACACATGGGAGCCAATGGGAGCCTTCAGTGTAATTAGTTTTCAGGGGTTAACCCCTGACAATAAACAGGCAACAACAGGGGTGTTAAACTGCCGGCCCGCGGGCCGGTTGCATCATGTGGAGGCCGCGCCCACCCCAGTTCTGGCAATGCAAAATAAGTCGTGGTACGTCATGACATGTCACGTGATGTGGTGAGTTTGACACCCATGGGCTACAACATTGCAGCTTCTAGATGGTGTTCAAAGGGAGCCTTATGTAATAAAGCATATTGCAGTAGTCTAAGAACATGTTGAAAAGAGTGTGAGATACTACAGTAAAGTCTTTGCACTGTAAAGCATTGTAAGGGCTGCTTTGTTTTCACTTGATTAGCAGTTGCAGCTTTTTAATGCTCATGCAGTTGATCCAGATATGGCCTATTAAGTCATTGAACTATCTTTAGTCCTAGAAGATCATGCTCTCCTCAACCCTGACATCCAGTTTTTGTCACTTGCTTACCCACCCTCTGACCAGAGACCTTCAAGGTTCCCCTCCCCTTAATGTTTTTCTCACATTTTTCAGTGGTAAATAGGAACTTTGCTATTCTGCTTGTACAAAGAGATTGTAGAAGGAAAACCAGGTTAATTTTGCGGGGCAAAAAATCAGGAGTGAGGTAGCACTTTTGTGACTAACACGCTTTGCAAATAGACATATGGTTCACTTCATCCAATGCATAGAGTGCCTAGCCTGAGGCTGGATTTAAACTGGGTGACATGGAGGAGGTTGGTTCTGTAGATCCAGGTTACATGGGAGACAGACCACAGAGCCCTTATCAATCAGCAATTGTATCCAAAACCATTGCGTTTGCAGAGACCTTCTGAGATAGCCTGAAACCAAGTTTTCACTTAATAATGCTGTTAAAGTCTTGCTTTTCTAAAAATGGTAACTTTGAGGTCTTCCATACAATGGCCTGGGATGCTGAAACGCTCTGATATTACTTCGTCCTTGTTTGGGGTCCTGATGTCAAATTGCCCGTTGCTTTGATAAGTGTAGCATTAAAGCAGGCACAGGGAAATAATGTGTGAAGGATATCTGTGTGAAGGCATTCCTGTATGCACACATCTGGGAGAGCACAGGAAAGAATGGTGGGTGATGGGGACCTATCCTTTGAAGAAAAAGCCAGGGACTGCTAGACTGACCCATCCAAGAGCCAGCCAATGGGGCTTGCTTTCCCTGCAAGGGCAGGAGGGCAAGATGCTGGGGAACAACCAACCAGCCAAGTGCACTGGCCAACCCAACCTGGGCCCATTGCTAATCCATAGAAATTGTGTCGGGAATTTCTGAAGTTGAGTCATGAAAGCAGGAAAAACAAGCAGGTGAGCCTGTAGTATGGAACTGCTGCAAGGACTATATGCAGCTTATTTTCTAGTTTCTGTAAATCAGCTACATGATTGCTATTTAACAGAAAAGCAAACAGCTGGTAACATTAGAAGCTAAGCATCTCTCTGAGTAAGGCTGCTGAAAGTCAGAACCAAAATAAGTATCAAGTATTAGGCTTCCATGACGGCATCCCAGATGAGACCAGGAAATGGGTGGGGAGAATGCTTCTTTTCTCTTGACACTGACTTGATTTAATAATTTATCTGCAGAAATGGGGGGGGGGAAAGCTCTGAGTTCTTGTAAAAAGAGGGACAGCCTTCAAAAAGCTGATTCCTGGCATTATAATGTGCTGCTTCTGGCAACAGAGAGGCTTGAAGCTGCAT
Source organism: Vipera ursinii (assembly GCF_947247035.1). Taxonomy (NCBI): domain Eukaryota; kingdom Metazoa; phylum Chordata; class Lepidosauria; order Squamata; family Viperidae; genus Vipera; species Vipera ursinii. The sequence continues at coordinate 176,965,757 of NC_139512.1, read as the reverse complement.
TTTGATAGTGACAGGATTAGCCCTTCCTGCCTTTCCTTCCCAAATGAAGGAAGGTCTCAGCAGTCTGGAGATCTGCCTGTGAATGAATTTGTAGGCTTCCAAAGCGTTTCTTTCCCCACCGTGCTCCCAGTAGTGCTCTAATAGCAAAATGCGTGCACTGCAGAGCTTGAAATGGGGCTGCAGAAGAAGCCATACATCATCAGCTGTAGCTAGTAACACTGAACATAATCATATATTGATAAAGGGCCCTGTCAAGTCCACTATGGTTCCTGGCCATAAAGCCACATGACACTACATTTTCATTATTGAAAAAGAAATACACAATGGCCAGCTTGTTCAGTTTCAAGCCTGGAGGTGCTCCTTGAGAAATACTAACTCAATCCCAAGGTTTTACTGCACATTTCCACAATGTAATGAGGTTGGCCTTCAACTGGCCCATGCAGGGGCTTACTGGGACTGATTTTTTATGAACTGTGTAAGCACAAAACATGGAACAAAATGGGTGATTGGTTGCCTGGCTCAGAATTCTCACTAGCCCCTTTTCTGCTTGGTCGATGGACCTCTTGCTTTAAAGCTACTTGGATGCTGTTCATACAAAATTATCTTGGAGTTAAAAATAACTTACACAAAAGAACCTGATTTATTGTTTGCATTCTCATTCCCTCATTTTTTCCCCACTAAATATATGAAATATTAGTTTTAAGATCTTGCAGGATGTTTGTTCCCATCCATTGTTGAAAGAAAAATCTTCATTAGGGTACAGTCCAAGCTGGGAATGGAGACTGCTTTAGAAAGGTTGTAGTTTATTGAAGAGCAAGACATGAGGCTCTGGAGCAGCTGACCACACATATAGCTGGGAGTGGTGGGTTTTTATACCTTCTTGGGCTTTTGTGTTTGGAGTTCCTGTTCCTGTTCCAGCATGAACTTTGACCTGAAGTTCACTGTGCCTTTTTGGTATTGGTGGGTTAATCCTATTATGTCCTAAAGACCATGCCCTGCTTCTCTGTGGCTGTGGCTGATGGCTTACTTCCTGTGTTGGATTTCTTGGATGAGGGGTTGCTGGTTCTAATTCTATCACTCTGCTATTGTTAGCTATCAGTTTTGCTGCAAGAGATTTCAAAATATTTTGTCTTGAATGGGCTTTTGCCTGGTAGTATTTGCTCATGAATGGGGCCTGAGTCCTTCTGAATGGGATTATCAAATCTGCATTTCTACAGACCTGGCCTCTGCCTGGGGCTATTAAATAAAACCTGGACCTGCTTTTTTGCCTTTAAAATCCTTTGGGGAAATATCATATTCTGCCTTTTAAATATCTCCCAAAATATTTCCTCCTTGGGGTGGGTGGGTGGGTGCTGTCCTCCCACACATTATTTCCAAATAATTCCAAAATTTAAGCCTTAATAAAATATATAGGAGGAAAAAACCCAGCCAACTTTAGTCTAGTGGTCAAGACATTAGGTTAGAAAGTGGAAGACTGTGAGTTCTAGTCCCACTTTAGGCATGAAAATTGGTTGGTGACTTTGAACCAGTCCCTCTTTCTCAGCTCAACCTACCTCCCAGGGTTGTTGTTATGGGGGAAGTAAGAGGACGGAGTATTAAGTATGTTTGTCACCTTGAGTTGTTTATAAAAATGATAAAGGTGGGATATAAATAAAGGAGATAAATAATAATAATTAAAACAAGGAACAATCAAACAGAGAGTTTGTTTTTTCAGGTAAAGCATCTTTCATTTTAAGATTTCTTATTCCATCTCTAGCTGAAAAGGATCTGGCAGCTGAAGGGAGGGAAATTTTTGTTGGGAAATATACCTTTGGATTGTCTCCCATGATCAGTCTCAACCCTAACAAAAGTCGGGAGTAAAGATACTGCTGTACCGCCACAGGTGAAGCACGGGGTGCAAAAGTATGGGAGCATATCTAGAAGCTGTTGATGGGGGCATTGTGCCTGAAAATCCTGGATTGTGAGTCTTCATAATGTAGGACTGTAGCACAGGTGTCAAACTTGCCACATCACATGACGTGTCGTGACATATTGCGACGTATTTTTGCATTGCCGGCAATGGGGTGGGTGCGGCTTTGGTATGATGAAACCGGCCCGTGGGCTGGCAGTTTGACACCCGTGGACTATAGTGGGTCCCTTGGATAGGTAACAGAAGAGGAATATTTCTTTTGACAAAGCAACCAAGCCCACATTGCATAGAATTTGTGCAGTGCAGTTGATGAGAAAATTCCCCTGTATATCTCAGAATCCTGAACCCTTGCAATCTCTCACTTGGCCCATATAAGCCAAATGGGCAGCAGTTCAAATCTAGAGTAAATTTATTTCTGCTGGTTGAGGAGGCTCAGTTCATGCCCAGTGCTTTGAACAATCAAACCAAAGAAGACATGAGATTTTTTTCAGAAAGAGAGAGAGAGAGAGAGAGAGAGAGAGAGAGAGAGAGAGAGACAGACAGACAGACAGACAGACAGACAGACAGACAGACAGACAGACAGAGACAGTTGACTTAATCAGAGAACAGCAGACAAGTTCTTAGCATTTCCAACATTGTGGGTCCTCTTTGTTCTTCCTCCCTTGGATCTTCCACTCTGTGAAGAAAAAGCATCTAGCTATGTTGAGTCTTGATGTGGAGCACAGTCCACAGAGAAATTAAGTTCACCAAATCAACTATAGACCTCTGAAACTTCATTTCAGTCAAAGTAACAATCCGTGTCACATCTAATTAGGTACTCCATCTTGAATTCCTCAAATATGAACAAAAAAGTTCAATATTATAATTAGCTCAGAAAGCAGCATTGAATAAGTCGAATCTTTACACAATAGGAGATTCTGGCATAGAAAGATTCACTCATTGGTCATTTCCGTGCAATGGGAGGGAAAGTCCTTTTGCCTCCTACAGGAGAATATTCCTGGCAATCTCAGATAGTGGTGGATTAGGAGTAGGAAGATCCAGTTTTTAATTCCCCTCAGCAAGCAATCTCATAGATGATTTGGGTTGCAGGTAGTCCTCGCTTAACAACTGCCCTGTTTTGTAACTGTTCAAAGTTATGATGGAAAAAGCAACTTTATGATTGTTCCTCATGCTTATGGCTATCATGGCATCCCTGCAGTCACATAATTGTGATTCAGGAACTTTGCAGCCCGGTGTTTACAATCATTGCAGCATTCTGCAGTCATGTGATCATCATTTGTGTTCTTCACAGTTGGCTTCCAACAAGCACAGTCTGCACAGAAGCCAGCCATATAACAGCAAGTCGTGACCACACGTCTTGCTTAATGACTGCAGGTGATATGGTTAACTCCTCTGAGCATTGTAAGCCCATTAGTCATGGGACATCTCATTTAAAGATTGTGGCACTTAGTAACAGACTTGCTAGTCCCGACTGTGGTCATTAAGCAAGGACTAACTATACTTGCATTCCCTCACCTCAGTCTATCTCACAGGGTTAGTAGAGAGAAAGAGGATGAGGGAGCACATGCTGTTCTGTCTTGAGCTCCTGAATGAAAGGCAGGATAGAAACCTAATAAATAAATACAGTTGCTTCTGGACCTATTGGCATAACATTGGCTGTACCACCTATTATCAGTTGATGGCTTCAACCATCATGTCCCTAAAGCCAATTCAGTACCTCCTCTGTAAGCCACTCAATGGTGTTCCAGTGTCATATGAGATTTCTGTTTTGTGTATCTTGCAATGCATCTTACTCTTTTTTGGCACCCAAATCGTCGACAGTGAAGTTTAAAAGGGGATAACATAAAAAGAGACACAACATTGCTCTGAGCAGGTGACATCTGCTGCAGTGTGAGAGATGTTTTAGGGAACTGTAAACAGGCAGAAGCCAAACAGAAAAATAATAAAGTGGCTTTTAAGTAAAACCAGCAACAACTTGGATTTATATAGTACTCCATATGTTCTGCATGAATAATACCCTAAGGCATTTTAGAGGGAAAGAAGGTAAGGAGCGGGCTCGGAAAAAAAAGAAGTAGAAGATATATTGAAAAATAAGCAGAAAACCTTTTAATTTTTTAGTAGGCATCTACTCTTCTTATTAAAGGTAGCTTTTAAGATGCAGCATCCAGGCATTGCTCAGGGCCAACGGCTGTCCCGAGGGAGAGCGAGACAGGTGTCATGGGAGCAGGTTGGAGTGTCGTGAAAGAACAGCGCATTCTTCATTAATTTATTATTGTGGGTTTTGTTTTGGGGGGAGGGTTTTGCTGACGAAGGTGCAAGAGAAGAATTTTCCTGTCTCAGGAATCCACATGACGTGGCTGGCATTAAGGATTCTGCTCTTGGGTTAGCAGAAACAAGGAGTGGGGGCTGCATCAGGTTTTCTTTCCTGGCGTTGCTCTGTGCTGGGAATGGATGCACTGAGTATCCAGAACCAGTGAAGGCTGTTTTCTGTTAAAAAGAAAGAGTGAAAAGTGAAACAAAAAGGGGTGGAAAAACCAAAGACTTACACTTGTCTGTTATTTAATGTTTATCTTAGACATTTGGAGCTCAGACTCTTAGAGAAGGGCAGAATGTTGTTCTTTAGTGTTGAAGTTTGAAGCACATTTTGATGCCGTGGAGAAAAGAGAGATGTTACTATTAACTCTTCTGCAGCACTGCTGAGATTTTGGATTGGATGGAGTGAAAAATGGAGAAAGGAGGCAGATGAAGGGGCAGGCTGTTCCCATGGGTTATTATTCTCTTTGTTTTCATTGTAATTCAGGGATCTGCAAAACTGCAGTTCTCAGTAAAAAGGGCAATTTTAGGTGGATTTGCTTAGGAGTCACCTGAAATAAACAGGCAAGAGAAATGAAGGAGAGATTTGGCATCAAAGGCACAAAACAAATAACCTTGGCACAACTGCCCAGGCTCAATTTTGTTTAATATTGTTTACTACAATTCATCCCTGATCTAAGGTGTTCTCTGATTTCACTAGAGAACTAAAGAATAAAACAAATCTGTCGTTTCTTTTAAATAAATATTTTAAATAAATATTTTATTCATTCATTTTGTGTGACATTGTTACGGTCTCAGAAAAGAGTGGATTTAATAGAAGAGAATGTCTGTAGCTCAGTGGCGTAGCGTGGGTTGTCAGCACCCGGGGCAAGGCAAGTAATTTGCGCCCCCTAACCCGTGGATTTTAGCACTCGAGTCTCTTCCACTAGCTCAGGAATTCTGGGAGTTGAAGTCCATGAGTCATAAAAGAGCCAAGGTTGCCTACCCTTGAGTTAGGTTCAAGGCAAAAAAGGGTCTCTGGAGAAGAGGGAAAATGCTAGTTTAAAACTGAAACAAGGCAACTTTAAGGTGCCTCAGCTGTGATTTAGGATGAGACAAAGAGAGGACATGGCGTTGAAAATGGTTAATGGGGCATGTTTGTTCCACTCTTAGTGGATGTCAAGATAAACCCCACGAGAGAATGACCTTACAACAGATGTGAATAGGCTTGGACTACGTTTGTAGATTGAGTGCATACATCACATGGAGCGATGATGGGCTTCATCAAGATTTATGATCCCACAATTGGCTAGTTTTCTCCATCTTGTCCTAAACCCTGGATACCAACCACGGTTTATGGCTTAGCATGTGGTGTGGGGTGACCCAACATGTTAGGCAACAAACAATGACTTCCAACTTACAATGCCTCAGCTTCCCAAGGTTATTCCAAAGCCGGAAAAGCCAACCAACCCACCCTGCAGCTTTGCCTGCTTAGGCTGAACCCCAGGAGTTCATACTTGCTGTGGCGCCTGACCTATTTTCTGCCCAGACGCTGCTTATCCAAGCCAAGCCGCCTCCTTCTCTTTGGCACCTCGCCCCAAAGATTCGCCTGACTGGCTGGAAACTCTCGCTGCTGGCGATGTGTGTCGGGGGGGGCGTCCCGATCGCCTCCTGCAGGGGGAACCGAGTGGCCACAGAGAGTCAATATGGCAGGAGGAGGAGGAGAAGGAGGAGGAGGAGGAGCAGCAACCTGCCACAGGTGCAGCGGCTGCAGTTGTTACCTTTACCTCCGGGAAAGGAGGAGACGGGGGCGGGAGCTGGGTCGGGGGGGCCGGGCTTGCAGGTTGAGAGCCAAGCAGAGGAGAGCCGCGGCGGGAGAAAGAGAGGGAGGCGAGACGCCGCCAAGCCTCCCCACCCCCACCCGAGAAAGGAGGCGATCCGCAGCCGCGAGAGGACGGGATCCCGCTCTGGCTGGGCGCAGCGAATGCAGTTGCTTTCTACGCTCCGCCCACTCGCTTGCTCCTCCGCCCCTCGGCGAAGCAGAATCGTCCCCCTCCGGCGAGCTTAATGGGCGCCCCCCCAGATATTGCGCCCGGTGCGGCCAGCCCCCCCTGCACCCCCCACGCTACGCCACTGCTGTAGCTAAGGAGCGAACAGTGGAGTTTTTGGTGCTTTCAGAGTTTGATGATTTGCTTGCAGATAGTTCATCACCCAAGTAGGCAACATCATCAGTGCAACCAGCTTGCTGCCTCTTTATACGCAGTAGCTTGCCCTGCCAATTTTGGTGGGGGTATAGTTTCCTTCTTGGTGGTTCTTTGATTATTCTTGTTTTCTGCCTGATTGTTTGCTTGGCGCTGGTTCCTGCTTATCTGTAGGTGGGCTGCTGGAGGGGATGTGTTCTAGTCTTTTTGTTTCCTTCCCACAGTTTCCATTGTCTCTTTTGAATGGTATGTAAATGTGGTTTATCTCTATGTGTCTACAGGTAATCCTTGCTTAGCAACCATTTGTTTAGTTTCTATTCAAAATTATGCCAGTTCCAGCCATTGCTCCATTCCCACAATCATGTGATCATGTGGGCACTTGGCAACCAACTCGCACTTACGACAATTCCAGGGCTTTACAGTCACATGATCACCATTTGTGACCTTCCCTGCTGGCCTCCCATAAGCAATGAGGATGCCAGCAGGGAAGGTTGCAAATCACTCTGGCAAGTCTTGCCTTCCCAGCAGTACCACCTCAGGCCTGAATGTGCACTTCTGTATCTGTTTATGCACCCTCCCAAGACCAAAATTACATGTGCCACTGCAGTCACCTGTGCATCCTCCACCACCCAACAGTAGCCACCCTTGGGCCTAAATTGCTTGTGCACACAGCAATTCCCCTCTCCCCCAAGCAGCCATCCTTTGAGTCAAAACTGCTCACAAGCATCACCTCACTCACCCATACATCTTCCCTCACCTGGCAGCAGCCACTCACATGCCTACCAGCCTGCTTGCAAGTTGTCTGGCCTTGCAACCTCTTGCTGAATCTGATTATTGGAAGGAGGAGGTCCTATCTTAACAACCCACAATCCTGGCTTAATGACAGCAATGGGGACTGCCACGATTGCCATCCCTAAGTGTAATGCAGTCACGTAACATCGTGCTTTCTGATCACACTGCTTAGTGTTAGAAATTCTGCTCTCAGTTACTGTTTCTGAGGTTTTGATGCACAGGAGGTTTTTTTTTCCCCTTTTCATAGGTTTTACTGGTTGTGCTGTAGCATGTTGTGTAGTCAGGTACTTTTGGATATAGTTGCATGGCTATCCATATTGTTGGAAGATGGTGGCCTGCTTCGTTGTTTTTTTTACTGTTATCCCTGCAAGGTAGTCAAGTCAAGAAGTACAACCAGGACTACTAGCTCTACCTTTATTGTTAGGTTAACAAAATCTTGCACAATTGAAAGCATTTCTCCCCCTCCATCCCTTTTACTCTCTCGAAATCTAGGGATTGTCCCTTTTGAAATGTTTCTCATGCCATCCTCCCTTCTGTGGACTGAGATACACACTGGTTGTCCAGTCTTGTGACTTTTCTTCCTGTCTCCCAAGATCATCCCCACAGGTCAGTACTCTTACATAGCTCTTCATGTGGGAAGGTTATTATTTTGATAAAGGACATATAAAATTATTTATTTCCCACCTTTATTATTTTTACAAATAACTTAAGAAGCTGAACATACCTAACACACCTTCCGCCTCCTATTTTCCCCTCAACAACAACAACCGTGTGAGGTGAGTTGGGCTGAGAGAGAGAGTGATTGGCCCAAAGTCACCCAGCTGGCTTTTGCAACTGTTTCCTCTGCTGATGTGTCTTTCTGCCACTGATGAGTAGTATTTCTGATAGCTAACTGCAGAATACTATAGAGATGCAAATACCAGATGTAGAAGTAGCAGCTTTGGGCTGTCTTTCGGAGTGTTTAAACTTGCCGCTTAAAACTTTCCAAGAAGTGTAAATGCTACCCTCCTAAAATTTCTCATCACTTTAGGAAATAGATGAACATAAGTCTACCCCACCTTACCTCCACTTTATTTTGGAATATTTTTCACTCCAAAGCACAGGCAAATTGTTTGCTTGTTCAGCCAAGTGATGAGCTGCTGACTTTATTTGTTAATAACTCCAGTTGCGTGCACACACCTGGCTTGTGCTATATTTGTCTGGAGATGCAACCATGGAATAATCCCTATTGCCCTCAGTGCAACTTACTTCTCAGTAAACAGCCATTCAGGTCTGGCAGATCACAATACTTAAAAGAACACATTTGCATGAGAATTGAAACTGCACAATGGAAAAGACAAATACATTCAGAATTTTTATGTCCCCTTATGCCTTGGCATTTTGCTGGGGCTTAAAGGTCATATCTGTCAGGAGTGAATGGGGGGAAGAGACCTTCACCCTTTCCCAAGTAATTGGGCCTCATGCTGATAGGAAGAATGGAATATGCTATGAACAGCTTTTATTAGACATTTATCCAGGCTTTAATGATAGACAGTTTCAGGACAAGGCCTAATGTTATGCACAGGTTTGTCATACCAGTATAAATACACAACTCTTTCCACCAGAAGTCATGTATTTTGCAATGTTCTTGGCCATATGCTAACAATGAAAGTCAATCAATAAAATTCATCAGATGCTTCCATTTTATTAAGCACATCAATCCTCCTGAAAAGCTACTCACTTAAAATGCAGAGACGTGAGAGTGGATTACTACCAACTTCCTTCTAATACAGGTCTGTTTCATGTGTGGGAAGTGTTTTGGGACCAGGCAGATCCAAGCTGAAATTACTTCATAGACAATATTTTTGTTTAACTATTGATCTCTGAAATCGAGGCCTGTGATACATCTAAAAATGCTATAGGGTTTCCTGCTTGAGCAGGGGGTTGGATTAGAAGACCTACAAGGTCCCTTCCAACTCTTTTATTCTGTTAAAAAGGAGACAGGGCTTCAGTCATTTGGTTTCATCAGTCCTTTTGACTTTGTTGAGATGCACCTTGAGGTAAGCTTAATTCAGAATGGGCAACTGGCAACTCATATTGGTCCCGGCATCCATTCTGTCACTCTGGGAGCCTGTAAGACAAGCAGCCAAAATAGGATTTTTCAAAAAATAAGTCAGATAGATGAGCATTTTAACAGAATAACAGAATAATGGAAGGGACCTTGGAGGTCTTCTAGTCCAACCCCCCACTCAGGCAGGAAGCCCTATACCAGGGGTAGGCAACCTCGGCTCTTTTATGACTCATGGACTTCAACTGGCTCAGGAATTCTGGGAATTGAAGTCCATGAGTCATAAAAGAGCCGAGGTTGCCTACCCCTGCCCTATGCCATTTCAGACAAATGGTTGTCCAATCTCTTCTTAAAATCCTCCAGTACTGGAGCACCCACAACTTCTGCAGACAAGGTTGGACCCCCTCTTCTTTGTGGCAGTCTCTTAGATATTGGAACACTTTTTGACCAGGGAAAATAAATAAATACATTAAATAATTTACTAAATGAAATTTTACATTAACACATTTATAGATTTTCAAGGAGCCTGAGGCGGCTTGCTTATTAACTGTGTATGTACTCTTAACTATATGCCTGGCAACTACTAATAGGTTAGTACTGTACATTCTCTTTTGCATGCTATCTGCTTCTTTATTTCATTGCAATTAACAAACTCCATCCAGCCCATTTTAAAAGCAAGTTGTTAACAGAAAAGATTATCTTAAAAGCAGAACAAAAGAATCATGTAGACGATTACCTGATTATTGACTTCACAGCAAAAGAACTGAATTGATTACTCAGAATATGTTCCATACAAACAAATCTTCTTGCATTTCAGAGAATAATTCACAATAGGGAACAAGCACTAGGCAACTCTAAAAAATGTAACAGCTTGACAAAGAAGTAAATTAGGCTTATCATTCTACCATTTTGAAAAGGATTAGAAACAAAAATGAGAGATAACATAAATGTTTTTCATCCTGGACATAATCCCAGAAGAGTAATCTTCATGCTTCTTCATGGCAAATTATAAAAACAGTGCCAAAGATTATAATTTGCTTCTAGCTCTGTTTTATATTGTAATTATTTTTCTTGCCACATAGACAAATAACTCTTTCAGAAATGCACATAAATGAGGTGTATTACATTTAGAATCAGGAAATAAATAGCTGGAGTAAAAACAAAGACATCTGCTTTATGATGTAAGGTGTTATTGGTGTTTGCTATGGATTCAGCTATTTCATATGGAAAGCTGCAAGGGAGATATCTGCTGTGGACCAGGAATTTTAGGGCACCCAAAATGTTTCGTACAGGGCACATCCATAACCATATGCTGGCTTTTCCAGTACTCTCGGGTGAACACCAAGACATTGCTCTCAAAGAAAAAAATCATGTTGTTAAAAGTGCAGCCATGACCTTCTACAAAGTCTAATATGATGACAAGCAAATCTTGAGGAAGAGAGAACAGATATAAATTTCATACTTGTGGCATTAATTTGAGACCTTCCATTTAAATAGTAACTCAGTGACTGTTCTTTACTCACCCAACACATGTTTTTTTGTTTTAAGCAGGCTGTGAAAAAACTGGCTGGACATGAGCTGTTTAGCCAAACTCAAGAGAAAAGTTAACAGAGAAAGGTTTCTGGATGTTCAAGGTATGGGTGTCTGGAAAAGAGTGTCCATTGCTTCTGGATTAAGCAAAAGACCACCATTGTTCTTTTCAAAGTCTGGAAATAAGTAGTTAGCATCTTCTAAGGTTCAGTACAAGACAACCTGTTGCGAGACCAGAATGATTAAAGCAGTAGGGTGCCAAAATAAAATTACATTGTAAAGAATTAATTTTAAATTTCAATTACTTTGAACTGTTTCTTCTGCAATCTTAATCTCCAAGGTTCTGTGGTATTCTGAGGTTCAATATAGTCTTTTGAAGTTTAATAGGATCTTCATAGAGGTGGAAAATGAATGCTTTGGTTGCATTATTTCAAAGAGTATTCCATAACTGAATGATCCTCAGTAAGGAAGAAAGATATCCCCACGTTGTAGCCAGAAAAGCAGAACAAGTGTGACTATTGGTAGACCATGATAGGAATTACACATAACTCTGATATCTGCTCTTATTGTAGGAGGTGAGAAATTGGATGCTAAAGAGTTTAGTACACCCTTAAAAGTTGCTGGGAAAGCTGTCAGATCCATTTTTTAAAACTAAAAGTAAAAGGCCCAATCCAAGAAGGCTAAGAAATGGCTCATCCTCATTTTCTCCCTTGCTGTATGGAAGAAGCAGACTAATTGTTTCAGGGTTGGGGCTTGCTGGCAATATTCCAGGTTAGTTAAGTAGGCAGAAGACAGCAGTAAGATAGCGTAGGGAAAGTTAGTGGCACAGAGACAAGGAAGCCACGGAGAAAGAAGCATTTGTGATATTACTTTTCACCTCTATTTTGAAAGTAGTAAAAAATCTAGACCAGGGGTGTCAAATTCACAACGTCACATGATGTGTCACAATGTATTGCAACTTTTTCTCCATTGCCGGCAATGAGATGGGTGCAGTTTTGGCATGACGCATCCGGCCCATGGGCCGACAGTTTGACACCCCTGTTCTAGACCAACATCTATAAACATTAGTCTAACACTCATTCACTCACAATAAGGATACTGAATTAAGTTAGGTTAGCCTTGAGCACAAGAGGGAACAAAATTAAAGCTTGAGGCTGGCCACAGAGCAGAGCCCAAAATATTGTTAGCATTGTCACCTCAAAACATCTCTGATATGCCAAGACTTGCATCAGGAGATACCTCCCTTTGGCTGCCCAGTGTCAATATAACAATCCTAGAATCAGAAAGGCACCAAAAGTCTATAAAACATTTGTATTAATGTCTTTTTTTATGTACCGGTATGTATGTATGTATGTATGTATGTATGTATGTATGTATGTATTATTCTTAATGACTCCCAGCAGATTACATCTTAACATGAGCACATATACATGTATCAAGAATAAAATCAGCTTTGAAGTCCCTGCTTCAACTCTCAAACCCAACTTCAGTGGGTGATCTGACTGAAGCTTCCTCAAATCAAAACATTTCTGCACAATCCTGTTGGAGAACTTGGCTGGCAGCAGGTTCTACCTGCCATGGGAAGCTCCCCACGCTAGTTGCATTGCAGGAGGAATAAAGAATGGTTAATGACAGGGCTGATGTACACAAGACAGTTGGAAGAGACTTCAAGAGGTCCCTTGAAACCATTTCTTTAATTAGAGAAACATTTGTGGTAAGACAATTAAAGGAATTTAACTCAATTAACTAGCTGGTTTTTAACTGATTAATTGCCCAATTAGCTGATTTTACAATAAATGCTATAGTATCTTAACACAGCTGATGTTTTGAGGACATTTTAAAGTAAATTAGGTTTGCCATGATTAATTAATCCTAGTGAATCACTTATCATTTGGAAAACTTTCAACACTTCACTCAATTCCCAAAGACGTGAATGTAGCTACCATACTCGATGTTTCGTAGCAGACAGTCCACTTATTATCAGTTAATTTTAAAATTGCAGTTTGTAAATCTGATTTTATTAACAGCTGACCAAATTCAAGGGAAATCAGGGGCCATCTCTGCTTAATGGTTAGGCAAAAGAAGGCTTTGGCTGATCCAAGTTGTCCTGGGAGGTCATGCCAATTGCCCAGGGCCTGAATTTTGTTTTGCCTTTACGTGTAATTTCCAAAAGTCAGGCAATCACTTTTTGCAACAATAAGATATCATCACCAGAGTGTAATTTGTTAGGGTGGCCTTTCTTAATGCACTTTTTTTTCTTTTCTTTTTGCAGTTTTGAACCAGGTAAGAAATGTCTGGAGGCCTTTTAAGACAGCAGGAGCAATACTTGCTGCTGTTTCTTACTTTCTCCTCATGTGAGATAAGATCCTACTTCCTAAGTCCTCTGGGCTTGAGGGTAGATTTGGAGAAGGGGATTGTAAATACAACATAATTGATTTAATTATGTGCAATCAAATCAGTATTAATTCTTAGCAAACCCCCCAAAAAGATTGTTTTCCTAGCAACCCCCCCCCCCAAAAGCTTGGATTTTCCCCAACCCAGTCCTTCCTGTCTTCTAATTGTTCACTCTCTGCCACTGAATCTGAGTCCACCCCCCTTGCAGCTGGTCGTCCCCTTCTCTTTCCTTCAATCTTTCCCAGCAGTAGAGCCTTCCCCAGAGAGAGAGAGATCTTCATAGACAGTGTCCAAATTAGGATAATTTGACTCTGCTCATTTGTGCCTTGAGTGGGAACTCTGGGTTGGTCTATCAGTTTCTTTTCTTGGCTAGGCACTGCATTCTCAGGAGTCTTTTCCAACATAAAGTTCAAAAGCATCAATTCTCTGTCTTGCCTCTTCAGATTCCAACTTTCACTTAGAGTGTCACAGAAAAAGCACGGCCTGCTCAGTTCTGACCTTTTTAGGTATATAGACACATCGCAGCATCTGAATGTCTTTTCCAAAGCTTCATGGCTGATCTTCCAAGTGCTAGACTGTGGTGCATTTCCTGACTGCTGAGTCATTTATTATTGATAGTTGATTAAAGGCAGAAAATATCCACTACTTCGGTATTTTCATTGTCAGTTTTAAGGCTGGTTGTTGTACCTGCTGTCAGGAGTTTGATATTTATATTTAATCTCTGGCCCATTTTTCACTGTGCTCTTTGATTTTCATTATTAGAACTTGCATTTTCAGCTATCTGCAAATGCAAGTAATGGCTGACTCGCTAATAAACCAAGCTATTGTTTGTGACCTTCTATGCGGTAGCCATAACAAATCTTCGTTATGATTTATTACTCAATATACAGTCACACTGTATCCGGTGTGACTAGATAAAGTATTACACATCCACTCCTTCACTGGGTCTTTTTACAAGTATATGTAACTGTGGCCAGACTGTACCTGTGCCAAAATATTTGATATAAGAAATCTACCAGTATAGTAGGGTGGCTTCATTATAAACTAGTCAAAGGTTTGTTTAAAGGGGCAAAAGGGAAGGCTGCATATTGTAGCATGGTAGTCTCAGGCTCATCTACACAACTTGCTTGCTACAGTGTGAATATGTCCCACTTAAGCCATTTGCTAAAACACAAGAGAGCCCCCATGTAATTAAAAACAAAACCACTGCTAAGGCAGGTTGAAACCAATCTTTGATATTCCAATTTAAAAATGGTTTCCCCTGGAAAATGAAAGATCTCTCATCTGGACAACCTGTGGCACAGGGGGAGAGAAGACTTGAGATAATGCAGTTGGAAGTGGTGATCTGCTTGGCTACCATTAATGCAGCACCAGGCTGCCAATGGTATGATTCCTGGGCTTGCTATCTCCAAAGGGAGGAGGAAGACAAAACCCCAGTATCCTCAGCCATTTCCTTTCAATTTTTATGAATTGGTTGACCTGCTGATCAAGGAAATCCTAAGCCCTGAAACTGACTAGCCTGTCCTAGTCAGCCCTAGTCAGCACCGCCCTGAGTCCTTAAACTTAAACTTAATGAGTATAATTGAAAGTGTATTTGGAAGGATCTGGCAGCCTGGCCTGGAGGAATGTGCATTAAAGGTATGCTGCAGGTGCAGCATGATTTATGCCAGTGTGATTTTTTCCAGGCTCTGGGATGGAGGCAAGCACTGTGAATGAGCCCTTAAATGCATTTAAAAGAGAAGTAAGCTTTCAGCGGAAAGGCAACTAAAATAATAAAACAGACATAAACTGAAATCCAATTGCATATATTATCAGGTGGGATTGATTCACAGGATTATTAATCTCAACAGAGACCACAGAAAGCAAAGTTTATTGGAAACACGGAGAAAGAAAGTGGGAAATGTTGTATGTATTTTCAAGCCAACTTCTTTAATAAGAACTTTGTCTTCTTTCTAGTCATTAATACAAGGAAATTCACTTATCATTTAGGGGAACCTCTATTTTCTCAGAAGGGAACTGACATACGCAAAGAATAAGAGCCATATTTTTAGAAATAAGAAAGAGAACTTATTTACCATTTTACTGGTAAGCAATTATCTCATAACTTAGACATCCATTGTAGTAAGTCAGAATCTTATGCCATCTTCAACTTCCTCATGGAGATGGGATGAGAGTGGGAAGAACTGCCAACACCTCAAAAGACAGGCTAAACATTCAGAAGGATTTTACTAGTTTTGAAATTGGACCCACCCAACAAAAAGTATTTCACTGGTGATTACTCTAAGGTTTTGCACTTAAGTAGGAAAAAACTAGATGTCCGGGTACATAATAGGCAATACATCACTTAGTAACAATATTTGTAAAAGTATCTCAGCATCCTGATAAACTATAGAGTAACCATGAATCAGCAATGCTGCAGCTGCCAAAAATACAATGTAATCTTGGGCTCCATCAATAGTATAATGTCAGAGTTGCAGAAAATGATAGTTATGCTCTAAATGGCACTGGTCAGAATCTGTCCAATTCTGGTTGTCATTGTTGAAGAAAGATGCAGAGGAATTGGAAAGAATGCAGAAGAGGCTAAATCCTATGAAGATTGGTTAAAGGAACTGGGTATGTTTTGCTTAAAGAAGAGAAAGCTAAGACAAAACTTGACCACAGTTTTCAAAGTCTTGAAGGGCTGCCATAAGGGAAGACAGTGTGGATTTATGCTCCAGAGCTTCTGAAGTTAGGAAAATAGCCAATAGGAGAAAACTCTATAAAGATCCAAACTCAAAATAAGGAGACATTTCCTGATCATGAGAGCTATTAAGCCTGTCTCCTGGAATCATGGTGCTCTATCACTGGAGATCTTATCTCAGACAGCCATTTGTCTAAGGCAATGAGATTCCTCTCCTGGGCAAGAGTTTGGACCAGAAAACCTTCAAGGACTATTCTAGCTCTGTGATTTTATTATTATGTTCACTGTAGAAAGAAGAAGAATACAGCCAGCTATGCCAAATCACATTTCTATAACATACAACAATCACTTGAAAAAGACACCACCTTATGACTGGCTGTAATGGCCTAAGCATCTGATCCAACAGTATCTGGGTTTAAGAGAAGGTGTTTCTGTTCAGTGATGCTCTCTAGAAGGTCCCCCTGCAGTTTTCCTCCAAAGTGTTGCTTTGCTTTTTTTTTCATAGGGAAGAATGGATTAGCACATCAATGAATTCAACCTAGAATTAGGATTATTCTGATCTAGTGTTCTAATCTATAGCATGGGGTAGTTGACTGATGCAATTTATTTATTTATTTATTTATTATTTATTTATTTATTTATTTATTTATTTATTTATTTATATTTGTATACCGCCCTTCTCCCGAAGGACTCAGGGTGGTGAACAGGGCAATACATGTTAAAAAGCAAGAATACAAAAGTTAAAAAAGATTAAACAAGATGCCCAAAAACTATAACAATAAGTTAAGTTAAAATACATAAAAAACAATAAAACCCAAACCCATCACCCATCAGGCCAGGCCGGCTTGTTCGAACAGGTAAGTCTTTAGAGCGCGCCGGAAGGAGTGAAGGTCGGGCGCCATCCGGAGCTCAACCGGAAGATGGTTCCATAAATCCAGCGCGCCCACAGAGAACGCCCTCCCCCTGGGGGCCACCAGTCGGCATTCTTTGACCGGTGGCACCCTGAGGAGGCCCTCTCTGTGGGAGCGCACTGGGCGGAGGGAAGTTGATGCCGGCCGCAGGTGCTCCCTGAGGTATTCCGGACCCATGCCATGAAGGGCTTTGTAGGTCATTACCAGCACCTTGAATCTCACCCGGAAGACAACTGGGAGCCAATGCAGCTCGCGGAGCAGGGGTGTAATATGGGAGTATCGGGAGACTCCCAACACAACTCTCACGGCTGCATTCTGTACCAGTTGGAGCCTCCGAGTGGTCCTCAAGGGCATGTAGAGAGCATTGCAGTAGTCCAAACGAGAGGTCACAAGGGCTTGAGTGACCGTACGTAAGGCATCCCGGTCTAGATAGGGCCGCAACTGGCGCACCAGGCGAACCTTGGCAAAGGCCCCCCTAGTCACATTTACTATGTGGTCTTCTAAAGAAAGCTGTGAATCTAGGAGGACTCCCAAGTTGCGAGCCCTATCTACGGGGGGTAATAACTCACCCCCCATAGAAAGAGATGGAATATTCTGAATATCCCAAGATGCCGGTACGCACAGCCACTCAGTCTTGTCAGGGTTGAGTCGAAGCCTGTTCCTCCCCATCCAGACCCGAACCGCCTCCAGGCAACGGGACATCACGTCGAGAGCATCACTGGGGTGGTTTGGGGTCAAAATGAAAAGTTGGGTATCATCCGCATACTGATGATACCCAACTCCAAAACCACGAATGATCTCACCCAGCGGCTTCATATAGATGTTGAACAGGAGAGGTGAGAGGACCGACCCCTGAGGAACTCCACAAGCGAGAGGCCTCGAGGTCGACCTCTGTCCCCCTGCCAACACCGACTGCGAACATCCCAGGAGATAGGAGGAGAACCACTGAAGAACCGTGCCTCCCACTCCCAATCCCCTGAGATGCCGCAGCAGGATACCATGGTCGATGGTATCGAAAGCCGCTGAGAGGTCTAATAGGACTAGGACAGAGGAATATCCCCTGTCCCGAGCCCTCCAGAGATCATTCACCAGAGCGACCAATGCCGTCTCCGTGCTGTACCCGGGCCTGAAGCCCGATTGGTACGGGTCTAGATGGTAGGAAATACTCTCTGGGGAATCTCTGGGAAGTAGGTGCATAGGAAAAACAGAGTGAGAGTGCTGTGAGTTTGTTGAAGTTACCTTGTACATACCGAAATCCCTCCAGGTGTCAGGTAGAACGTTTCTTGGCTTCCATTGATGTTCTGCTTTTCTACTTATGAAAGCTGCTAATCCTACAAGCACCTCCTTCAACGCAGCACACATCATGAGGACATTAAAGAGAATGATGAATACTGTTAGGGCCTCCCTCAGAAGTGTCTGCTTGCTCTAAAAGTCGGAGGATGCAACAATAAAATAGACCCAGGAAGTCATAAATGAGAATAGACTTGATTAGTGAAGGGCTCTCCATGAAAGCATTCCTGACTTCTACTGCATGTCACATACTACCTCAAGGATTTTGGCACTATTCCTGCACTTGAGTTTTTCCCAAGAGAATTGACAACTGGCGAATGTTAAAATGTAATTGGTTAACACATTTTTGTTGAAGTAGTTCCTCCTCCCAGTAAACACTAAGAGGCTATAACTCTGACTGTGTGTCAGTGCAGTCACAGATTATGTCCTTAATGGCAGCCTGCAAGGAAGTGTCCTATCTTTTCACTTGGTGATGCAGCTGGAAAGGCTCAAGTCATTTCTGAGAAGGAAGCCCTCCAAGGCAGAATCATGACATTTTTAAACTGCAAGGATCCCAATGGAAAGCCTCCAGCTTTATTGCGCGACTGCCATGCAGAGTATGGACTGCTGACAATCACATCTATCACAAGCAAGACAGATGTCTCTTAGGCCTCCTGGCAACCTGCCTTTGTCCTGACTCCTTGGCTTCCTTCCAGAACTGCAAGACTTTAGATCAACAATCACACTTGCATGACATCCCTGGCATGGCTCTTTCCAGAGACATGAGTCAGTCTGAGGCTACAAGGAGGGGGGAACAGAAATCTCTAGAAAATGTGCACTAGGGCACAGAGAAATTTTTTTCCACTTTCCCATTTTAGGACCTCGGTGCAATGGTGCAATGACAGTGAAGCGAGAGAGTTTATTATGGTTGCATGCAGATGCTAGCTAGTATTATGCATAGTATGTATTATACCAAAGTGTCAAATTATTAAGATTATCTTTGTCTAAGGGTATCCACCCGATGGAATAGTCCAATGATTTGGAAAGCCTTCTGGAAAGTCTTAAAGATTTGGCTTATCCCTCAAGCATCAGGACTGGGATATTAGCTGTACTCCTATATTGGTTTTATAACGGCTAATGGACACATTCTGTTGGAACTCTGGTTTCATTGTATTGCAGCAGTATAACACTGCTGGTTCAAAACTCAGCTGAAGTATTTTTCAAAACTTATTACTGTACTTTCCAATCCTCTTTCTTCTGCCTTTGCTTTATTTATTTTTTAAAAAAAGTTTCACTGTTTCTGACTTGGTCATCTAAGACACAAGGATTTTGACCTCCAGCTTCTCAGTAGCTGATTGGTTACTCAGTATGGAGAACATTAACTCTTCTTGGTGACTTCATGGTTAAGAGTATTCAGATCAGAGTGATTTGCCACCATATTCTTATGGGATACTTTTTGACTCCACAGTGTGGTCTACTATTCTGGTATTCCTTGGGATCCCTCATCCAAATAATCCATTTAGCTTTGGAACCAGGTCAGCCATTCAAATGTTAGTATTCATGGAGTTCTTACTACATAAATTAGGGAAATGCCCATCTTCAACAACCCAGGAAACACAGAAAATGATGATCAAACCACTTTAGCTCTTGGTACTAAAACCAAAAACAAAAAGAATGTACCCCCTCCACCAAGTTATCCAAAAAGATAACTTACCACTGCTTTGATTATACCAGAGAGTTGGACTAGACCAGGGGTAGGCAACCTCGGCTCTTTTATGACTCAGCTGACTCAGGAATTCTGGGAGTTGAAGTCCATGAGTCATAAAAGAGCCGAGGTTGCCTACCCCTGGACTAGACTCTTAGTGACTCACTGTTGCTTTAAGGATCTGAAAACAGCCTAAATTTCACTCCAGTATCCTAACGATACAATCTTGCCAGATAAGTTGTGCTTTTCTCTCCTAATTGGTGAGTTATTTTCCTAAGGTAAGCAGGAATCTGTTTCCTACCTCCAATATGTGGAGGAGGATGAGGGGGATTTGTGGAATAAAGGCTCATGAACCACACCTGTCTTTTAACAGTATAATAGAATTGGAATGGACCTGGAGGTCTTTTTGTTCACTGGAGCCATCCGCTTTTACTAAAAGGAGGTATGAAGGCTTGAATTGTGATTTTGTGGGTTTTATTTAACAGAAAGAAAATTCTAAATAAAAGAACATCACCCTAAATATTAGATTTGACCAGTGGAAGCACAGATAAATGTGACAAAAAGAGGAATCAACAACTTGAATTTATCTTGCATCCCATATGTTCTTCAGACATAATATCCAAGATTCTTTAGATAAGGTACACAGGAACCTTTAAAAAAACACCTCTGTAGAAAGTATTTTCAGCTTTTAGCAGTTTTTATACTTTCTGTAAAGCAAAAACAGAAACAACAATTAGCATCAGCCAAGAGATGCTTTGCTTTGGAATAAAACTGGCAGTGGAGAAAAGCAAAGCCCCTGAAAGAATTGAGTCAGAAACACCCCCCCCCCACACACACACACAGACACACACAGACATACAGACACACACGAGTTGAAAAAGAGACTTTTGTGGCACATCTGAGATTTAGATTGTAAGGTAGCCAGATAGAAAGTAAAAAAAAAGAACTAATTATCTTGTCTCCTAATTGTGCAAAATAAGGAATTTGAGCAAGGGCTCTGAAGAGGCTGAAAAAAAAAATGTGCACATTCTTGGATGCCTCCTTCTCTACTCTGGATCTGGGTTCTCTACATTCCTGGATTAAAAAAATAAAGTCCCACGCCCAGAGTGTTACTCACTATAAGGGCTTAAACCTGACAGGCATTCTTATAACTGGTGCAATTGTTTTTAATCCTTTGGGAATAATGCTCTGTCCCGCATATTAGATGACTTTTTAACTAATCAAAAGTATAATCCTTACATTCATGTCTTAAGGCTGATATTTCAAGCCTACTGAATGCAACTTTGCCCAAGATACAGCCCTCTTCCAACTGCTTTCTTTATCCATCTGTCTGTCTCTGGATCTATGGCCAACTTTGCTGAATTTAGAAATCAATACACTTGGCAGTTATCGTTCTGTATTTCAGTACCCTGTTTTTTTTCTTCCTTTGCCAAAATATGCCCTTAGGAGTTATGGCAAATGTCCTGTATATCTTACCTTTTCTGCTAAGCAGCTCAGAAACTACCTATTCTAAAGCCAACGGAAGCTGGCTCTTTCATTGATTGAAGAACACTGTATAGAAAGAAGGAATGGAAATCAGAATTTAGCCTCATATTCTTGGATTGGAGTAGGAGCTTTTTCTACAAGCTTTCTCCAAGAGGATTAATTTCATTTCTTTGAATCATTTATCTGCTCTTTCAAATCAAAGAAGTTTGAAAAAAAGGGCAGAGGGGGAATATGAGGGATGACTGTTTTTCCTTGGTTGCTATTAGTACAAACCTAGTTTTGGTCACTATCATCCATTTGCCTATGGGTGGTTGCTTCAATTAATTTCTGGAATGAGTATTTCCTCTGCATTACTAGCATATGTGACAAGTAACTAATCTGGCTCATCAAAATGCATGAGGATGCAGTGTTCCGGCTAGTTAAAGACATTCCTAATGCAGCAGCTTGAGGTCTGCTCTTAAAGAATTGTCTGAACATATATAAGGAAATAACCAAGAGCAAATAAAACCCCAAGGTAAGAAGATTTTTGTCCACAAAGCAAATAAAACCAAAGGGTGTTCTCCTGTTGTGAGAAGCAGTATAGCAACCTTTTGCCAGATGTCTAAAGGAGTATAAAATTCCCAGTAAACATTTGGGCTTTCTAAGTGGGCTGGAGAAGGATCTACCATTCTAACAATAGGAATACTCTGGATATGGGAAAGAGTGCTAAATATGTAATGCTAATATTTGGTTCAGGTTCTTAGTGTGAGAGGAGACATAAAAAAATTGGCAGTTCTCTTAATGAGTTCCAGAAGAAATACTGCAGTTTACTCCTGGAGCAACTGGATCACCCGTGGACCAGGCCTGGCTTTTACTTGGAGACAGCTGTCTTCAGATAATACAGACTTTTAATACAGACGTTTAACAAAGCCAAGCAAGCGAGGTAGCCTGGACTGGCCACCGAGGACATTTGATAAGCAAATGAAATATTTGCTTGGATAAAAAGAAGCATCTTGAAATATCCTGGGGGGAACAAACAGCTGCTGCCTTCTTTGTTCTGGTTTTGTCCTTTCTGTTGTTGCAGTCACAGCTGATATCCAAAAGCACATTGATCTGCCTTTCCCAGTGGTGGGATTCAAATATGTGAAGAACCGGTTCTTTGTGTGGATGCTACTTCCGGAAGTCCATTCTGGGCCTGGGCAACAAAAAATTAGCTACCAGTTCTGCCAAAGTGGTGCGAACTGACTGAATCCCACCACTGGCCCTTCCACTGGCCCAATCTAATTTTAGGCAAATGTGATGTAAAGCCTTTCAATCAGAAGTTCTAATAAGATAAAGATGCACTGCATCACCACACTAGATAAATGAGCATTGGTGTCATGTCATACTCTACAGCAGGGGCTGGCAATCGACTGGCCCAAGGCTGATGTAGCCTACCACCTGACATCATCTGGCCAGTAGTTCCCCCCCCCAAAAAAAAAGTATCCACCCAGCCCACAAACAGGAGAAAGTGCTCACCATCTC
The DNA here is from genome assembly GCF_947247035.1 of Vipera ursinii. Lineage (NCBI taxonomy): Eukaryota > Metazoa > Chordata > Lepidosauria > Squamata > Viperidae > Vipera > Vipera ursinii. The sequence goes on along the minus strand of NC_139512.1, from coordinate 176,943,039 downwards.
CCAGGGTAGACATTTTTCATGATGGCTTCACCAGGTACCTTGGCAAGAACAGAACAACAAATCCCCCCCCCCAGTACTGGTGACAGTGAGCTGGGCAGAGAAGTGGAAAATGGAAATGGACAGGTAGCATAGCCTGTCTCCCTTATGCCAACAAGTTGGTTGATGTGAAAAGAGCTGGATAGGGCCTTGACCCAACTCAGCAAGGCTCTTCTAAAGGAAATTTAGTCTTATATATACCCTCACTGTAAGGTCATTTTTGCCAGATACTTACCTAGATTATGGTTGTGTTCCTCCATTCTAACAGCAGTGACCTTCTGCAAAAAAGAGACAGCTGTAGCCTTAAGCAGTCTCAACAAGGCTGCTTCCTGGAATTCCTGTGTTTGTAACACTTCTTCAACAAATTCTGAAGAAATGAAACAATTGAGCATGTACATGCTTGCAGAAGCGACCCAGAAAATCCTTCAGATTGAAGCAATTGTGCCAAGCTTTCCGGAGAGGTAGCTGCTTCTATTTTGAAGCACCCTAGGAACATTTTGCTGAACTCTATTCCATTTACAACAGTGATTTTGGTGAATTTGTTTTAATAAAACATTTGCACAAAGTCCATGCACATTTTCATGTATATTTCTCCTGATGCACACTTTATGAATAAAATATAATGCTTACATTTTGAAACCAATTTTCTATAATGACATCAATGTACGTACTGTATATACACAAATACAAATGTATATATACACACACGTGTGTGTGCATGTAGTGAATCAATTCAAGCTTATAATTATAATAATTTACAATTACTGTACATTATGATTATTATTATTAATTAGTATTATAACTGTATAATTATTAAAATTATTATCAGGACGAAGTATCTTCATTGTGGGTTATGGACCATAATCCACTATGCTATTCCAGTGTAGGTTGGAAAATATGTTTTTCAAATTCTCATTCTAGGACTGAAAGAGAGTGTGTAGGACTGAAAGAGAGTGTGCATAGATGTACACACACACAAAAGTAAATCTATGTATTTTGTATTGCAGTGGCTCAACACAGCATTTATAAATGTGAATCTTCTGAAGCATTTTAGATGTTTGAATTATGCTGTGGTCATGAAAGAGCATATTTGCAAACTTGCCTTGAAATGTGAACCAAATGAATCCCCTCCCACCTCTTTAAGAGAGAGTTCTTGTCAGAACATGGACTTCAAAGCTTCAAATTCTGTATTTATTTACAGAATACAGAATTACAGAGTTGGAGCTATTCTAGGAGGTAGTCAACCCCTTATACCATTCCAGACAAATGGCTGTTTCCAATCTCTTCTTAAAAACCTCCAGTGTTGGAGCATCCATGACTTCTGGAAGCAAGCTGTTCCACTGATTGATTATTCTCATTATCAGGGAATTTCTCCTTAGTTCTAGGTTGGTTCTCTCTTTGATAAGTTTACATCTTGTCTTCCTCTCAGGTGCTTTGGATAATATGTTGCCCTCCTGTTCTTTGTGACAGCTTCTCAAAAATTGGAACTCTGCTATCTTGTCACCCCCTACTCCTTTTCTTCATTAGACTAGACATACCCAGTTCCTGCAGCTGTTCATCATGATTTAGCCTCCAGCCCCCTAATCATCTTAGTTGTTCTTCTCTGCATTCTTTCCAAAGTCTCAACATCTTCTTCGTATTGTGGTGACCAGAACTGGTTGCAGTATTCCAAGTGTAGTCTTATCAAGGCAGTATATTCCAGTACTAATACTTCATGTGATCTGGATTCCTCTGTTGATGAAGCTTAGGACTACATTCACATTTTTGGCAGCTGCATCCACTGCTGGCTCATACTTATGTGGTTGTCCACTAGTATACCTAGATTCTTCTCATGGTGAGTACTGTTTAGCCAAGTACCACCTATTCTATACCTGTGCATTTGTTTTTGCTGCCTAAGTGTAAAACTTTATTTTTTTCACCACTGAATTGCATTTTGTTAGATAAGGCCCAGTGTTCAAGTCTGTCAAGAACTTTTTGGATCTTAACCCTAACTTCTAAAACAGGGTTTTTCAACCGGTGGTATGTGAACCACCGGTGATAGATTGGCACCTGGCAGGTGGTACGTGGCCCTGCCTAGCCTAGGCAAGAGTAGCAGGGGAGGGAATGTGCTAAAGCAGCACAGTGCAGGACTTGCCATGAGACAGTCCTCAGGAGCTGCAGGGTTGTTGGGCCAAGACAAAGGCCCCAGGATCTGCACTTCCGACTCACCCAGAAGAGAAAGGAGGAGGAGGGGGGTTGGAGACAGGAGAGGCTATAAAATGAGGCAGTTTGGTCTGGAGAGGGAGACAAATAAAAGACTCCAGAGAAAGAGACATAAGAGAAAGGGCTTTTGTCAGAGAAGCAGTGAGGAGAAAGAGAGAGGTGGGGAAACACTTTCTGGGAGAAGTGTGTGAGAGATGGAGAAAGGTTTTCTGGGAGAAGTGTGTGTGAGAGTGACGGAGGAAGGCTTTCTGAGAGAAGTGTGTGAGAGAAAGCGAGGGGCTTTTGCGAGTGAAGGGTGAAAGAAAAAAGGAAAAAAGTGAGGGGGAGAAGGGAAAAAGAAAAGGCACTGTCTTCCAACTTTCTCTGTTGCAATAGAAGGAAGCATTAACATTGAACCTCAACTTTTTACTTTTCCATAATATTATAAACTAGCCATTTCTATAACAACAAATGAATTTAACAGTAAACCCCAAAATCCACCCCCCCCCTTTTTTTAGTCATCAGGTTTTTGACACCTTGCTAAGCACTGGTGGTACTCAAATATTGTCATGTCCTAAAAGGGGTACAATCTCTGAAAAGGTTGAAAAGCCCTGTTCTAAAGTGTTGGCTATACCTTTTAGCTTGGTGTCATCTGCAGATTTGATGAGTTCCCCTTCTATCCCTCCACCTAAATCATTTATAAAGATGTCAAAGAGTCCTAGCCTAAAACAGAGTGTGTTTTGAATGGGGGCTGTGTTCTGATTGGGTGGGGATGTGTTTTGAGTGGATGGGCTGGTCTCAGCTGCCAGCCTTAGACCTGAACTGGTGAGTTGTGCTGCTTTTGTTCGGCTCCGTGTTTGTGGTGGTGCCATGTTTTTATAGTGGGTGTCAGTTTGCTTATTGTGTGGTTTGGAGGGGGTTAAAGTGGCTGATGTTGCAGCTGTAGTTAGGTTTCTGTTTTGTGGTTGTGTGTCGTTATCGTTGTGGGTTTGGATTTGCTTTTTGAATGGTTGTGTGGTGGTGATGTCATGTGATGTTATCATGAGTTTGGGTCTGGTATCATTCTTGGTGGTTGGAACTCGTCTGTCAATCAAGGCGGGTTTCCAAATGGCTGGTAGGCGAGAGGTATCATCTCGTTTGTTCATGCTGTGGGGGCATTTTTCTATCTCAATGGCTTCTCTTATTATTCTGTTGTTAAAATGTTCAATTTTGGTGATAGTTTTGGTTTTTTAAAATCAATTTCATGTCCCGTAGCTACCAGCCCATCCACTCAAAACACATCCCCACCCAATCAGAACACAGCCCCCATTCAAAACACACTCCCACCCAATCAGAACACAGCTAACCCCCCACCCAATCAGAGCACACCTCCACCCACAGAACACACCCCCTCTGGCAGTTTAAAAAAGAGGAACAAACAGCCACTACCACACACTTCTCCCAGAAGAACGAAGCTGAAGCCACCAGCCTGAGGATGACGGATGAGATTTCGTCGAAACGTTGCTCTTATACCTTCAATTCTACGTGGGGAAAAACCCGAATGACCAAAGATCTACATGTATGTATGTATGTATGTATGTATGTATATGTATGTGTATATGTGTATATATGTATATAGGGGATGCGGTGGCTCAGTGGGTTAGGACACTAAGCCTGTCGATCAGAAGGTCGGCAGTTTGGCGGGTCGAATCCCGAGTGCCACGTAACAGAGTGAGCGCCTGTTACTCGTCCCAGCTTCTGCCAACCTAGCAGTCTGAAAGCATGTAAAAATGCAAGTAGAAAAATAGGGACTACTACGGTGGGAAGGTAACAGCGTTCCGTGCGCCTTTGGTGTCTAGTCATGCCGGCCACATGACCACGGAGACGTCCTCGGACAAGCGCTGGATCTTCGGCTTTGAAACGGAGATGAGCACCGGCCCCTAGAGTTGGAAAAGACTAGCACGCATGTGCGGGGGAACCTTTACCTTTATATATGTATATATGTATATATATACTTATGATGGCTTTGTTTTATATTTTGATTTGTTATTGGAATGTATGTATAATGGTTTTGTTTTATATTTTGATTTGTTATTGGAATGTATGTATAATGGTTTTGTTTTATATTTTGATTTGTTATTGGAATGTATGTATTGTTTGGGGCTTTCAAGAAAAAATAATGTTGAAAAACAGCAACTCTCTGCCCCTGGTGGAGAGGACAGCAACTGCTGCCCAGATATGAATTCTGAGGAACATGTTTATGTGCAGTTTTAAATCCTAGTCCTGGAGAAGCAATCAAAGATCTCCATTGTACAAAATAATGGTGAAGGGAAAATACCAGGCACTAGGATTTGTTTAATCCCTTTCTCTTATTTTATGCAGATGAGATGATCTCTAATTCTTTCCATCTCTCTCCCTGCCTCCTTTCTCTCTGTGTGCCTTCCAGTCATGATCTCCCAATTCCAGTTCCTAGCCTGATGTCTGCACCTTTACATTAAACTGTCTCTCTCTCTCTCCCTCCCACTTCTCTTAGTGTTGACTAATATAGCTTGATTTAACCTAAGAATTTTATCAATCCTTATAATGAGCATTTAGTGCCATCCCCATTTATCAGACTTCAGATGCAACTGATCAATTTTTTTGCTTGGACATCCATCTACCATCCTGTACTGAAGACATACTGGGCATCATGGGCAGGAGAAAGTCTCACTCCTGGGTTTCCAGAGGCATCTGCCTGGTTGCTGTGGAAAACATGGTGCTGGACTGATCCCACAGAACTCTTCAATGGTGCTTGGATTTACATGGACTTTTTCATCTCTTTTCAAGGATCTTGAGAGTTGCCCACATTTGGTACTTGAGCAGTGCTAGACATCATGTGACCCTCCTGTAAAGTTTAAGCAATTGGCTCTAGCCTTACTGCTGCATTCATTGCTCAAGGACAGCAAAGTTGCAGACAGGTTTCCAAGTTTTTATGGACCATTACCTTGCATGCTTTAATATTTATTGCTGAAATTCTCTCTCAAGTCAGTTTTAGCTGCCTACAGACAATGACTTTCGGTGGCCTGACAATGCTGAAATAATTGTAGACTCCAGTGATTATATTGTCACTACTTGGAAGACCCTAAATAATCCGAGCACATATTTTTTTCAGCTGATTGATTGCTAGCAATGATATAATTTGTTCTAGCTGCAGTTAGATTACTAATAAACTGTCTCATCTGTTATATGATTAATAGAATATTGGGAGTGCTTGTAAATAGGCTTAGCAGACCATTTCATTTCAGAAGGAGTAAAAAAGAAAAGATTACATTGTTATTTTAAGAGAATGTTCCTGAGAGGGCAATAGGGCAGAAGGTAATTTTTCACTCACTGTTATTTTTTTCCCCTTTTGGGATTGTCTTTGAATTGGATTGTCTGCAGAAATACAGGAGTCTGGAGATCTTTTTCTAATAGTTCCTGAAAGGCTTACTTATTTTCCTTTGATTCAAAAGTTTCATCAGAGCTCAGTTCTCCTCTCCTCTCTGTCCACAATCCAAATGATTGTTGACAGAACATAGTTGGGCAATATCTCAGGTCAATGTGGAATCATTGCACATTTCTGATCTCAATAAGGATTGTGCTACAGTATTGGCTTCTGGGATGTTTTCCCCTTTGGGGATTTTCTGCTAAAACTTCAGCTTTAGGAAAAGCTGGAATCCTTGGATTCCAAGGAAAAAGCTTGGAAAACCTCTGGGAAATCCTTGGTGATGTTCTAGGATACCCTGTTGGTCCTCTCAGCCTTTAAGACCCATGAAGTTCATAGTGGAAAGAGCAAGACCTCCTCATGAAGTTTGTGAGGAAGGTCCTCAAGAGGCCTACCTTCACACAGTTCAGTTCATTATGGGGAGGGACTCGTGGTTTGTTTTCTTGGCTTTTGGCAAATTCCTACAGCAATTGGCAATCCCTTGCCTTAAAAGCAACAAGAAGTATGCAAAGCGTCATATAATTGCCCTGTTGAGAATGTTGGTTTCCCAGCCACAAGTGTCAGAATGACAACAGCAGAAGGCAAAGCTGAGAATAGCAGGGAGCAGGTGTCTGGCGATCCCACATGGCCTTGAAGCTCATTCCCTGACATTTAGGAAATGTGTAGCTGTGCCTTTCCATGCCAAAAACTAGGCTGATATCATATGTGCCCACCTACTTCCTTCATCTGGACATTTGTTTGCACACCCACATGAGGAAGAAAATGGGAACAGAGCACATTCAGGGGGTGGATTTGTTATTCTGTTGTGGCTGTGAAAGAAGAGATTTGTTTTGCTGCAGAATAAGAGAATTGTGTCCAAAAAAAGCAGTACAAATGTTCCATGTTTGAAAAACTTCAGTGCCACCAGATGCGTAGATGTAATAAAGGCACAGGCTTGGAAGGAAGCCACTGTATTACCTGGCAAAGGGTGGGAGTTTTTAGAAGGCACTGCTGTGCTCCTGGGTTAATGTAGAATTTAACACAAATATGGTGGTTTGGGTTTTAACGAGTCTCTAGGGGGAAAAATAGACTTTTTAAAAAAATGTGCTAATGACCTATGGGATAATATCTAGGTGATTTATTGGTACTCCCAAATGATGGACCATTAACTGTTACAAATTGTCCTTTTCACCATTGAGATCATAATGTACAGAAATGTCTTCACTTCATTTCAACCTTCATGTATCCAATCAGGGGAAGGAGCTTGAAGAGAAGCTGAAATCATGTTTGCTTGAATGACGGTATAGTACAATTATTTGCATCCTGGAATCCGAGGAGCGCAAGGCCTGTTATTGTGCTGTGTTGTGCTCATGTTCAATCAAGCAGGAGCATCACTTCCATTTAGATTCTGGCCTGCATAAAGGACGATTACAGAGAGGCGAAGGAGCTGCAGGACTGAATGGATAGTATAATGACTGGCCTGAATTTGTCCACTGATTCATGGCTAAGATTGTGTTTGAACTGAGTTCCCCCAAAACTAGACAACACAGAGAGAGTGAACATTGACACTATTGGTAGAAAGCTTGTTAGGCATATGGTGTTAGCCTACAATGTTGGGTTGAAAATATATTAACCATGATATTATGTCTTTAAGATGTTAATTGGCCAATGGGTGTGTAAGTGTTCTCATGGCCATAAGAGGAAGCTAGGAACGTAGCTTCTTTCTCTGAATTCACTGCTCTCTACTATTACTGTTTTTGCTCTGTTACCTGTACAACTGTGTATTGACCTCTGGACCGGTAAGAAGACTTTGTATTTTAGATTGCTACTTGGACTGTTTATTTTTGACTGTGCATTTTTGTTCTTACACCACCTTAAAGTAAACTACTTTTTGCTTTTACAACTCTGTGTACTCTTGCGGTTGCTGTGTGACTCTTACTGCTCTCAGTACCCTTCCTTGTCTGTGCAACTCCTTGGTAGCACAAGGAGCCCTCTGCACAACAAATTCCTTAACAAAGCTGATTCAATGAATATCTATTGCCAATCAGATATTGGACAACAAAGAATTACTGATCAAGTGCTATTCAACTGCAAATGACAATTTGAGAAACAAATATCCTCAATCCTATTAATATTCTTAATAATCCACATTATAGCTATATTTTTCTCATGTTCCTAACATTCAGAATAACAGAATAACAGAGATGGAAGGGACCTTGGAGATCTTCCAGCCCAACCCCCTGATCAAGCATGAGACCTTATATCATTTCAGACAAATGGTTGCTTAATCTCGGTTTAAAAAATTTCTAGTGATGGAGCACCCACAACTTCTGAAAGCAAGCTGTTTGATTGATTAGGATTTTCATGTGTGTAAGGCCCTTATCAGACAATGATGCCTACCAAATATCAAAGAAACCTATAAAGCATGTTCCCCAACCTTTCCGGGTTAGCAGTCTGGCATGGGGGAGGGCAAGAGAGGATGGTTTTGTGTGAGGGGCAGGTTCGTGTGTGTGCAGTCGCAGCTTCATTTGCCTGAGTGTGAATGGGGCTGTGAGCACCAGTGCTAGCCACTCATACGGTCCAGTTGCGAATAGGCCACAGCCCAGTAGTGGGCCATAGCCCACAGGTTGGGGACCTCTGCTGTAAAGACTTCTTTATTAATTACATTTTCATATATTTTTTGCCTGGTATATAAGACAAGAATTTTAAAATATTGAAAGATAACAAAATTTAACACCAAATGCATACTCTAAAACAGGTCACCACAGCTACACCATGAACTATCCTCCCCGTAAAAGTTGACCGACAAGAGTACATGAATATAAAATCCTCCCATGTTTGAGGGACACAATCTGTGAAAAATAAATAAAAGCAAAAACAAAAACAATACATTCTTTAAAAAATAGAAAGCTGAAAGGTCAATACTGCCTAATAATACTATATATATAGCTAGTCCTCGACTTTTGACCACAATTGACCACAAATTTATGTTGCTAAGTGAAGCATTTGTTAAGTGAGTTTGACCCATTTTACGATTTTTCTTGCCACAATTAAGTGAATCGTTGCATTTGTTAAGTTACTAACGTGGTTGTTAAATGAATCTGGATTCCCCATTGACTTTGCTTGTCAAAAGGTCGCAAAAGTTGATCACATGACCCCAGGACTCTAGAAATATCATAAATATGAACCAGTTGCCAAACATCTGAATTTTGATCCCATGACCACCAGCATGCTGCAATGGTCATAAGTGTGAAAAACAGTCATAAGCCACTTTTTTCAGTGCCATTGTAACTTTGAATGGTCACTAAATGACTTGTTGTAAGTCAAGGACTATTTGTAACTGAATTGACACAAAGCTGATATGTATATTTTTGTTTTTCAACTTTAAGATGAAAGCCCATTGTAGAAACATGGGGGGGATAAAGTCACTCAGTGACAGATAAAGTCAGCTTTGAAAAACCTTCTTAATTGAGGATTCAACCAGGAAGGACAAACAAAAAACATTCCTGAAATTCTTGTGAGAAACAAGATATACTTGGTTCCTCTTCAACTCATGTAGAAGATGTTTTCATCTTCTACTGTAAAAAGGTTTTTGTGCTATGTGTCTTTAATTTCATTTAAACAGGGGTTTAAAAAATGAGCAGAACTGAATAACATTTATTGACCTGTTTGATACTTCTCAGAGGGCCACTCCTGTTATGTTTCAGCTGAAAAGGTTTACGATACGTTGATTTTAGAAAAATAAACTTATTCCCTCAGGTTTGGGGCAATTGTTATCAATTGTTATTGGTATAAAACTTAGGTATGGCCCTATTTAAGAATCCTGAACATTTTATCCTGAAATGATGAAATAATGTTTGGGGAGAAGAGTCTTTAGATCTTTCTGACTGCTTTGATTATTCAACTTAGTCAGCTTTGTTTTCATATTGGTGGGGGATTATTCCATAGATAAATAAATGAAATGCTTAGTTGGAAGGAAGTTGAACATGTCAGATCAGGAAGCTTTGAGATTGCTTAGAACCACTTCAATTAAAGGTCAAATAAATTATAAAAATTACATGAAGCCACTTTAATTTTGGATCCAATAACACTGGGTATTTTTCCTCTGTGGCATATACTGTAAACTATCCAAGAGTTACTGTAAGATGCCAAGCTTGTCTTGATTACATCTGCATTTTTTCTGTATTTTTTTAAAATAATGTCATGTACAATTGTTTTTAGCTGTTTATGGTTTTAATTATGCAAGTTTTATTGAAGGTTGTAACTTTTTATTGTAAATTGTTTATTAATCACTTGCTGCTTTGGGATTATTTTAATAATGAGTATACAAGTTAGAAATTGTATGCTTGAATGAATGAGTGTGATTAAACAGCAATATGAAGTAAGTTATGTATGGCAAGGGGACTATTCTCCTTTGGAGAATAGTTTTAGTCCAAAAGAAGATGAAATAAAATATAAATTAACAGCTTGTGAAATCAGTCTGTGAACTGAAAGAGTAGATTGCTGAAATCCACTGGGACAGCAGAGCAGGTAATTGATGATCCAAACCACTGGACCTATGGTTATGGCAGTATATGAGGCTGCAAATATATACATAAATGAGAGGAGATGAAGAAAACAGCACATGGTCCCGTTGGATAACACAACTTGTACTTTGAAATTGTCCATGCAGCAGGTCCTTCCTCCACCGTATCACTCTTTTAAAATGCACATCTTATGCCTTTCTTTCCTTTCATCATTTTAAAGCATCTTCAATAAATGTGTAGCTTTAGCATTAGGCAGATCATTAATACTTTGGACTGTTGAAATCAGCTGAATAAGCTGGATGTCAGGTTCAGGTAATGGGCAATCTAGCCACCTGTCAGCTTTTTGCATAACACCAAAAGCCCAAATTGCTTCTACCTGGGGTGTGATTCTGCTCAAGGAGACAGTGGGGCTCGGTTAATTAAATTAAGCAGACATCTCTTTTGCTTTTTAAAGGGATTATCACCCACAGCTTCTTCTTTTTTAAAAAAAAAGGGATGGTGGAATTGTTAGTTGGGAACTACAGACACAAAAACCACAACATGTCATGCTGCTATACACAATGATTAACGATGAATTTGTGTGGCTTGAGAGAATGATTTTTTTTTCCATCCAGAGTTCAGCCTTGCTTGGCTAAAGGTTTCTCTTTGTAAATGAGTGTATTAATTGTGCCCATAGGATATTTAGTGGCATGGACTTCATCTGGCATTGTAAAAGGTAATAAGGCATAGCCTTGTTTTGTTCCTCCGTGTGGGGCTTAATAGGAAGAGTTGCAAATAATAAAGGTTGCGGTTAAAGAAAGAGACTAAACGGGCTTAACCTCACTGGAGAACTGTCCCAGTTTTTTTTTCTTTTTTTAAAAATGTGTATATGCTGCAGGTTCTGTTCATATCCATCCCTGTTCAGCTATCTTGGTTGTTCCTAATCCCGGGTCTTCAGTTGTTGCTGGAGTTCAGGACCCACAATCTTCTGCTACGGATGGTGGGAGCTGTTATCCAATAACAGCACAAGAGCCAAGCTGGCACCTACTATGCTGTCTATAGAATATTCTTAGTGCGGGACCTGCAGGCTAAGTTCAATGGTGGGTTAGCGAGACCTGAATTCATCTCCTATTAGTTCCTTGTGTAGTAAGCAGAGACAGAGAAGGCATAGTTGGATTAGGTGAGCAATAGGAGACCATTTATGCTTCTGTATAAAGGCCACACAGAAAGAACAATAGAAAGTGACCCAAGGGGGAATGTATTGGTTTCCCAATAAAATGATAAGATGAAATAAAGTCAGAAGCAGTCTCTTTCCCACACGAAATAAAGTCAGAAGCAGTCTCCTCCCCATACCCTCAAAAGATAGAACAAATCTATTCACTATTTCTGCTGCTCACTGGAACTTAGGAGAAATCTTTTCACGCTTTCCCTGGTGCCTTCAGTGACAGCTGGCAGATACAAAAATAAGAAAAGCCTCCCCTTCCCACTTCCTGAGCAGCTGACTTACAAAGCTGGTAGAGATAAACATAAATATTGCAACTTTTGGGAGAGTAACTACCTTGTACTACCACACAGTGGCAGAAATATGAATGTGCCCATCCCATAAAATGACTCAACTTCTTAATCCTGACGGGTGTGGTACAAGGAGGAAATATTTGAGCCAAAAAAAAATAGTGAAAATAATGTATGACAGTCTTAAAGCCTAAACAAACAGCATTGCTGATTTGTTTACGTATTATCTTTATATTCCAAGGAGCCCAAGGCAGCATGTATGATTTTCTTTCCCCTGATTCTCTTAACAATCCTGTGAAATAGGTTAGGCTGAGAAATACAAAGTGACTCGAAAGGATTGAAACATTCAGAACTGGGTCAATGGGAGCAGGGTTAATAAATCCGAAAAGGAGTTAATTAGCTCTTTCAACTAATTCCCCAAAGAGACCCAGTCATGGACAGAATTAAGCTAATTCCATTCATTGGGCCATGTTGTGGGAAGACTCAATGTTTGGCATATCTAATCCTCCAAGACAAAAAAAAAGAGATTTAGAGTAAGAGTGACTTTAAATGTAAGACATCCAATTACAGAAGTCACTGATGAGGCTCTGCCATACACAACCTGGGAACATTTCCTAACTCTCATTGACTGCATGCAAACCTCAACTTTTGCGGTGTGCATGATGAACATGGAAAGGGGGAGTGTATAACTCTGAAAGTATTCTCTCAGTCAGGACTGATAGGATACTAGGTACTTCCTGGAGAAAGTGAGTGGGGGATCAATATTTTCAACATGATGGTTTTGGACCCAATTAGTATGTGTGTGTGTGTGGTGTGTGTGTAATGCTACTGTTTTATGAAATTTAACCGGGGCAGTTGGATGGGAGGGGCGGAATTTAAATCTAAGTTTCTTTATTCAAATTCCCTTGTTACTGTATTATATTTCCTTTCTTTGATATGGTTATTGGCTTAAATATTTTGACTGGCATTTTTTAAAGGTCGGTGATTTCTTTTTCAAAAAGGCATTTTTCTCTTCTGCATAGAGGTGCATCATTAAAAAAATAATATGACATTTGAGCTGCAGGCTTATGTAACTTGGGACAACATCTCAAGGGCTACAAATGTATTTGTTTATTAAATTTATATGCCACCCATCTGGCTATCAACTGACTCTCCCTCTCTTTCTCTCTCTTTCTCTCTCTCTCTGTATACATACACACACACACACACAAAGAGATTCTGCTCATTGTATACAGTTAAGAACACAAAATCCCATTTGTCCCAATATCAGGGGAAATTGATCTTAGAAGTAGTAAAAGGAGCAGGCAGTATGGCTAGAAGGCTGTGAATCAAAAGAATTGAAAGCTGTCCCTTCCATAACCACCCTAGACAATGTAATCATACACAGAAAGGAGGGAGAAAAGATCCAGAAGAATGAAATTGTGATAAAACTTGTTTATTATACATGCATGAAAAACCTTGCACATTGCTGTTTTACCAACAAATATTTCTGAAGAAAATTCAAAATTACTCTGTTATCATGTCTCCCAAGTAGGCAGTGCATAATAGCGCATATTACTATTAATGGGCTCTTGTTCTAAAATGAATAGCGCAGTAAATAATGCTTGATGAGCTGGGAAAACACAAAACAAATGGAAGGGGAACCATTTGTGATCAGCTTTAGATTCCCTAGTTATAAACTTTTATTACGGTTATGATTATAAGAATTCCATGGTTTTTTTTTAAAAAAAATAGTTTTTATTAAAAGTTTTTACATAGATAAGTAGATTGAAAGAAAAAGTATAGTAAATGTGAAAGACAAAAAAAGAAAATAAAAGAACAGAAAATATGAAAAGAAATGGCTTCCAATCTTCCTCTTGGCAGTTATGCAACTCTAATCAAACCTCTCTCTCAAAGGTTACATCATAATTCCTTTCTTTCTATAGCCCATTCTTTCTAATCATCAAAATCATAAGTCACAATATCATTTTCTTTTTATGCAGAATCTCTGTAAGGAGTCGATCTAATCAAAGAAGTCAGTTTGGCCATCTAGCAAGTTCTGTCAATTTCACCAACCATTCCCCCATGGCGGGTAGTGCCAAAACTTTCCCTTTTTGTGCATTTAATTTATCACTGCAGTTATCCTAAATCAAAATAATCTTCCGTGACTCTTTTCTAAGTATGTACTGAAAGAAATTGTTCTGGCTTCAATAGAAAATAACCTTTAAAATCAATGCGTGTGTTTGAATCCAGACTTTTAAAGCTTTTTCACATGTCCACCAAGCATCATAGAATGTCCCTTCATGTTATACACGTTTGCCTTTCTACACTCCAGATACTTTCACTGGCACCACGTACCAACAATACATCACTTTATAAAAATCCTCTTTAAGATAAAATGTAAATGTAATGTAAATTTCAACTTTTTTGACCTGCTTTAATTTTTCCGTTACCGTTCCTACTCTAACAGATCCTCCAAAACTAAAACCAGGTCATTATTAGCAAAGGCTTTTAACTTGTTTCTATTTAAAACTTTACTCCCCTAGTTCTCTCATCTTGTTTGTGTCTCTTTTCAGTACCTCAAGTACTAAAATAAACAAGAGGAGAGACAGTGGACATCCTGGTCTTGTCCCTTTTGGAATCTCTCAAAAGATTTCTTTAATTCTCCATTAAGAATTATTTGTTTTTTTCTGTGAGGTATTATTTATTTATTTATTTATTTATTAAATTTTTATACCGCCCTTCTCCCGAAGGACTCACGGCGGTGTACAGGGCAATAAATATCAAAATACAAAATACAAAAGTTTAAAAAAGATTAAATAATTATGCCCAATATAATACAGTAATTAAAAGCTATGTTAAAACCCAAACCCAAACCTCAAACCCATCAGACCAGGCCGGCTTGTTCAAATAAATAGGTTTTTATATCGCGTCGGAAGGAGCGAAGGTCGGGGGCCATCCGGAGCTCAACCGGCAAGTGGTTCCACAGGTCTGGTGCGCCCACAGAGAATGCCCTCCCCCTGGGGGCCACCAATCGACATTCTCTGATTGGAGGCACCCTGAGGAGGCCCTCTCTGTGGGAGCGCACTGGACGGAGGGAGGTTGACGCTGGCAGCAGGTGCCGTATTAATCAATCTTACCCATTTAATAAAATTATCTCCAAAGTTCATATCTTCCAGAAACCTAAACAAGAAAATCCAGTTCAAATTATCAAAGGTCTTCTCTGAATCTAAGAAGATCAATGCCTGCTTTACATTCTGCTGCTCCAAATACTGTAGAATATCTAACACAGGGGTCTTCAGACTTGGCCCTTTTATGACTTGTGGACTTGTGGACTTTTAGGTAGAAAATCTATGTATGATATGTGGGATCCAGAATTGTGTGTTCTTTGTTTATTACAGTTTAAAATGAGATCACATTGCTAGTTTTCATAAAATATGAGCAATGGTCTTAACATAAAAGAAAATAATGACAATAATGATACTGACAAGGACGACATTGACAAAAGATATCAGTGAAGTAGATGAAACTTGCCTCCTAAAAGAGTAAAAAGAAACTCTGATTTAGGCATATATGTTGTGATTTGAAGAATACCTGTGAATAAGCATTCACATTTTGAAAGTACAGTTCATTGAGCCTTAACTGATGAATCTGATACAAGAGGAGAGTTTAGGAACACAACGGCAAATGGAGATGATTGGAAATTCCCTGCTCAAAGGGAAATGGGGGGAGAGAGCACAAGGCTGATTTTACCCTCAGTCCTTTTTTAAACTGTATTGAAATTTTTCCACTTGATCTTTCTCATATTTTCATTCCCCCTCAAATGCATTGATCGTTGGAGCACACAACATCCTCCATTACTGCTAACTCAGAAGTGCAAGTCAGGCTAGGTAGTCTCCAGTTCTACCTACAAATTTGGAAGAAAGTCCAAAGCTATGTGTAGAACACTGCTGGGCCAGTCAATTGGAATCCTAGACCCTTCTCCTTTTGACCCTGGCTACAGTGATGAATGTCACTGCTCAGTCGAAAATCCATGTTCACAAGATGCTTCTCCCTCTTCAGAAAGAAGAGTTGGCAGAGTTAGAAAGGATGGCTTTAACCTGTAAGCCATTTACTGAGAGCAATAGAAACAAATTCCTCTCTATGATATTTCTTATGGATTCTGCCTCCTCATTAGCCGACAACATCTGCTTCTTATAATTAGTTCAACAGGTAGTTTCGGCTCCTTACATCTGTACTTACAATCAACACAGAAATTTCAGAAGCACGTGTAGCAGCTCCTTCCTTAATTTTTGCCTGCTGTGAAGCCTGCTTCACTTGAATAGGTTGAGAAAACTTGTCTGCATCTTCTGGAAGCATATGTGAACACCACCCTTTTTATTTTTGTCACAAGAAGAAAAAAAAATCCTGGATTCTGTTATTTGGGCTGAGCAGACGGCAAGTAGAATCAAATATTGCCTGCTGGCGAAGAGATAATTGAACAGGGATCCTTAAGATTTCCAACCAGAGCCAGACTGGGTTAGGCCAAAACATTGTGTTGTTCACCACCTGCATAATGGTGCTGAGAGAAGTAGGAAGGTAGCAGAAGGCAGGAAGAGAGAAGACCAGCTGGCCCTGCTGGGGAGGCATTTTTAGTGGTTTCTTTGGAGTGGAAGGGTGTGAGGGCTGGGGTCATTTCCTGCCAGGGCTGTTCTAAGCAGGAGGGATACATAATTATACTGTCTCACTCAGACATTAGTGTCAAGACTCATTAGGAACTCTATCCACTCGGCAGGAGCAGTAATAGGTACATATACTGTCTCACACACACACACACACACACACACACACATACACACAGAGACTTACGCAGAAAGCCAGCCAAAGTCTACAGACGGCAGAGCAGTTTTTAGATGGGAGTTAGTGGAGGGAGCAATTGTGAAACTCCCATCTGGATAATTAGAGCCAGCAGGGAATCGGATTGGCTAAGGCAGGCCTTTCATTTCTCTTCTTGTTGTTTTAGCAGGACTGGCACGTGCTGCTGTATTCTGGGGGTGAGGTGATGCGCCTGTGTCATCATTCACAATGAGAAATGATCACCAATTTGCAGTGATGCTCCTGGGGTGAGCTGAGCAGGCCGAGTCTGATTACTGTGTTTATTAGGGCCTTGTTAGACAGACAAGCTTGTTTGCTGGAGGCTGTTGGCTGGGGGAGAGGGTGGGTTTTCTAGGGGGGCAGATTACAAACCAGGAACTGGGGTAGCTAGGTAGTTTATTAGTGGCAGAGACAGAGAACGTTATATGCTTCCTAGGTAGGTGTCCCTTTCTTACTTGCAGAACACAGCAAATGTACTAGCAGAATTATCCAGTGTGTAAAATATGATAGACAATTAGTTTCCCTTAAAGAAAATTGGCATTTATTCTAGTGGAGTCCAGTGTTCAGTAAACAGAAGCAAAACATTTTAGTCTGGCACAGTGTTTATTGTTTATTATGTTAGTTTAGAAGATGCCTTAATAATTAGTAGATGATTTATGTTGTTATATATATCCTACTGAAAATATAGGGATCGAAAATTCAAAAGCTACCATGGTCTCTACTAGGCCTTTGATACCGGGCTGCAAAAATCCAAGGAGCTACTCCATGAGAGCAATCAGATCTTTTGTGTACGTCTTTGCTGTCCCCTAATATTTGTTCAGATTTTTGTTAGCCAAGTCAAACAACCTCTTGTTTTTGTTTGGCTTTGTCTGTCATTCTTAGCTTTATTTTGAGCATCCAGGATGACAGGTAAAATCTATTTGTTCCAATATTCTTAGAATCTTCTAAATGTTATACAGACCTAGTTACTGTGGATTAATAGGATGTACTACCTACTTTCCTCTTGATTATGACTGCATGTTGTACTACTCTCCTATTTTACCATAAAGGTAAAGGTAAAGGTTCCCACGCACATGCATGCTAGTTGTTTCCAACTCTAGGGGCCGGTGCTCATCTCCGTTTCAAAGCCGAATAACCAGTGCTTGTCCAAGGACGTCTCCGTGGTCATGTGGCCGGCATGACTAGATGCCAAAGGTGCACGGAACGCTGTTACCTTCCCACCGTAGTGGTCCCTATTTTTCTACTTGCATTTTTACGTGCTTTCGAACTGCTAGGTTGGCAGAAGCTGGGATGAGTAACAGGCGCTCACTCTGTTACGCGGCACTCGGGATTCGATCCGCCAAACTGCCGACCTTCTGATCGACAAGCTCAGCGTCCTAACCCACTGAGCCACCGTGTCCCTTTTACTTTTTATTTTACCATACTACGACTCTATTTAAATTTTCACTATTTACATTCCCTCCTAGATGCTTGCCAAAACATTCATATTCTAGAAAACATGATCTATTTGAGTGGATTTCTAAAATGAATTAACTTCTTTGGTTAATTAATTTTGATCAGTTAAAGAGGTGCTAGCAAATTAATTGGGTGCCAGATTTTAATTTGTTTTAAAATTATATGTAATATGCAAGTAATTATAAAAAGTGGCAAATGTCATCTTAAAAGAGATAGATCCTCCTGTGTAAGAGAAAAGAGGAAGGCACCTTCCATTCTGTGAGGGGAAAAAATGGTGTACATAAAAGCAAAGTACCCTTTTTTTCTACAATGGCGTGAACGACCTCTGCCCCTCCCGATGTTATTGGATTGCAACTCAATCTTGTCAGGGAATAGCTATTGACCTAGAATGAGTTCCAGTCACCAACACATATAGATTGGATCCTGGAGTACTATACTTGCAGATGATCTATCTGAACTTCTGTCAATTATCCTTGTGAAATCCTGGAAATGACTAGAAGAAGATAAAAGTTACATTTATCTTCAAAAAAGAATGGGAAAAAGAAAGAAGGACCCAGGGAATTGGGAACAAATAAGTCAGACTTCAATTCTTGATAAGTTTTGAGCAGATTATAAAACACTTGTTCAGTAAGTAATGCAAAGATTGCTAGAAGTCAGTATGGATTTCTCAAGAACATGGCTTCTCGGGCTAAGCTTATTTCCTTGTGTGATTAGGTAACTCTTAATACAGTACATTGTATTATGGGAATGTGCTAGACATTATTGCCTTGGCTTCAGCAAAGCTTCTGCCAAACTACTCCATGCATTCCAATGGGTTAGTTGCTTAAATATGAACTGAAAGCCACACAGGTTGGTGAATCCACAGCTTACTTAGAACCATATCATTAATGGTTCTGCAGTAAACTGAAGAGAGGTACCTGTGGATATCAAAGGTTTTTGTCTTAGCTTGATTAAGTATTTTCATTAATGTCTAGGATGAAGAGAAGGAAGGAAGGTTCATCAAATTTGCACTCAATAGAAAAATTGGGTGGAAAAGTAATGCTATAGAAGGCAGAAATTAAAGTTAAAATGATCTGACTGCATTGAGCAAAGGATTAGATATGATGATCTAAATGGCCTATTCTGATTTGATGATCTTAAAGAGCTTATCTAATGTATTTTAGGACCAAAATTTTGGTATATCAGCCTATTGAAAAAAAACATGAATATATATCAATGTTCTCTTTTAGGATAAGCAACATTGTGCACAGTGCAGAAAAGAAGTAATAATAAACAATAGGAATTAAGGGCAGCAAATTAGAGAAAAGAAAGGAAAACTAAATCTAATATAAGTCAGTGCTTTCTGCTATAGCTTTCCATATCCTTTTGTACTTGCTTCCAGCACTTATATTGCTTTTGGTTCTGTGCATTACTTACCTCTTTCTTTTTTTTTTTTAATTAAAAAGTTTTAAAATACAATTTTCCTTTAAAAAGCCCCCCTTCCCCCTCCCCCCCTCTTTCTTTTTGAGGATCTCAACAACTCCATTAAATCACAACTTTCTTAGTCTTGGGTCTTCATTTATTTTTTCTAAAGGACTAAGTTATGTACATTTGTTATTGGTCATTCACTTTTGTATTAGGTAAAGGTAAAGGTTCCCCCGCACATGAGTGCTAGTCGTTTCCGACTCTAGGGGCCAGTGCTCATCTCCGTTTCAAAGCCAAAGAGCCAGTGCTTGTCCAAGGACGTCTCCGTGGTCATGTGGCCAGCATGACTAGACGCCAAAGGCGCATGGAACGCTGTTACCTTCCCACCGTAGTGGTCCCTATTTTTCTACTTGCATTTTTACGTGCTTTCGAACTGCTAGGTTGGCAGAAGCTGGGAGAAGTAACAGGCGCTCACTCTTTTACGTGGCACTTGGGATTCGACCCGCCAAACTGCCGACCTTCTGATCGACAAGCTCAGCGTCCTAACCCACTGAGCCACCGCGTCCCTATTATTAAGTCTCCATTAATTCAATACCCATTTCTTCTTATTTTACCATTCACACTGATATGAATGACCCCATTCTCTACAGTAGTAAACTTTTATGTTTCTCCTAATATTCTACTTTTATTGCCATATTATAAAATGGGAAGAACAAGATCTTACACACAGCTGCTTTGTCTTTTTTTTAACAAACATTCTTTTTTTTATTAGACTACATGCTACAGGTAATCCTTGACTTATGATCACAATTGAGCCCATCTGTTAAGTGACATGTTTGTTAACTGAGTTTTTCCCCATTTTATGACCTTTCTTGGCACAGTTGTTAAGTGAATCACTGCAGTTGATAAGTTAGTAACTTGGTTGTTAAGTGAATATGGCTTCCCCATTAACTTTGCTTGTCAAAAGGTTGCAAAAGGTGATCACATGACCCCAGGGCATAGCAATGGTCATTAGTATGAACCAGTTGTCAAGCATCTGAATTTGATCACATGATCATGGGGATGCTACAAAAATTGTAACTGTGAAAAATGGTCATAAGTCACTTTTTTCAGTGCCGTTGTAACTTTAAAAGTCACTAAATGAACTGTTGTAAATTGAGAACTACCTGTATTCCCCTTTTAGGAATCGTGGTGGCTCAGTGGTTAGAATGTAGTATTGCAGGTTAATTCTGCCCACTGTGATGACTCCACCGGATGCTTCTCCAGATACCTCTTCAGATATCAGCTCAGAGGAACCAGTTCCAGGCACATCTGGAGGGGAATTGGTCAATGGTACCAAACAGCATGTGATAGGGATTTGGCTCAAGCCCAGCTGCAGGACAGCCCTGAAGCTTCAGGTGGAGAAAGCATGCAGCTGGAGCCAGTCAGTGATGAGGAAGAGGAATTGCTTGCTGCACCTGATCGAAGAACACATAGGTCAGAGAAAAGGCAGGAGCAGAGACCGTCAGCCAAATTACTTGTGAGAAGAAATCCTCACCCTTCTTGATGGGCTACAGAAGCTGGCTATTTAGCAAGCAGAGAGAGAGGGAAGTGATGCTGGGAACAACGTGTTCATTTCCTAGCTGTGTGTTTGCTGGTCATTGTGATTCCTGCCTTGCTTTGGATTGTCACCATGCCTTGACTTGGATCGTGCTTTGTGAACTCTGGACTTTTCTTGCCTCGTGAACCCTCTCGTATTTTGGACCCATTGGCCATTGCTCTGTGAACTAGTGTTGGTCTGCTTGTGGTTGGACTTAATTGGGGCAGTTCTGAGGTTTTGGTGAAGGGTGTTGCAGGGGAATATTAAACCCACTAAACCAGTTATGTGTGTTTGTGTGTGAGAGAGAGTGGGACAGCACACCCTCAGCCAGGAATTCCACCCTGACTGGCTCAAGTTTGACTCAGCCTTCTATCCTTCCGAGGTTGGTCAAATGAGGACCCAAATTGTTAGGGGCAATCTGCTGACTCTGTAAACCGCTTAGAGAGGATTGTAAAGCACTACGAAGTAGTAGTATATAAGTCTACGTGCTATTGCTATTGCTATTTTTACCACTGTTTGCAGGTCTTATGATTTCTCATTTACTTCTCTAACTTTGTATAGGATATGCTTACTTTACCATTATTCATTTTATTTGCCCTGTCAAATATAAATATCATGCTTCTAGTAGCATCATATAGTCTAACATTTATTTTAAAATATTTGGGTTCTCAGCTGACAGCATGGCATTCATTTCCACACAAATGTACATTCAAATGCTACAGTAAATGCACATTCATATCTTTAAGCAACATAGCAACATAATGTCTTCCTTATAGATATATCTATTCATACATTAAACAATCAAAGGAATATAACACATCCTTGTCTTTCTATGCTGACTCTTGAATAATTCACTAAGCATTCCATTCATTTTTATACATGCTTTAATTTTATCATATATTACTCTTAATGTGCATTCAGGAATCGAACTTGAATTCCATATTTGCACACGGCATTTCATAATTCAATCCTAGCTCCAAAAGATAAGATGAAGAAACCTAGAATTTTATACCTAGAATAGGTGCTGGTTTTAAATAGTGCGTACTCATGAGAGCATATATTCTATTGTGGCTGCCTCCATTTACTGTATAAAGTTTTTTTTTTTTGCATTAGCTGAGTTAGGTCTGTGAGGTTTATCACCAAATAAACCAATTCCAGAATAATGGCTGGAGAGCCGAAATTTAGTCATACTACTGTAGTCTGAATTATAACAGCCATGTCTCTACCACTTGCTCTTCCATCTAGATGACGGGTGTCAAATTCACCATGTCACGTGTTGTGTTGCAATGTATTGCAACTTTTTTGCATGGTCGGAGCTGGGGTGGGTGTGGCCTCTGTATGATGCAACCAGCCCACGGGCCGGCAGTTTGACACCCCTGATCTAGACTGATGTTGAACCAGAGTCTCAAGAAAAACTTCAAGTCCCCCAGGCCTACCTATCCATATCTCAGTAACATGCATGAGGTTGGTCTCCACAACTGTAATAAACTTAGGTTGGAGACTGACCTGGCATTTAATAGCACTAGCAGCGGACTGGAAAGAAAACTGGCCTGGCAGCTCTGAACTTGAGAGAAGGAGGCTGGACCTGGAATGAGGACAGATGGGAAGGAAGCTAACCACTAGATTGCAAGAACATGAATGAGCAGTTAGATAAGGAGACCAGAACTCATTGGTAGACTCACATTGCAATGAATAAGGACATGCATTCAGTTTTGCAGCTACTATGATTGTTGGCCTAGCAGGGACAAAAACAGCCAGAGAAATGATTGAAGCCTGAGAAATGAGCCCTTTGTCAGTCAATAGGAGTGCTGATTTATCTCCTGCCTATCAGGTACTTAGGAGCTGAGGGTGCAGCAGCACAAGGCAACAACAGTTAATTACTTAGTAGCCAGCCATCAACACCCTAATTAACAACTAAAAACACAACCAGGAACCATATAAATACAGTGTACATATTCCAGAGCGGGGTATGGGGTGGCAGTGTTCCCTGATGATGGGCTTCAGTATGAGCCTGAAAACCTGGAAGAATAAACCTTTGGTCCCAGGGACTAACTCAACCTAAACCTTACAACATTATTCTGGGACATGTGTATTTACCTTCATTAGTGAGATAGCTTTCAATCATGTACCATAGTGTCAGGCTTCTCCTGGCAGGCTAGACTGATTAATCAAGCACACAAGAATCCAGGAGCTTCAGGAAAGCAGTCTTTTGTGGAAAAGTTAAGAATCCATTATGAAAGAATTCAGATTCAGTGACTGCTATGTAGCAAGTAAAAGCTCTTTTATAATAAAATGAAAGTTCAAATTCTTGTACTTCTTTCTCCCATCTGAGCTAAGCAGCAGGCTGCAAGGAGGCCCAATTTCTATTCATCTCCTTGTACTGCTAATGGCCAGAACTGATGTCTGACCATATGAGAACTAGCCTCCTACACTGAGATTCCATTTACCTGTTCAGTTCTACCCCCACTTTCAATTTACCCAGTGTATTATATTGAACAAACTATTTTTTAAATGTGAATTGCATAACACCATTCTAAATTACATCGTTGTGATAAAGGCAGAACCAAAAAAAGACAGGTCCCACCCCCACCCCATTTCTTACTAAGAGCAGATGCTGTGGTTGTATCAGACAGCTGAATTTCGGGCAGTTTGGTGAGTGCCTGTTACTCGTCCCAGCTTCTGCCAACCTAGCAGTTTGAAAGCACGTAAAAAATGCAAGTAGAAAAATAGGGACCACTACGGTGGGAAGGTAACAGTGTTCCGTGCACCTTTGGCATCTAGTCATGACGGCCACATGACCACAGAGACATCCTCGGACAAGCACTGTCTCTTCGGCTTTGAAACAGAGATGAGCACCGGCCCTTAGAGTTGAAAACGACTAGCATGCATGTGCGGGGGAACCTTTACCTTTACCTTTATATAGTCTTATCATTCTCAGTGGAGCTATACAGGAAACTTTAAAAAAGTGTCCAAAATCTAGGAAAGCAGAGTAAAACAAAGCAAAGCAAAGGGATAATCTTAAATAGGTGTTCCATGAATGTCACTTACTAAGGGGAAAAAGATAGTATTTTGCAGCATCAATCTATGGTGGATGATTGTTGCAATTTTTCTACCACACTTGGGTAAAAGAGATTCACGTTTGTGCTTATTACACAATGAAATGATTGTCTGCAGTGCTTCTTTCTATTGGTGATCCGTACCACAGAATATTTGTGAGTATAAGGAAAAATCTATATAAGTCCAGCAGAAAGGATACTACTGTCTCTTTAAAAAAAATCCATTCCTAGTACAAAACAAAGAAATCCCATTTTTTTCTCTATTGTTTTTCATCTCCCTGCTAATATAACAGAAATTTTAATAAAACAACCTGAGCCCATAGATGGTCTCTCATATGTACACACCCCTTTTCTTCCTGTCTTGCTTTCAATCTGATCTGGGCATTTGGGCATTTGGATTAACTCATTAGTGGAGTAGTGTTTTGGCAAAGTGACTAATCTATGGCAGTGGTGCATAGCAGTGTGACAGAATTAGACTGGAAATGAAAGTCTAATGAAATTAGGATGTCATGCGTACAGGCAGGCTGTAATGCTCAAATGATCTGTGGAAGATGTGCATATGTCTCTGTGAGCCTTGAAGGGAAGAGGATGCCTATGTTGCTTTTGCAAACTGCCTTGGAAATGTGTTGTCTTGAAGGATAGGCTAGACGTCTGTATCTTATATAAATCAACAAGAAACAGGGCTACTGTGTTTCATCACAGAGGAACAGGACTTCTAGGAACATAGGGAGACACCGATCACAGTAAAAGACAAATTGCCATCTGAAGCAGAGCCAGAGACAGCCCCATCATTAAAAAAATAAATAAATGAAATGCTCTCCTCAGGCACCTGATTTGAGATGGCATGAAAGGATGGACCATTTTTACAGTCCGAGTAGAAGAGAGACACTTACAGGATTGTATGAAGTGCTAATCTAAGTTGAGTAGCTTTAGTTACTATCTGCTTAACATTTCTTGGAAAGGCTTTGAAGCCTCAGGCAATACAATATCTCAGGTCACTTCAGAGAAGCACTCAAGGGCCTTCCCTGCTAGGACCAATGCTTCTTAAGTTTCTTTCCACAGCTGATTTTAGCAGATTTTTACATGGCATAGGGCCTGGTTATTTGAAGAACTGCCTATCTCTCACAACTTCTTCCTGGTTGGTCAAGTTCTGCAGAGTTCCTTCAGTTAAAACATGTCATCTACTGGGACCTTGGAAGTGCATCTTATCTATAGCAGCACCTGCCCTCTGGAATGAAGTTCCCCAAATGACCCTCCCCCCCCACACACACTCTGAGGCTCTTTAGAAGAGCTGTAAAGACCTGGTTCTTCATCCTGGCCTTTGGTGAGGGACAGTGTGACCCCTCTCTTCATCACACTTACCTTTATCTTTTATGTTTCACTGATTTGGTTGTAATAATTGTTTGAATGTTGTGAGTCACTCAGAATCTTGCTACAAGCTTACTAATTTTTTTTAATCATCATTGTCATCATAACACTGGCACCATGGGATTTCAAGAAAAGTGGACCATTTAGAGCTGGATCTGTTCTGCGTGCTGCCAGCTTGGACTGATCCGGTCAGCCCATTGACAGACCCTCTCGGTCGAGGCAGAAGCAACTGCACTGTCTGTTGTTCATTTCCATAGTTCATGAACTTTTTGCCTGTTACAATTTGCTGTGGCATCCTTCCACAATATAGTGCTCTCTCCTTGTGTTGGAATTCAATGCCCCTAATTCCAAACCAGAAACACTAAATGAAGGATTATACAAATTAAAATCCAACAGGCGATTGGTGTTTCCTTACAGAGAAGTAGTCCTAGGAATCATTGGGTGTGTCTGGAGGTCACAGGCTGGGAAAGGCTGGGTAAAAGTCATCTTTTTGGAAGAGGTGGAGGGGGGGCCTCTGGCAGAACATGACTAAGTTTCTGGGACTGTTTCACTGGGACTGTCCTGTGTTCAGAGCAAATGTAGACATATGTGTGATTTTGACTTTTTGGGGCTATACTTAATTTTATTTTATTTTAATTTTATATTGTATCGTTTTTTAAATTCTGCCCTGTAAACCGCCCTGAGTCCTTCGGGAATAGGGCGCTTTATAAACCGAATTAATAATAATAATAATAATATACCGTTGCTTCTTTTGAACTGTTGCACCTGGAAGAGCAATTGTTCAGATGTCTGTTTCTTATCTCCTAAGAACCTTGTGTGTTGTTTATCTCAAAGTTCAAAACTAAATGAGCTAATACAACGACATAGCAAATTTGTACCCAAGGAACGCACACTGGGCATTGCTCCCTTGTTTCCATGTAACTCAAAACATTCACAACCACCCGCACAAGCAGTGAAATGAGATAACAA
Organism: Vipera ursinii; assembly: GCF_947247035.1. Classification (NCBI taxonomy): domain Eukaryota; kingdom Metazoa; phylum Chordata; class Lepidosauria; order Squamata; family Viperidae; genus Vipera; species Vipera ursinii. Next base: position 176,916,720 of record NC_139512.1, on the reverse strand, counting down.
AAAAAAAAAAACACCAAAAAAAACAAAGAAAACCCCAAACAACAAAATACCAGAGCCACATTAATACCATGCTCGTCTGCCACCTAGTGGAGGTACCTGGCATTCTTCCAAATACCTATAGGATGAGTATGTTCTACTGTTTTTGGATAATAACAGAAGGAATTGTGTGTTAACTTGGGCGAACTAATCCAGGTCAGAGGTAGTATATTTCTGTGGACATCAATTAGACAATTTAGCTAATTAGAACCATCTCTCAAAACACTTTCTTTTCTAGTGATGTACAGGGATGGAGAACTTGCACATCGATGGGAGATGAGACTATTGCAAAAACTACTCCGAAGAAGAATTCCAAAGGATTGATTGCATGAGGTATATTCATTTTCTCCAGAAATCAAATTAGAAATGTTCTTATAACTATCAATTAGATTCAAAAGTGCTGCTCTGTGAAAACTGCCTATGCCTATTGCAATGAATTTCTATATTGGGCAGGCCAAAGTTTGACGGGGAAAACGATCCATTCTGAATCCTTTGTGAATACAGATGTGTGGGCAACAGTTCCACCCAAGCAAGTGTGCCCTCCCTTCTCAGTGGACCTGATTTTTATGGGATGTGAATCAAACAAATAGCTACAAACCAACTTCTTTTTAGTATACTCTATTCATCCATTTTCAATTTTATAACAGCCCTTGAATTATGGACACCAGTTAAGTATTCCAGTAGATAGAATGGAGATGATGCCAGAAAGAATAAGGAGGAGAAGTCTAATCAGCCTTCTAGTGAAATCCATGAATATATTGGATTCCAAAATATTAAGAAGGACATAATTCCTGATCCCAAATTTCCTATTCCTTTCCTTTTCTAACTCATTGTCCAATTTGCCTAGATAAATCCATTTGTCTTGTACAGCCAGGAAAACATTTTCTCCCCTGGAAGAACGTTCATGGAACCTAAAGCTTGGTTCTGTTCTGTCGTCATCTGCCTGATCAGTATTTTTAATGCCTGTGAGGAGGTACACCTTACATATGAGTTTTGCTTTCTTTAGTATGTACAGTATGTGTTGTTGGATTTAAGAATAATCATTATATTGGTAAAACAAGGCATTTACCAGAGAGCTTAGTTGCAAATTAATTGCATCTAGTTAGCTTTCTTTAATCTATTTTTATTAGAGTTCTGCATGCTTCAAAAATTGTCTAGAATACATATTCGATTCTTTTGTAAGCAGATCACGGCTATTCAGCACAATGGTCTTTTGAAAGAGCCTGAAAAAAGGTGTAGCTCCTTTCAAACTTGCATTAATTTTACTGACTCAATTCCTTCCTTCTTTCTTTATTTACTTGATACATTTCTATACCACTTCCCTAAGCCAATAAAAGATGTAATAAATAAAGACAATACAGAAATACATTCATCAGATACTCAGAAAAAAGTCAGCATTATCATTTACTCTTGCATCTTTGAATGGCTCAATCACTTTTTGTGTGCTTTTTCATCTCATTCCTACCAATCCATTCATGTCATGTATCTTCCCCCTTCCCTTGGATCACATTCATTCATAACATTGCACAATTTCCTCGCAACCTCATATCTGTTTTTTTTCCATTGCCACTATCATCATTCTATGAATACCTACTTTCTTACACCCCCATAATAACCTAAACAGCATCAATTCATGGTTCTGAAATACAGTTTAGTCCTTTTATTCATAATTAAACCTACATCTTCATTTCCCTGCATGTACTCATGGTAAGATCAGATCACTTTCACTCAGATTTACTGTGTCGTTCTCTTTCTATCTCTCACTAAGTCTTATGTGAAAACTTGGATTGACCAAAACCATAATGGTGAGAAGAAATCACTATTTCTGAGTCCCTCTGTTAGAAACCATGGCATTTGGAAGATTATGACTTGGACTCTAAGAAGACAAAATAGTAAAGAGCATGAATTAATGAAAGAATGAAAAACAGATGGTGTTGTTTGTGAAATGAAATGATTACATTACCAGTCTTATCTATGCCCATGCCACATCCCACATCCCCCATTAATAGTGTGGACAATACTGGTAAATGTTGCAATAATTCGGCTAGAATGCTACAGGTGCAACCAAACACTAGTTTTATCTCAACCATGTTCACATTGTTCTATGCAAGCTATCTCTAATCTAGAAACTGCCTTGCAATCCATTTTACTGTGTCCCACATCCCAGCAACTAAGAGGCATATGCAGTGTATTGAGTCACTCACACACAAAAGAGTGGTATATACTCAGTGCTTTTTTTGTAAAAGAAAAAGGTGCCGGAACTCACACATGTCATATAACCTGCCTTGCCTACCCTACAAGGTTCTATCCAAAAAAGGTGCCGGAACTCCCTTCTGAGTGTTCTATGACAAAAAAAGCCCTGTATATACTGTATATGGCTGAAAGAAAGGAATCGGTAACAGGTCTATGCTGAGGTTTGGGATGGGACAAAAATGTTTCCTGAATCTTCATATCCTCTCTTCATCCACTTCATTCCTTTGGATACCTATGCATATAACTTGTTAGAGAAGAGAAGGAGGAGATTGTCTTAAGAACTGGAAACCCTGAAGTAAATAAGGGAAGGCTTTTGTAGTTGTTGGATGAAAATCCTTTCCGAGAACTTCAAGAAAAAATCAATGGTTAGTTTCTAATCTTATTAAACAAGCCTGAGTCTAGGATCAGCATTTCAACTAATCCAAAACTTCTTGACATTTAACAAAATATATAGCTTACCTAGGAAAAGAAAAAGAAAGAAAGAAAGAAAGAAAGAAAGAAAGAAAGAAAGAAAGAAAGAAAGAAAGAAAGAAAGAGAAAGGCCCCAAAACTGGTGATAAAAGATAGACAAGCTACAGAATGGAATTGGCAGGCTTTTGAAAATCATCTTTTGTAATTTATCTGCCTTGAATGACAGCGCGAGCTACAGAGCGTGTGCAGAAGAGAGAAGAGACTGCAAGGTTTAATAGAGCAATAGCAATGCTGACCATAACTCAATGTTCAGCCTTGACAATAACTTGGGGATTTATCTCGATGACCAGACATGCTGAGCTTTGGGTTTCTAATATATGGATTGAGGGAGAGGGTATTGTTCTTCTTGATTTACTGGGACAGTTTTTATCAGTCACAGAGCATGAAACAGAAAGGGAGGAAGAAGAGGAGGAAGGGGAAGGGAGGTCAGATCAACACTTGAATCAGCAATTGGGGCTGAATGGAGGCCTGAGCAAACCAGAGGGGGGAAAAAGGTCGGTGCATGGGCTGTGCTCATAAGAAACAAAACACAGTAACTCACAGTTTCCATTAATATGTATGGTGCATCTTTAATCCATCCTGTTGTTTAAACATTGGATTAAGTCATAGGGGGAGAAAATTTACATTTTGCCATTACTTCCAAGATACATTCTGTACATAAAAGGTGGAATTGTCAACCTCATGAATTGTTCTATAATAGTAACACTTTCTGTAGGGGGAGCAAATATTAGAAACAAAAAAAAAAAATCAGCAAAATGAAACTTAATTCCAAGCAGCACCAACGCTCCATCTTCCGGTAACGACACAGACGAAGGCTGAAATCCTACAATTTACAGTGAATTATGGGGCAGCAGAGCTGCTAATACTCCAGCTGCTGCTGCAAAAAAAATATCACACCCCACAGCTTACAGTGTCCCATTAGGAAAAGGGAATATAATGAATTCCCGTTTTTATAGCCCTGAAATGGCACCTTTCATTCAGCAGGTTATTTACTCTCCAGATTACAATGATGAGGTTCTGAATAATGTGCTAGGGTGCTTTGAAGAAAAAAGAAAGAAAGAGTTTATGCAGCTTCATTTACATATTTCATTTCATGAACTGCAACAGTGCCGCTCAGCTGAAGAGGCTGTTTGGGTCAGTGGGCTGCAGAGTGAAGTGATTCATGCCATCTGTGGTCAGGGCAGAGAAAATGTACCACTTTGTTGCAAGTATGCCTCCATCTTAGCTGTGGATAGGGCCTGAGCAGGAATCTGCCAAGGCTACCTTCTCTTTTGTTAAATTAGCTCTTCCTTGCCATAAAATATTACTTGTTCCAAGCCGTGCAGTTGTAAGTGAAGTTCCACATTATGGGAAAAAAACCACTGGTCAGTGTAATGGAATAATCATTTGCCACCTCAGTCAGAAATAGCTCTAAGCAGTCTACAATGCAAGAATATTTCTAATAAAAATGGACAATTGTTATTGTAGTACAAACATAGTCATAAAGAATACAATGCAATAATCATTAAATAAGCTAAGAGGTGTCATCTTAAATCCATTCTACTACTACGTGTGATAGATTTCTTCTGACATGGCAAGCTAGTCTTTATGTAACTGAGGTACTTTGAACATGGTATTACCATATTATTTTTAGACAACTTTCTCCGTCCAGGAATCTCTTAATTCCCTATCTGATAATGGAGATCCAACAAAAAAGCAGCACCAGACAACTGCAGGCCAATTACCTGCTTACCAATAACTTTCAGATTGCTTACTGATGTGGTAGCTGACACATTCCAATAGCATCAGGTTGCAGACAAGCCCTTTCCACCTGAGTAGAAAGAAAATTGCCCAAACAACAGAGGAAAAAATCAGAGCCAAACTGACTAGATGATTTTGGAAAACTGTAAGAGAAGGAAGACTAACTTGAATGTAGCTTGGGACTATCAGAAGGCATTTGACTCCCTGCCACATGATTGGATAATCAAGTATCCAGAAATAATAGCAATCAGTAAAAACATCAAAAGTTTCATGCAAAGATTGATGGCATAATGGAAGATCCAGTCGCTAATCAATGGTAATAGGCTGGGAGAGGTTAATATCAAGAGAGGAATATTTCAAGGAGACTCACCATCACGACTGTTTGTCATTTGTATAGGAGTAAGACAACATGTGAACTTTGACGACATTGTCTTTGTTAACCATTCTCTTTCTGAACCTCCAAAGTCACATAAGCAAAAACATCTGGCAGAAGCTAAAAAAAATGTCATCCATGTTATGAGGTCATTCTGCAAATGGCACCAATTATGTAATTTACATCAATCATGTCATTTGTACAAATACATCATGAGCAAGTATTTTCATCAGTCACAAATAAATATACACTGTCTCACACAAATACTGTATACTTTGGTTCCTCTTGACATAGAGGTTCTTCTACAAATATTATTTTTGTACCATTTTCCATCTATTTAGCTGTGCTACAAACCGACTATATATTGTAATCCATAAAGAAATAGGCAGACTGGTTTATAGAATGGTGTCTGGAGCCAGCAAGACGCATTCAATACCACTGAGCAATCCTAATAAGAGGACAAGCAAGATAAAGCAGAAACAAGAAAGAACATTTTACCCAAACAAGGCTCAGTTGCAAGAAGAAACATTTCACAAACTTAAAATTGGGGTCTCTTTCACATATATCACAAGAGCAAATACAGTTATCAGGTTGGCACGGCATGTAAGTAACAGGACAGGTAACTGCACCCCATCTCAATGCACTGGCTATTACTTGTCTGAGGCCATGAGCTTCCCTACACTCATTGCTCATTTTTAAGGGTATGTAGTAGTCCAGCAGTGATCACCTCAGAAAATTAGATTATTCATGTATTGTCAACAATGGTCAGAGTCCTGGTATAGTTCCTAACATAATTGGGTTTTTTTTTTATTACGGTTGTTTTGTATTATGGTTCTCAAGAAATGAGCTATTTTCATAGAACAAAAGTTGTGCCTATTGTATGTTTACTTTGGTTTCCCCACTCTGATGGGAAAGCAGGTAATATCAGTTAGTCCTATGACCTTCCTACAAAAGCCATCCAATGGATAATAAGTAAAAAGAAAGTCTGTCTGATCCACTGCTGCTAGAATCAGCATGCACAAGAGTGTTCTGGTAGATGTCATAAAAAGCCAGGCCTGGTTAATCCTTGACTTAAAGATTGTTTGACACTCTAGAAAACATTGTTGTATTTAAGCCCTCCTTGCCAAATGGAATTTGTGATGAGCACTTCATTTAAATGGTGCTGCATCACTGATAATTGTGGTGTCAATCTACCAAGATTTAATTTTTTTCCATGCTTTAAAGTCTTCTTATTTTAGCTTCAGATTCTGGGGAGTTAATCACTGATATAGTTTGAAATATTTGTTCAGTTAAATATACTAAAAAGTAATTAAATCATGAACAAGAGTTGGAAACATTTGTACAAGTTCTGCTGTTAATTAAAGAATGGGGGTGATTAAAGGATCTGATTTTTGCAAAATCCTGTCACTTGGCCTGATCTTCGCCTCTCAAAATAACAGGCAACCATGTGTAATGCCAACTTTTATGGCTGCCTACTCACACAAGACTGGGGAGCGGAGAAAGATTAACATAATGCAACTATTAAAACAGAATTCCGATAACTAAACTGAAAACAAAACAATTTAATAACAACCTAATAGTGGGTACCCCTAAAATCCTAGCCCAATCCCTATAGAAAGAATGAGGTACTTAGGTGCTTTTCTTAAGGGTAGACAATTTCAGGATTGTACAAATATGGGATGAGGTGAGGGAATGCTGTTCTGGGGGGGTAATTGCAATACGTATATCATGATCTGATGCATGCCAACTTTGCTAGATTTTACTGTACAGGCTCTGTAGATGACAACTAACATCTTGAATTTCATGTAAAAGCCTATTGGTAACCAGGGCAGCAAAAAGAAAAGAGAAAAGAAAAGAAAAAGAAAAGAAAAGAAAAGAACCACCACAACACCATGACTCTGGGTAACAACTCCCAAGTTAGTCCAGAAGGATACTGTAATTGATAATATTTAATGTCCCAGAGACAACAAGAAGAACCAGCATGGTTGCATCACTCCATCCCAGGTAGTCCTCAACTTATAACTATTCATTTAAGGATTGTTCAAAGTTATGATGGTTCTGAAAAATCTGGTCCTCACACTTATGACCATAACATTATTCTCATGTTTACATGATTGCAATTTGGATGCTGTAGTGTCCTGTAGTCACATGATCAAGATTTGCAACCTTTTTTGCCAGTTTTTTTCAAAAAACAAAACAAAAAACACCCCGTTACAATCTTTTTATTAGTTTACCAAAAAAAAATTAAATAATGGGGGGGAAGGGGAGGAGAAGGGAAAGAGGAAAAAGTGTAGGATAAAAGGGAAAAGAAAAAAACACTCATTTGGAAGAAGGGGTTTGCATTTATGACCACAGTGTTTGCTCAATGACTTTGAATTCATTTAATAACTATGGTGATTTGCTTAAAAGCCCCCATAAAAATGGTCATAAAATGAGTCTGCCTTGACCTACAAACCAAGTGACTTATAATGGAAATTTCAGTCCCAATTGTGGTGATAAGATGAAGACTACCTGTACAGCTCTGAGTGGGCTGCCTCCCATCTCCAGGCTGGGCCAGATCCTGGTCATGCATGTCATGGCAGCACTTTGATACAGAGTCAAATTTAACTGAGGGAAGCTTTGTCACAGATCAACCTGGCATTAAGTAGCCCAGTACTACTAAGGATTCAAAAATCAGGGCCCTGGGGATGAGTGCTGGAAGTTAGAAGGCTGGATCAATTTCAAACAACAGATCTGTCTCCTCTGGGAACGGACTGCCCCCAGCCTTCCCCATATTTATTTCTGGTCATTGCAATGAAAATCCTACCACCTTCTTTATCTCCTGACATCCCTTCTACAGATTATCGGGTGCCATTTTACACCCAAATAATTCCTTGGCCAGGGTGCCAGTATACCTGGGCTGCTATTGTCTAACAATGTAGCCCTCAGCAGCCCCTTGCCCTCCCCGCCTCAGTATTTCATGTTCTCATTCACTGCCCTCACCTACTACCTTTGATCCCAGGTTGCCCTTACTTCATTAGCAACAGATCAAGTTCCCAAGTCTATCGAGAGTGGCACCAGAAACGCCACTGTTGTCTTTCCAACCTCCACCAAGGGCCTTGGTGGAGCAGTGGGCTAATGCCTCCTTAAGTAACACCAGCTGCCTGCAATTATTGCAGGTTCGCATCCCACCAGGCTCAAGGTTGACTCAGCCTTCCATCCTTCCGAGGTAGGTAAAATGAGGACCCAGATTGTTGGGGGCAATAAGCTGACTTTGTAATAATGCTGCTTGGGTGTGTGTGTGAAAGCCCTAACAAGCAGGCATATACATAGAATGAAGGCTACTGCTAAGTTTGTAAGCCGCCCTGAGTCTTCGGAGAAGGGCGGGATATAAATGGAATTAAAAATAAAAAAATAAAAAAAAATAATCCTGGACATGAATGGCAACTCTCTTTGTCTGTCAACCCAATGCTGAGTCTGGGAAGTCCATCTGAATCAAGACTCCTTGGTCATAACACTGCAAGAGCAAACTGTTCTGTCCCAGACTACTTGAGCTCCTTGTTAAGTTCACAAGGAGAAAACTCCTCTTCAAATCAAGCAGGCAGAAAACGGAGGACAAACCCAAACCCCTTTTATTACTCACAGACAAGAGGAAAAACAAACACAGTTCATCGCAACTTGATTCTTCACCCCAACGGTTGCCTTCGGCAACCAGCACCGCCCACACCTTCCCTTTTATTATGCAGCCAAGGCGTGGCTTTCCTAATGCCTGCTCCTTTGCCTCTGGAGCCGCCCCATTGCATTCCTGTCCTGCTCTCTTTGCTTGCTGGTGTTATGAGCATCCTGGATATCACCCAGCTGTGAGTCATCACTGTCCCCCTTAGACTCCCAGCACAGCTGTGTCTCAGCCCGAGCGCGAGTAGAGGGGCCAGGCTTCTTGTCAGACAGTAAGTCTTGGAGCACCTCAGAGCCTCCCTCTGACTCTGATGTCACTCCAGGTCTCTCCTCCTCCTCCTCTGAGTACTCAGACTCAGCTTCCAGATCCATGGGCTGGATCCACCATCAAAGGAGTGAAAAGCAGCCAAGATAGTCAGTTCCTCCTTCCTCCTTCCCTATAGAGGCTAACGTGGAGCATATAGACTGAGATGGAGACAGCTGCAGGGCCAGGCCAACACTCAACCACTCCCCTAACTTGAACCTCAAAATTCTCGGCCTGTGTCCAAAATTGAGTGATTACCAGGTATCCTTCCTGTTTATGTTTACATTACTGTTGCTCCTGCTATTGACAATCCTACCATTTTCTCCGATCAGCTGCATTTTTCCAAACATCAGCATATGTGCCCCATATCCATTGTGCTGTTACTAGCACCATGATCTTTGCCGAAGTTGTTGCTGCACTGGAGTTTCTTGGATTGCCTTCACAAAATCCTGGCTTGTCAAGCTCCAGAGATCTTGGAGGCCATCTCAGTCTCTGTATCGGCTCTAGCACCCTACCACTGCACCTTGATTTCAAAGTGGTACCAGGATTCAGGATTCTTGAACCCTGGAAAAACAAGTCAAATGGACCAAAATGCTCTACAAAACCAATATAGTTACAGACACCAATATAAACAAATTTCCCTGGTGATATCTTGTATTATGCTTCAATTTATGCCAATGCTTTCCTAGATGTTCTCTTTTGGTTTGTTTGTGTCTCTGAGTCAATTTTTCGATTCCTGGCAACTGCCTGGGCTAATCCCTGCAGTTTTCTTGGCAAAATTTAAGAAGTGGCTTGCCATTGTCTGCTTCCTTGGACTAAGAGAGTGTGATTGGCCCCAAATCACCCAGGTGCATTCTCTTCTAGTCAGGCGGGACTAGAACTCAAAGTCTCCCAGTTTCTAGCCCACTACACTAAATTGGCTCTCTAAATGTTCTTTACAGTTAGCAAAATACATTTGAAATAATTATAGAAGAGTCCATGCTAAATTAGTAGTAGCAGCAGCAGCAGCAGCAGCAAACCTTATTGTGGTCTTTGACCAGCATATGTACATACTGTATATCCATAATATTCTACATAGCTCCTAAAAATAAAAGTTTAAAGAAAAATAAAGGGTTATTAGAAAAAAGAAGGGGAAAAGACAAAATGTTGAAGGTATCAAATGCAATTTAATAGGTAATATTTGAGGTCTCAGCCTCATGGCAGCAAGGCAAAATTTGGCTACATTATTGGCAATAGAGAACTTAGGAACTGTTAAGGAGGTAGGAGACGTACCAGTCATCATCTCTCTCCTGGGAGAGAAGGGGCTGCATTAATACATTGTGCAAGTTTGAGTAGAAATTACAGTGCAACTGGTATACTGCACATCCTCTCTGGCACAGGAGTCATAGCCTTTCCTGGAACGGTATGTTTCCCATCAGTGTCTGCTGAAGGAAAGGTGTTTAATCTAGCAAGTGCTCTGTGATGTTTACAGTGTATTAAGGATTGGCAAAAATCAGTTGGATTCGTGTAAAAGATGAATATTTCTTGCTTTCCTGTGTCAAGGATCCTCCCCCTCAAATGATATTTGGTCTGATCCTGTCCCTTCTCTTGTATTGCCTCACTAGAGAAGCCACAGGCTGCTAAAATGACACAGGCCGATTTGCTCTGTTTTGTTCAAGCATGGAGAGCTGGAAAAGACAAGAGTCAAGAATCTGTGTAGCCAGTGCATTTCTGTACCTTAGATGTCCTTTTGGTATTATGTTGTACAGGTAATATTCTGTTGCTCACTTTATGCAGCACAGTTTATTGATTCTGACATTCCCATTCATTTGTATATACAAGTAGTCCTTGACTTACAACCACAATTAAGCCCAACATTTCTGTTGCTCAGTGAGACAGTTAGGTGAATTTTGCCTCATCTTGTGACCATTCTTGCCACAGTTGTTAAATTAGTAACATGGTTGCTAAGTGAATCTGGCTTCCCCTTTGACCTTGCTTGTCAGAAGGAGGCAAAAGATCACATGACTCTGAGACACTGCAACCGTCATAAATATGAGTCAGTTGCCAAGCATCTGAATATTGATCACGTGACCATGGGGATCCTGCAATGGTCATAAGTCTGAAAAACGGTCATAACTAACTTTTTCCAGTGCTGTTGTAACTTCAAACAGTCAGTTGAGGACTACCTGTATTGCAAGGCACCCCAAGAATTTTCTGAGCCCTGCTGAGCATTACAAAGTTTTGATACAATTAAATTTTGATCTATGTTAGAAGTGGCCCTGAAAGAAATTAAATGCAAGATATTTTCACACTATGTTTTGTCTTCCCTGGCCTACTTACAAACTGTGGTTAAGTTTTAGTGGACATTCCCCACCTCTCACTAGAAAGGTGAAAAGTTAACAATCTAATTGGTAGGACTGTCAATTATTTTACTGGCTTTTTCTAAGGACTTATATAACTAGTCAACATTCATTAATATTGCTGGTGATATTTTTGTTTAACTGCTTTGAACTTCATATACATTTCTAAAGAGCTACCATAGTACAAAGCTATCACTTTTATTGATAGATTCAGTGCCAAAGAATATTTGTTGATAATTATTTTGATTTGCTCTGAAAAGCAGCTCTTAGACCTCAAACTATTCCTCAAACATGTAGGTCCAAACTTTCTTTGTTAAAAAAACAAGAAAAATAAAAATAATTTCCCCATTTTTTTTCATTATAGATTTGCAAATTTTGGTTATGGATGATGTTTATCCACACTCACATCTCTAGGTACATATTCAGTGGATGAATATTCAAAGTTTCACTGAATATGGAGTGACATTCTCTAGAGAAAGAGGAGAGCAATCACAACTGCTGCAGTGTTATCCATAAAAAAAACACAACAACAGCCTTCAGATCAAGCCAGGGCCTTTAGTCCTATTTAAGTTTTCTAAAAAATTGCTTTCTCTCCAGAGAGCCAAAAACCTGAATATATTTTCCTAGCTGATTGATGCTTTTCCATTTATTTTTTTAATGTAATTTTCCCCTGGTAAGGAATTGTTCTCTTGAATGTCAAGGAGGAAATATTTCCCCAATCATGCCCTCTGATTGGCTTGCTGCTGCCTAATCAGATAGCACATTTGTGGGGGGAAGAATGGGGGGAGGAGAAAGAGTGGAGGGAACAATTTGTCATGCTGGTAGATTTTTCTTCCCCCAGCCATTGCTAAAGAGCTGCTTTGTAATGCATGCCTTCCAAAGCCTCTAGCCTCAATCAAATTACTCCTTCTCCCCACTTCTTCCTGCTGTAAGCACACTTGCATATAAACACAACCTCGCTTTCTAGATCTATCACTGACACAAGGGTTATTAAACAAAATCTCAGCCCATAGAATTATTAATTGGAAAGATTCATTTCTTTATCAAATGCTGTGGCCCAAAGGGAAAGCTCTTTAAGTTCTTAAAAACAAGGGCACACCTTTATCACTAGAGCAGAGGGTGTGGGTCGGGTATTTTCAATATAGCAGATTAAAAACAAGGGATTTACAACTCGAAAGGTTGTTTAATATATGTTGAAGTTAAGCTGATCCAGATCTTCTGTTCCAACTGAATCATGTGGAAAGGGGCTGGTGCTTGTGCTTTGGCAAAATTCCTGCAGCTTCTATCATTATGACTACTAGTAATGTTTTAAGATGCAGTGACATAATTGGAGAGATTTGGGTTTATTTATTTATCTGTATCATGCCTTTATTGTTTTACAAATAACTCAAGGCAACAAACATATCCAACACATCTTCCTCCTCTTCTTTTCCCCACAACAACAACTCGGTGAGGTGGTTTGGGCTGAGAGAGAGCGACTGGCCCAAAGTTGTAGTGTTGTGTGGCCCTTGGAAGGATATCATAGAAGCCCCAAGACTTTTTCTTACATGAAGACAAAACGTCCAATCTTATACTATCCTCATAAATTCTCCTCCAGCAGCCAGAAAGCTCTGCAATCACAATCCTCCAACAACTCTAGGGACAAAAAGAAGTATTTTTCTGAGCACGTATCTGGGTATGTGTCTACAAGTTCCATAATCTTTGCATGCATTCAGTGTTGTCTTTCCACTGACATACATTTTCATCTTATAATATGTTGCAAAATTGTGACTAATGGGCATTTTAGCTTGCAAGTGCATTCCTGTCCCTGTGTTGATTTGAAAGTTATGAAATCTGCATACATGTACAAACCAAATACCATTTACCCACATCACACACAGACCAGCATCCCTCATCTATTGTTTTGATGCCAGGTACATTTTAACCTTTGGGAAACAGTCCCAAAAGAGCCAGATGGAAAAATTACAGATAGTAACTTTTATAAATTTGACTTCTAAATCAGCCAGCCAGTCAGTCACTTACAGTGCTCATGGCTCAAGCCTAGTCTGAAAGATTGTACTGAAGTCAGACTCAAGAACTCAGCAATAGGTACAATATCAGGTACAACAACACAAGAACAATATAGGGCCCATATGCATCAAGAGGTTGCTTAAATGCCTCTCCTTGGTGCATATGGGCCCTTTATCTAATGCCTATTCTTGTCTTTTTTTAATCTCCCCCTCCAAACACCTTTTGAGGGTAGAAGAGATTTGGAAAATGTCTTTCAAAGTCTGTCCCATGCATTTCCTTCCATAGGCTGCCTTCTCAAAGCAATCTATCTTAAAATGGAACAGAACAGTAGTTCAGTTTTATTAAAGGACAGGATTGGCAAGGTAGGGAGGCTGGGTCTATGGGTGTGATCTTCCCTCTCTCTAATCTTCAGGGAGTGGAGGACTGACCTAACTTTAAAGTTACCTTCCTAGGTAATATACTGTACATGTACTCAGTGTCGACAGAGTATGGTTCTAGGAAGTTATGCCAAAGGCTTCAAAGGAAACATATCTATCCAGCCACTGAGGGAGTAATCATTCCAGTATGGTTTTTGAAAAACATGAACTGAAAGCCAAAAAGGAAATGAAATTTAAAACTCAATTTATAAATGATGCGTGTGCCATATAAAGTTGCTAATTGATTAGGGATGGGAAGATGGGAGGGTGGGATGGGAGGAAAACTGTTGTGACATGTTAAGGTTGCAAACATTTGTATGGCCACAAAATAGCACACATGGCCCTAAAAAGATTCCTAACCTGCTTTCTACCTGTCTAGATTTTTGCAATCCAGATCTGTTTGCGCTGATGTTTTTTGCAGAAATAAACATGCAACTTTGTTACAACATATGGCAGTAGCCTATGGATTTCTGCAGACGATGCCATTATTAAAAATATATATACAGCTGTATGAATTGGTGGGCAGGATGCGGAAAATAAACTGTGCTTCTGATACTGAGATTGAGGTTAATGGCTGGGAGCGTATAGAATTCAAGAAAGAACTCTGGTGGAAATCTTTCCAATAAACCCGGTTTGCTGGAGGAGACAAGTATTTCCTACTCTAACACACAACTGTCAAAGCAGGCCAGGGCCTAGAAAGGCATTTGTACGTGTGTGCCAGAAAGAAATCTCCTTCAAAGATTGGCTTTCACTGAACAACTTTACTTAAGAGGGTTTAAAAAATGAGTAGAACTCAGTTCACCTCCAGTCTTTGTTGAAATAAGGTGAACCTTCGTGTATCCATCTGTGCCAGTTTGGGCAGGGGGTGCCTACTATATGGAGAAACTCCTTTCATCAATAGAAAATATTTTGCCAAGGGCCCCCTCACAGCTGGAGCTGGAGCAGCTCTTGTGGGAGAAACGGTCACCCAGACCAGCAGAGTTGTGTACTCAGTTGTCCCACATCTGAAGCAGCATTCTTGCCTCTTGGAATGCCTGCACAATGATGCAGAGGAAGAAGAAGGATGGGTTAAGGAAAGAACTGTGCACGACTGGTCTTCTCGAAATACGAATGCCTTCCATGCCTTTCCTGAACAGCAGTCCTAAAGTGGGAGGAGCAGTGCAAAGAACAGCTACTTCGGTAACTGTTATTGATGTGGTTCTCCTCTAAGTGTCTTGTTTCCGATGACCGAGCGATAGGGAAGCAGGACAGTTGCAGGGGACAGGCAAACTGGAGGTGGGGTCCTTCTCAGGGTGCCTTGACTGCTTTTCCCATTTTCTCCCTGTATTGGTCCCTGTGTCTGAATGCTGGCAAAACCGTCTCTTTCTCCTTTCTTCTTTCTAGGTTTTAAAGCCTTCAAGAGGAGGGCACTTCCATATAGTAGTGCTGCATGTTTTTTTCCCTCCTGTTTGTGAGCTGGCAGAAAAGCAAGCTGGGATACAGTGCAAGGTCCACATTTCTAGTTCTTGCTACCTTGGCAAGGGAGCAAGAGAGCAGTTCTGTCTGAAAGAGAAGTAAGATGAGGTGGGGAAACCCTAGTTACTAGTTCTGCTTCCCCCTTCTCTTGCCATAATAAGAATGTGTCAACTGTCCCATTTGGCACCTCCAAAAAAGGAAACTCCTGGCACATAGGAATTACCAAGAGTAAAACTTTATTGAAAGATCCATTTGGGCACAGCAGAAGCAAAGTTAGCTCTGAGGTTTTTCTGCAAAAACCCACATAGGCAAAACTCCCTTTTCACCTCTGGGCTGCCCACAGTACATTGTCCAGGAGGTAACAAACTCTAGTTTGTTTGCCTTGCAGGGATGCTCTAGAACAGTATTTTTTTTTAAAGTGTGGTCCAAGGACCATTGAGGATTCTCCCCCGCCCCCCCAAATGCTCTCAGGAGGTCTGCAAAATCAAATTTATTTGCCAAATATTGAGGGTATTTGCAAAAATTTAAAACAATGTCACTCTTCTCATTTTTTTATTTGTTACAAAATGAAAGTTATTTTATGAAAAATATTTTACATTGATGTTTTATGTTTGTTTTTTCCCCATGATTGAATAAATATTCTATGAATGTATCAATTTTAACTTTCAATACAGAAAACATCAATAAATGCAGACGACATCAAGCTGGCAGGAATAACCAACACTCCAGAAGATAGGCTTTAGATACAGGAGGATCTGGTAAAAAAGATGTCGAGACTCTAGAAAGAGTGCAGAGAAGAGCAACAAAGATGATTGGGGGACTGGAGGCTAAAACATGTAAGGAACGGTTGCTGGAATTGGGAATGTCTAGTTTAATAAAGAGAAAGACGAGGGGTGGTGACATGATAGCAGTATTCCAATATTTGAGAGGCTGCCACAAAGAAGAGGGAGTCAAGCTATTCTCCAAAGCACCTGAAGGCAGGACAAGAAGCAACAGAGGGAAACTAGTCAAGGAGAGAAGCAACCTGGAACTAAGGAGAAACTTCCTGACAGTTAGAACAACTAACCAGTGGAACAACCTGCCTCCAGAAGTGGTGAATGCTCCAACACTGGAAGTTTTTAAGAAGAGACTGGACAGCCATTTGTCCGAAATGTTATGGGGTTTCCTGCTTCAGCAGGAGGTTGGACTGGATGACCTCCAAGGTCCCTTCCAACTTTATTATTACTATTTATTAAGTGGGATCCATTCTATGACTGCCTTGGTTCACCTGCCATCAGTTCTTGCTTTGTGACTAGCCCATTTCCATTTCAGTTCTTTTACTCTCTTGACGATACAGTGTACTTTCATTTGTTCTCTAATCCATGTACAGGTCTTTCTATCTTGTCTTGCAATGCCAAGCTTGCATCTTTCCATGGCTTTTTGCGCTACTTGTAGCTTTTGTATCGAATGTGAGGTTAGTGTCTATGTTTCACCAGTATATGTTAGAGCAGGTAGCACACACTGATCGAAAACTTTTCTCTTCAGGCACAGGGAGAGGTTGTTCTTGAAAATTACCGTACGTTTAACTTGCCAAATGCCTGCCAACCATATTTAACACGCCATTCAATTTCCTTTATTGTATTTGCCTTCCATTGTGATCTGTTGGCCAATTATATATATATAATTTTTAATTACTGAATTTAGTGGGATATATACTGTATTCTATTGGAGCTGGATATATATCACAGGAAAATGGACTGACTGAAAACACTGATAAAAATAATAATTTGTAGGGGAGAATGAGGAGACATGGAAATATTTAAACATTTCCTACTTGCCAGTTATTCTCTCCTTGCCATTTACTCTCTTGCCATTTGAAGCTACAGCCCATCCTATCTTTTCAACAGTTCTTCCACATGTTCACCTAGTGGATTGCACTGTAAAACTGTCTGCTTCTCTCTGTCTCTCTCCACCACCTCCTCTGCATGTGTATATAAACAGACAATATGTTTAGCAAATGTGCCTTGTATATTATTAGATGCTGTTCTGCACAAACTACAATTATTTTTCTGAAAGGACAAGCACCAGCCAACACATCCATCCTTTTCCATTCTTGTATTCTCCAGATGTGTTTGACTGAAACATCTGCCCCCTTTAGACTCTTGGACTATGCTGGCTGAGATGATGGGAGCTGCAGACACAGTCTCAGAATCCCACAGACACATCATCGGAGGGCACCGTATTGGAAAAAGATATATTTAAATCAGTAAGGAATATTAATCAGCAGCAATGACTTTAATATTATTGAATTCATAAATTATACATCAGTATGTACACAGTAGATACTCGGTAAACCTCAGCATAAGTCTGTGAAAAATTACCCAGCACCGTTATTTTTTTTTAAAAAAATGTTTAAATGGAAAAATTAGTTAAAGAATGCTAAAAGACAGCTGGGATAATCCAATCCCATTTCCCATTGAGAAGTCTAGAAACTAATAAAAATTTCATACTAGAAATGCCAGTGTTATTTTAAATGTTATTCAAATTTGCAAAAGGATGAAAAAAGATACATGACAACTTATTTTTTAAAAGGGTGTGTGTTGTGAGAAAGGGGCAATTTATAGGGCTATGAGATTTGGCTTGTAAAAGTCTGAACAATAGTGGAAGATAAGGGCCAGAAAAAAAGAAGCAATTTTTGGTGACTTTATTCTACTGCTCCTGTAAGCACTTTTCGGTACATAGAAATCTAACAGCAGCATATTGGCAGAAGACCATTAATCTTTTCTGCTCGCCCTCAGATTTATGATATTTAAGAACGGTGAGGGTTCCTGACATAGAAAGCAGACCGTGTCACTTGGGTCTGGCACATGACATAACTCTTTCTATGGGTCCACAAACCTTTTTCCTGTGTGTATACCAGAGCTATGAGTTCTTCATTTTAGCAAACTGGAGCAGCTTAAAAGTGACACTGATTTTTTTGGATTCAAAAAAGGGAAAGAAACCACAGCTATTTCTTTATCCCAGCATATACATGTGGCCACAAGGCTAATATAAACAACTCATGCCTTCTCCCAAGACTGGGGTTTGGTTCCTATGTCATAATAAGCTATAAATGTTGCTTTGCAAAGTGATTTACTTAATTTTGATTTATTAAATAAACCACAGTTAGCTGAGCTCATGAAGCTGTGAATCATATTAAGCAAAAACTAATAAATCACATAAAGTTTAGTGTGACTGGTCACATCAGTCACTGTGCTTTGCAAAATATGGCCTATGATTCAATATGTATAAACTTAGCCCTTTTTTGTAACCAACAAACCATAGTTAAAATGGTTTAGAGCATTTATGTGAATTTAATCAGTTACTAATCCCATTTCCATATCTTCAATATCAGCCTCTATTTTCCTTTCACTTTCACTTTTCCTTTATTTATAATTGACTCAACAAATTATTATGGATTATAATTGACTCAACAGATTATTATTTAAAGAATTTTGACTTGGCTGATATAATATATTCTTTTTTCTATTAAATAACTAGAAGGAAAAAAGGATATTCAAGTCAGATGTTCTCCCATGCTAGTCTTACATTGACAGTGCTATGTTCAAAATCATTGGGAGTTATACTTTCTGAGGCAATTGATTCTTTGTCCAGTCAGATTCAAGATGCAACCAATCAGATGGTTAAAAGTGGTAGCAGAAAGCTTGTAACTTCCAAGACTCTGTTAATGTAGCCTTACAATAAAGTAGATCTGGCTCATCTAGTTGGGTTTCCTGTCATCTAGTTGGATGTCCTGCCCAGAGGGGCAGACATAATCTTGAAAGTCTCCTACCCTCTTCCAAAGAGAGGAATTTCAAGAATAGCCTCTGATCCTCAAGGAACCCTGCTAACTGATCAATTAGGGCAGATCTCCCGAAGTTTCTTCCTCTGAGTGTTAAGCCTTTGATTGTTTCATAGGCAGCATCTCTTTCTTTGATCCCCCAAGGTCATACAAACATTCCATTACACTCATGAAATATTATTTTGAGTTATTCATGAAGTATTAGTTTGAATTACAGTTATGAAGCAACTGAAATTTGGTGAAGAACATATATTAATGACCTTCCAACAGCAGCCATTAATAAAAGAGTTCTGGAATAATTTTATTAACAGTTCCTGCAGCTATTTAGCATGTTTGAGTTTTTTTTAAAAAAATATTTTAGCCCTGAAACTTAACAATCTCATTTTTATACTGGAAACTCAGATGACAGCTCAGTGCAGCAATGTTCTATTCCCTAAAACTGAGTTAGTGCATGATTGCTATGAAAAGACATATTCCACATTCAGGGCCATTGGAGAAAAGAGACTTTCAGAGAGGATTCATGGCAAACTAGACATCTCCAGGGAAGTGGAGATGGCATTATGGAAAGATCAGCAGCCAGGTAGCAATTTCTGGCTGGCCAAGTCTCTCCTGATAAAGGAGAGATTGTGAGATTGCCCACTTGTACTCCAGACAACTGCTCCTTGTGAGCAACCTGCAGGAACTGGCTCATCTTCAAGTTGAGGGATTCACACTAAGTTCACAGCTGCTAAGCTCCTAAGATGAGGACAGAAAAAAGGCCTTATTTTAGATAAGCAGCAAAAGTGTGATTAGAATGTTAATTTTGGAAAGTTATAAATGGACTCATGCAGGTGGTCAGATTCCTGCTGGCTCAGAACCATCCTGGTTGTGACACCTGTTTGCAAGATGGCTCTGGAGAGGGAGAGGGCTTTAGATCAGCACACCCAAATCTTTCCGGGTTCATGGCCTGGCACAGGAGGGAGGGGATGAAGAGGAGAGGGTTTTATGCAAGGGGCAGGTGTGTGCACACACAGCTTAATTTGCTCACTTGGCCCGGTTGCAAATAGACCATGGCCACAGGTTGGGAAACCTTGCTTTAGATGATACTGCAGGAAGAGCCAGTCTTAGTACTGGTTCAAAGCCAGCTTGCCCTCCTTTGGTGCACCATGAGAAGCAGGTGAACATGTCTTTCAACAGAGCTAGTAAATTGGCAGTCAAACTACTACTCTGCATTAGAATTGTAGTCTCACCATATGCTAAATAAATAAAAATAAAACACCATTATAGATAGACTGTGTTTAAAAGATTTTATCAGAAAGAACACGTTTTATCAGACAAGACAGACTAATCTGAAAATAGATTTAAAAACAATAAATTACAGGAATGATAAATTACAAAAAGATGTTATACTGGACTCTCAAATGAAACTAGTTGATGTCTTAATAACTAAAAAGGATATACAAGTGGCAAATCAAAAGAGTGACTTGGATAACTAACTCTCTTACATTTGATTACAAGAAAGATCTATTAAAGCTCTGAAGAATTTTCTGAGAAGGAACGAAGGAAAAATAAAAGGAAACCACTTCTAGGAGACCATTGAAGAGATAAAGATAAAAATTGTTAAAAGTAAAAGGAAGAATTATAAAGTGAGTTTATTTGATCAAGATTAAAATAGATACGTTGTTAAATCTTAATTGGATTTTGCTGACCAGGATTTAAGGCTTTAAGGATCTGTTTACAGATAAGAGGGTGGAATGAAGAGGTTGTTTATTGTATTTTAAGAAAAGATAACAAGTTGTTAAAATTATTTATACTTGTGATTGTAGCTCTTTATATATTTCTTTTCTCTTTGTTACAGCCTTATTTTTTTCTTTTTCTTTTTTCTGCACTTTCAATTCATACTCTTTTTTTGTAATTTGTATTAGAATTCTTATTTAAGTATAATGTTAAAAAGATAAAAACTCTGAAAAAACTTGAAAGGGCAGAAAAAATAAAAGAAAAAACTAAGAACATGTGTTATATATATTATGAATATAATATAAAATTGTGGCAAAAGGTAGAAAACTGTCAATATCATAAATTCATTATATAAATCTATATTGCAACCGCATTTGGAATACTGTTCTGATCAACATTCTTCAGACTTTCCCAGAGATTGAAAAGAGAAATCAGAATTATTGATAACCTTTAGCTAAAAAAAAAGAGGAGGAGGAGGGGGATTTAGGACAAGTATATTCAACTATATTGAATTTTATGCACAGTTCAGTGTACATTACATTCATACTACACATAGCAATATATATATAATAGATATATACCAATTACATATAGCTGAATAACTTCTTTTACAGAGGGAAAAGGTTTAGAGCAAAAGGCAGTATTTTTTCCCACATAGCTCATAATTATTACACTATGTAACATGCAGTCATTGCAGCCAACTTGGATGTGTTTTTAAAAGGGGGATTAGACAAATTCATGAAAGAAGGCAGTCACTAGCTGTTTCCAATCACATGACATTTATTACTACAGAGGTCAAAGTAGTGCACATGCAGCTTTTGCCCTGGAGAAGCAGAGTATACAATGGTCTTCTCTTGAGGTCCTGCTTGCAGGCCTCTGTTTAGTCCCCATGGAAACAGAAAGCAGGCTGAAACAGGTGACATGTCATCCAGGAAACAATGCAGGCTCTAAGCAGATGTGGCTTTTCTTATTTTTTTTTAATTTTAATTCCATTTATATCCCGCCCTTCTCCGAAGACTCAGGGCGGCTTACAAGCTTAGCAGTAGCCTTCATTCTATGTATATGCCTGCTTATTAGGGCTTTCACACACACACACCCAAGCGGCATTATTACAAAGTCAGCTTAATTGCCCTCAACAATCTGGGTCCTCATTTTACCTACCTCGGAAGGATGGAAGGCTGAGTCAACCTTGAGCCTGGTGGGATGCGAACCTGCACTAATTGCAGGCAGCTGGTGTTACTTAAGGAGGCATTAGCCCACTGCTCCACCAAGGCTCTTTATGGAGATGTTAGAGAAAGCTTCTCTTCAGGATACCCAGAACAGTGGAAGGGAAGCCCTGTTTGCTTTGCTGGATCCCTCAAGTGTTCCAGCAGTGAACCCTGTACTAGTTTTCTGGCTTGACATTTTCCTCTAGGTAGGCTCCTTTCAGTCATGATTGGAAACCCGAGCAGTACTCAGTTGTATTTGACTCCTAGGAATAATGAGTACTTTTCAGAACTCTTAATCAGATGAGAAAATTAAAACAAAGGTTGTAAATTCAGCACAGTACATTTCCCATCTACTCCTAAATTAAGTCAGAAAGGATCGATCTAATAGCAGGGTGAGAAAAGCTGGGCTTGCTAAATTCTGATAGTTGTATGTATATTAAAGGGACAGAAGCTTTGTTCATCTTTGCATCTGCTCACCTTAATTGAGGTCCATGGTAGATTCAAACTGGCCAGCATTCAAATTGGTTGTGACACTGGGGATCTGCAAACAATCTCCTGACCCCTTTTTAAAAAATGAAGGACAGCCCCAGAGAGCTATAAACCTGATTAGAGCAATGGGTGAAAGGGATGACTCTTGACCTCTTTCCCCCCCCCCCCACTACTTCCCAGCCAAGCTGCATCATTCTGTGCAGGGAAAGGGTTTCTGTCCTTGCTGGCTCCTGCTAACAGCAGCTAACTCACTGAAATACTGTCAGAAATGATTGAATGGATAAGCAGAGGAACTTGGATTTCAGCTTGCTTGCTTTTTATCTGGTCTAAATATATATTTTCCTTGGGAAATGTCCAAGCTGCTTACCTCAAAGTTGTATGATTTGTCACTACCTACTTCAACCTGGTAGACTCTAAATGAGGTGTGTTTGTAACTTTCAGAAGGCCAACCTAGTTGGCAAACTTGATTTACAACCATAAAATAACAACTAAATAGTAGTAAAAGCAACAGATAATAGGAAAATAGGAAAAAAGATACCATAGAGGCACTGCAGCAGCAAATCAAAAAGACATGGAATATTCCTCCCATAACACAACCTCTTTACACAGATAGTCCTTGACTTACGAGGATAATGAAGCCCAGAATTTGTCATAATTCATGATGGTTGTAAGTCAAGGCATCCACACAACCAATTCTATTTTACAGGTTTTGCAGCGGTCATTAAGCAAACACTATGGATGTTAGGCAAATAATTGTGCTGAAGTACACCTGTAAAAAACTTACAACATTATTCATTCTCCACTGTTAGTGCAAAGGGCAACCTCTGTGTCTTGGTTTCCAAGGTTGCTCCATCCCCCATTCATCTTTTTCCTGGGGTATGAGTGTACACCTGTACATGAATGATTTCTTTCCCATTGCAGATTCCTCTTTTCCCATTGGAGGGAAAACTAAACAGCAGGAGAGTTTGGGATTCCATAAATTCAACTTTCTTTGATCTGCTAATTTCATGCCCTCTGCTCTTCCTCTCCACCCTCACCCCCACCTTCCCCAGTGTCATATCTACAATGCAGAGAAGGAAACAGTCATGCATATTTTCACAGAGAATGTCTACGATTTCCTCATTTCCAAGTTGAAGCACATTTTTTCATTTCAGAAAAGAAAATCCAAAAATGCCCTTGGCTTTGTGAGATGCCATAAAAAAGATCATAACAGTACAAAGGAATATAGCTATAATCTATGCCATGGAATAGTTCTACTCTATAGAATTCTGCAGGGCTTCCTCCCAAGTATGAACTTCTCAGACTAAATTTTGCCGGGGAAAGCAAATGTTCACATTTTGAGTTAATTATCCAGGTTTTAGAAGATGCAGTAGCAAAACTGGGATCCAAGCCATTCAAAAAATCTGCAGCTTTCATTTCATAAGCTACTTTAAATGAACAGATAAAAGTAATTGCTATTTTTACCTCACAAAAAATCTGGAGAGCTATATATTCTCTTAACAACAAGCACTGAAATGGATCCAAATGAAACATTTATATGGAGTCATGTGCCAAGGCTTAGTCTTTTGTGCTAAAATGTTCAGAAAAACAAGATATAAATAAAACAATGTCTGCAGGCTACACATGGCAATTCATCCATAGGACACAATGGATGCTGTCTTTTACTGGTGCACCCACACCTGATCTGGTGCTCCACAGATGCCTTTGATCTACAGCCACATTGCATTGCGGTGAGGCAGTACTCAATTGTTGCAACATCAGGGGTACTTCTCACTCTATTGTGATGTTGGAGTCTGTTCCCAGATTTTAACCTTGACTCCAAAGGAACATTCCTGCTGAACTTCAAGAAATTGCCTTGAAAAAAGCTGAAACGTTGATCTGCTTGTTGGAGTATTCCCCATTGACTTCAATGACACACGTTCATTGTAACAGCCTGAGAATTAGGACTTCAACTTGCATTTCCAACCACTGTATAGAAAACTAATTAATCTCTGCAACATGGAGCTGCAGATGTCAAAATTACAGAAAAGGCACAGATCTGACATTTCAGCTAACAACTACATCTCTGTTAGGCAGTTATTTAACATTAAAATGTGAGCCAGAGGTGACATTTTCAATACCTTCAGGTATGCAATATTCTCTATTCTGCTAGGATCCTTAACTGTCTCCTTCTCTTCCAAGAGAGAGAGAGAGAGAGAGAGAGAGAGAGAGAGAGAGAGAGAGAGAGAGAGAGAGAGAGAGAGAGAGAGAGAGAGAGAGAGAGAGAGAGAGAGAGAGAGAGAGATTCATTCCAAGGGACAGCTCAGAAAAATGATTTTCACCTTCTCTTCAATTGGATGCCCAGGTGGGTCATATGCAAGATTTAGCAGGTGACATGAGAGCTATATTATCATTACAAGTGAATGAGGTGGTGGCTATTTTAGGAGGAAAGGTGGGAACAGAGAAGCAATTGAAAGGGTCAGAAGGCAAATACTGGGCACACCTGAGAGCTCTCAGGGACACAGCTTTAAAACAAATCACCTCCTTTGAAGCTTCAGGCTCCTGAATAATTAATGACCACCAGAGATAATTAACCAGAGATAATGTGTCCAACAGGGAAGTCTGCCTCAACAGAGGAGATTTAGGCAGTCCTTTCCCATTACCATAGCCAGTATCATTGCTTCCCACCTCACATGCCTGTTTGAGAAGGTAGGGGGAATTTTTCTGGCATGAACAGAGAAGGCTGGTGGTAGTTTCTTCTACCTCTACCTTTCTCCTTGTAGTCCTTTTTGTTGTGCTTTCATCCTATTTGATGCTTCCTTTCCTTTCCTCCTCAAAAACCTATCTTCCTACAGACTTTAAGATCATTGGGTCCTGATTGGAAATACTCCCTTATGAGGAAGTTCATTCTTGAGTAGGATGGATATATATATATATATATATCCGTCTTTATTTGGGTGCAGGAACTGAACTGAGAAACAGGGCTGCGAATGCAGCAATTTATACCCTGGCCTCTAGGTAGTGGCCAATAGGTTTAAAGCAACCTATTGCCGCCCTAGAGGCAGCCAATGGCGGCACTGGAGACGGGTTGTCTGAGGAGCTGGGAGCCATTAGCCAGTTTCCCTGCTTGAGCAACCTTTAAGCAATTAACCCATGTGACATTCCCTGAGCAAGACAAAGCCCAATACATTACACCCCTCCCCCCTAGAATGTACATACATTATAACAACAAAGGAATGATTACAGCAATTACAAGTTTTACAGAGATACAAAGTAGTATGCAAGCGTATACATTTTCCCGTACTTGCTAATAGAGAGGCTCTCCTGGCTAGCAGCAATCAGTGACACATACAACATTATAGCTCAGTTATTTTGGAACAAAATATTGTAAATATGCAGGATGCTTGCGAACCCTCGTGGAACGCCTGGGAGAGCCAGGCACTCCCTGACCTACCCGCTTGCCTGCCAGGCTGGGTAGACCAGGGTCCATAAGTTCAAGCGAGTCTGTCTGATTCAGAATTCTCTGGCTGGCCATTTCAGGTTGGCCCACCCCAGAGTCCAATCGTTCCACAGAGTTAGCACAGCAGTTGTAGTGTTCTGGTTGGCTTTCTCCGTCAGGGATCCTATGTTGCACTCCGGCATACCGGGATTGATTCCTTAAAGTGAATGATTGTGGAACTGACGGACAGTAGAGCCCTCAATTCCTGAAAACTTCTTTCATGAACACTAGTTCACTTCCACACAGTATTTTTATCCAAGAGCCGGTGTAACAGCTCTGCCACTGCGGCCTTGTTAGGAAGGAATACATGGTAAAAATTTAGCAGGCCTAGGAATGCCTAAAGCTCTCCTTTCGTTTTGGGGCTGGGTGCCATCTGAATGGCTTTTACTTTAGACTCAGCGGGGTGGATGCCGTCAGCATCTATATAGAAACCCAAGAACTCAGTTGAAGGGACTCCAATACTACACGTATTCTTTTTAAGCTTGAGGCCTGCATCGCGCAGCCTTTGAAGGACGGCTCTGAGCCTCCTTGCTAGCACTGGCGATGAGCACATCACCAAAATGAGGCAAACCGCCGGAATGCCCTTGAGCATCCTCTCCATAATGCCTTGAAAAATGCCGGGGGCTACGCTGACCCAAATTGCAGATGTTTTACTTTAAATGCCCCCCTGTGGGTTACAATTGCCTGTGCCGCAGCTGTGGCCTTGTCAACAGGAAGCTGTTGGTAGGCCTGAGCCAAATCTAATTTTGCAAAAATTGTACCACCTTGCAAGGACACCAGGATGTGGCTTACTACTGGTACTGGGTATGCATGCTGTTTGAGTGCACAATTAGTTGTGCATTTGTAATCGACACAGATTCGGACCTCCCCATTGACTTTTAGAGGTGTTATGATTGGGGTCTCCCATTCACCCCCATCTACTGGCTGAAGTACTCCCTGTTCTACAAGTTTATGTAACTCAGCGTCTATTTTGTGTTTAAAAGCAAATGGCATCCTACGAGGTTTAATCCTGACTTGTACTACAGTAGGATCTAGTTTAAATGTTATTGGTGGGCCCATGTACGTCCCCAGAGCTGTGTCAAACACATCTGTGAATTCCTTGCATACTGTCACTAGACTCGCGACTTGCATCCGGTTGATCCTGGTTACTTGGATGCCTAGTGCATCAAACCAGTTGAGCCCAATCAGGCTCGTTCGCTGACTCCCTACTACAAAAACGCCCAGGTGCCCAGAAAACCCCTTAAATTTAACGGCTTATGTGGCCTCACCCTTGACTGCGACTCTGGTTAGTACAATGTCAGATGGCCTCAGCTTGGCC
Organism: Vipera ursinii; assembly: GCF_947247035.1. Taxonomy (NCBI): domain Eukaryota; kingdom Metazoa; phylum Chordata; class Lepidosauria; order Squamata; family Viperidae; genus Vipera; species Vipera ursinii. Next base: position 176,889,640 of record NC_139512.1, on the reverse strand, counting down.
CATCGCTTGCTGCGATTGCAGACGAAATTAAATGTCTCAAGTGAAATGATGGAAACGGCTGTTCTACTTGGGTATGAACTACTTGGTGCCATTTTAGAGTTTCAGTTGAAAAATGGTGTTTTCCAGTCCAAGTCATCTAAAGACTTTCAGAGTAGATAGCCTCTGGGGCTTTGTTCTCTTTTGGCAGCAGCCCCAGCTCAACTAAGCTGCAATGTCTGACATTCTCCCTCCTTTCCAATAGCTGGTGGCCATCCTGTGCATTCATTTTGTCCCAGACTGTCATGTTCTGTCTTGGCCACCGGGGTTGTTTTTTTTTTTTAATATAAAGCAACAATCTTGCAACTGATTCAATAATAAACAATGGCCTGTTAAGTCAATGAACTTTCCTCAGTCCTGGGAGCTCATACTCCACTTAACTTTTACATCTCCCAGTGGGCACCTTTTGGTTACTTGTCCAATATGCTGAGTGAAGCATATTCACCTTCCTTTCTGCACAGATGCATACCCTGTCCACAGTATTGCAAAGCTCCCTTCCTTTGTTAAGTTGCAGTATAAGAACATTGCTACTTCATTTCTGTAAAGCTTCACTATCCATTCTTCCTTACTACATAGTTTGATTGCTATTGGATGAAATGCACTGATGCTCAGTCTAGAGTATGACCATTGCAAGATCTTATTGGTTCTTCTCCTGATTCTTGCAAAGAAGGCAAATCATGCTGTCTGGCTCCTGTGTGGATTGATGTACCAGTACCTGCTTTTTTTTTAAGAATTGTTCTCTTCTCATTAATTCCTATACCTTTCTTTTCCCAGATATCTGAACACATGGATGCTTTCACATCCAATTCTCACGCAACCCCTTTCTTCTTTTCCCCTTATGGTATCATTAAGATCATATACAACTATAAAGATCAAAACAATGTAGAACAGGTTGTACACCATTTCCATACAAAGAGCCAGACAGCAAGATTTGCCTTCCTTACAAGAATCAGGGGAAGAACCAATAAGATCTTGCAATCTAGACCAGGGGTAGGCAACCTTGGCTCTTTTATGACTTGTGGACTTCAACTACCAGAATTCCTCAGTCAGCTGACTCAGGAATTCTGGGAGTAGAAGTCCACGAGTCATAAAAGAGCCAAGGTTGCCTACCCCTGGTCTAGACTGAGCATCAGTACATTTCATCCAATAGCAATCCAGATTGAAATTTCTGAAATTGGTGCAAGAAATAGCCAGAAGAAACTCAGGAGAAAAGATGCTGAGGGCACATCATGGAACCACGCTAAATTTGGCTAACGTTTGATCTGTTTTAGCAGGTTTTTTTTCCACAACCATAAATTTAAAAACTTTCTATCCCACCCTTTCACCTTCCAACACTTTTAAAATCTCATTACAATATTGTGGGCAGTGCTGTCAGTTTGAGTCTCCTAAAAGGTTATTTCTGTCTCTATTTTTCATTTCTAATATGGAATTGAATATCTGTTTGTCAATGTGGATTAGGTGGTTTTCCCAGTATGAATGCCTATAACAGTTGATTCAGCTCTGAAATAATATGTACTCCTTTTCTTGGTAGTTTCCTAAATATAACTTTTTAGATTAGAACATATCTTTGTAGCTAGTCAAAATGGTTGCATGCATTAATAGAACAACATTTTCATTCAATGACTAAGAGGCTATCCCTCACATTTTTAAATACCTGTTCTTGAATTTTTAAACAAGACTTCACTTTATTGACAATTGACTTCCGGTGGCGGCGCGGCGCCGAAGACAGCCTTCCCGGGCTGCCCGCGGCTCAGCTGTTTGTTTTTTCGCCCGAAACAGCGCCGATCAGCTGTTCGGGCGAAATTGAAGCCCCCTCCTCGGGAGAAGAGGAGGGGGTGAGGCCCCAGGTAGGGGTAGAGTTCTCCGGGGCCGCCTGAGCTTGGAGCTTGGGCGGCTGAAGGATTGAACTCCCCCGAAGCCTGGGTTGCTCCCAGCTGGCCGGCGTCTCTGCTCCGAACTTCTTGGAGCAGAGCCAGGCATCTGCGAACCATCCCTGCCTGAAGAAAGGACTATGGTTTAAAGGAGCAGGCAGAGCGGTACAAGAGGAAAAGGTGAAGAGGATTATTTTACTATACTCTCGAGCTTGTTGGACTTTTTAAACTTTAAGTGAAAGTGCGTCACAATTGAGGACTAAAAGATGGCGGCGAAACCTCCCCCTAAAACTCTTCGGAGTGGTGGATCCTCGCCGGTGCAACAAACATCACTACAGGCGTTGCACCCTCCTGAAGCGCTGACATCGAAGGATTTGCGAGATGCTTTGGATAAACATGCCCAGGTACTTTTGGAATCAATTAATCAATCAATTGCTGATAAATTTGCACAGATGGAGGAGAAATTGGAGAAATTGGAGGAGAGAATGGAACAGAGGATGGAACAGAAGTTCAGCGTGATGAAGGTAGACATTTTGTCTTCAGTGCATAAAGTGGCGGAATGTGTGGAAGATTTAGATGAAAAAATGGATGATCTGGCTCAAAGGAATGCTATATTAGAAGTAAAAGCACGGGAGAATGAAAATGCAAGAGACAAAATGGAACGGGAGTTAAGCCTTGCCCAATATTACCAGATGCAGTTTGCTGTCAGAATCAGAGGTTTAAAAGAGAATATTAAAGAAGATTTAAAGCAGCTGATCTCTGAGGCTCTCGAAGTGGTATTGAACCAGCCAGCATCTGAAATAAGAGCAGCTATGGATAAAGTGTTTCGGGTGAATTCATGGATTGCCAGACAGAGAAAGTTGCCTAGAGATGTGGTGGTTTATTTTGCAAAAAGAGAAATTAGAGATCAAGTTATACAAGCTGCCTATGATGCTAAAGTTGTGTTTGCTGAACAAGAAGTCTTGGTTTTAAAAGAAATCCCTCCAAGGATTTTAAGGGGAAGGAAGGACTATACATTTCTCGTGTATGAGCTTAAGCAAAGAGATATAAGGTTCAGATGGGAGATTCCAGATGGGCTGATGGTGATGCATGAAGGTAAAAGGTATCGGCTGATTACTGTGAAGCAAGCGCGTGATTTCTACAATAATGTCTTAAAAGCAACCCCATTAACACTTCTGGAAGCTGTAAAGGGATCTGGAGAAGGAGAACATCAAGAGGATGAAACAGAGGAAAATGGTGCTGGAGGAGATCAAGCTACAATTTCTTTGGATGATCCTAGAGAGCAAAGAGTAACGCGTGCTGCTTTAAAACGAGCAAAGAAAATAAAAGAACAAGATCAGCAAAAGTCCTCAGATTCTTCACAACGTACTTATAGCCAAGCTGTGGGAGGAGCACGGCCTAAAGAAGTTAGTCCTATCAAAGCTGTGGTCTAAGAGCTTTTGGAGGATATGCATGGCAATTAAATTTTTAACCTGGAATGTTAATGGACTAAATTCACCGCAGAAGAGGAAGAAAGTTTTTCAATATTTAAAACAATTTAAGATAGATGTTATATGTCTGCAAGAAACGCATATTAGAGTTTTGGATCAAAAGCACTTACTGAACTCGAGACTGGGTATGCAATTTGTTGCTTCTGCAGAGAATAAGAAAAATGGAGTGGTTGTTTATGTTAAAAGTGCCTTAACAGCAGACTTAATTGAAGCAGATAAGCATGGAAGATATGTTATGATTGAGCTGTTGTTAGAAGGTAAAAAGACGCTTTTAGTTGGATTATATGCACCTAACCAACAACAAGCTGACTTTTTTAGCTTACTTCACACAAAGCTTACCCAGTTGGATTATAAATCTTTTATTTTTATGGGGGACTGGAATGGTGTTTTGGATGTACAGTTGGATAAGGCTGGAGCTTTTAAGCGCATTCCAAGTCATGCTAGATTGCCTAAATCTTTTTTTGAAATGAAGGACGACCTGGAATTGCGAGATATTTGGTGTGAGAGACACTTGCAGGAGAAGGATTATACTTTTTATTCTGACAGACACCAATCTTTTTCGAGGATTGATTTTATTTTGTTGACTAATGATTTTTTTTGAGAACTAAAAAGGTGAAGATTTGTGCAAGAACTATCTCTGACCACAGTCCAGTTTGGTTGGAGATTGACAAGGAGAAAAGAGATAGGCGCTCGTGGCGTGTAAATGAGAATTTGTTTAGAAATCAGAGAAATGTGGAAGAATGCAAACAGCGGATGAAGGATTTTTTTGAGATTAATATGAATAAGGGTACCTCTATGGATATGGTTTGGGATGCTAGCAAGGCCTATATGAGAGGGGTGTTGATATATATGAATAATAGACATAGACGTGCAGTGGAAACTAGAAGGAAAGAACTGGAGAATGAAATAAAGGAAAAAGAAAAGGCTTTGATTTTGAACCCAGAGGATGCGAAGATTAAGGAGGCTATTAGACTGCTAAGAGGACAATTTGATAAATTAATGGCTGATCAAGTGGCGACCAATCTGCAGTTTGCTAGGCATAATACTTTTTGCAACGCTAATAAACCAGGCAGATGGTTAGCTTATAGACTGAGGAAAAAACAAAGGGCCTCTAATATAGATAAGATTGAGTATAAAGGAAGGGTTGTGTTTCAACAGAATCTTATTAAGGATGCTTTTGTGGATTTTTATTCGAAATTATATACTAAAGAGGAAATTAATGCAAAAGATATTGATATATACTTGGAGAATGCTAGCATCCCGGTTCTTACGCAAGTACAAAAAGAGGGGATTAATCAACTGATTACAGAAGAAGAAATTTTTACAGCAATTAAGGAACTGAAGGTGGATAAAGCACCAGGCACGGATGGCTTGACTGCGGCCTATTATAAAAATTTACAATTAGAGATGATAAAACCGTTAAAGGAACTGTTCCAGACAATCCAGAGGGGGGGAAAGGTGCCACCGTCTTGGAGAACAGCTTTTATCTCTTTGATTCCGAAGGAAGACCAGGATGCTACTCAAGTTAAAAATTACAGACCGATATCGCTTTTAAATACAGATTATAAGATATTTGCTAAGGTTTTGGCTAATAGACTGATGAGGGTTCTGCAACAGGTGATTCATGGGGATCAAACGGGGTTTATTAGTGGTAGGCAAATGAAAAATAATGTGAGACATATAGTTGATGTGTTAGAGTTTTTGGAAAGGCACAACCAGATCTCTGCAGCGATAATCTTTTTAGATGCTGAAAAGGCCTTTGATCAATTGAATTGGCAATTTTTGTTGAAAGTTTTAGACAAAATGGATTTGGGGGAAAATTTTTTACAACCGGTTAGGGCATTATATCAAAAACAAACTGCCCGAATCATAGTTAACAATAGCCTGACAGCAGCATGTAATATTGAGAAGGGCACAAGGCAAGGATGTCTGTTATCGCCCTTGTTATTTGTGTTAACATTGGAGATATTATTGGTTAAGATTCGGAATTCGGAAAAAATTAAGGGGATACAAGTTGGAGATCAGGACTATAGATTGAGAGCATTTGCAGATGATCTGGTTGTTACAGTGACCCAGCCAGAGAACTCTGTTGTGGACCTGATGGAGATAATAACACAATATGGGAAGGTTTCTGGATCTAAAGTAAATACACAGAAAACTAAGATTTTGGCTAGAAATATGACAGTTTCACAGAAGGCTCTCTTAGAAGGATTAACTGGATTTGAGATTGTTAAAAGGGTTAAATATTTGGGGGTGATTTTGTCGCCCTCTAATACAAAGTTATATAAAAATAATTATGAAAAACTATGGGGGAAAATTCAAAAAGAATTGGAGAGTTGGGAAAAATTGCAATTGTCTTTGTTGGGACGGATTGCAGCAGTGAAAATGAATGTCCTGCCCAAATTTTTATTTTCATTTCAAATGATACCGATTCTTAAGAAAGATTCTAACTTGGAGGAATGGCAGCGTGGTATCAATAAATTTGTGTGGGCAGGGAAAAAGCCACGAGTTAAACTTAAGATTATGCAGGATACTCGTGAGAGAGGTGGCCTTAAATTGCCTAATTTTAAACTATATTATGAAGCTGCTGCATTAGTAGGAATAAGCAATTGGATTAATTTGACACAACCGAGGTTATTAAATCTTGAGGGCCATGACTTGTTGTTTGGCTGGCATGCATATTTGTTGTATGATAAGAAGGTAGATACTGTGTTTAGGATGCATATTTTAAGGCAGGCATTGCTGAGAGTTTGGAAGAAGTATAGACATAAGTTAAGCAGCAAGATACCATTGTGGGCAATTCCAAAACACGCAATAGAAAATATACATGCTGGTTTCAAACATGATGTGACTACGTACAAGGAAATTTTAAGCTTGGAAAGGAATGTTTGGTGTTTGAAATCATATAGCCTCTTGCGAGAAGAGAAGGTTGTTCAAACTTGGTTTCAATATATTCAGTTACGGGCCAGGTGGAAAGAAGACCAGAAAAATGGATTTGCAATGACTGATGAAAATTTGATAAAGCAAATTAGAAATCAGGGACCAGCACATATCAAACGGATATATCTTGCACTGATAGAGATTGATTCAGAAACAGAGCTTGTTAAGGACTGTATGATAAAATGGGCCCAAAACATTCAGGAAGTTATTACAATGGACACGTGGGAAAAGATTTGGGTGAGGAATGTAAAATTTACTCAAGCTCAAAATCTAAGAGAGAACTTTTACAAAATGTTTTATAGATGGCATTTAGATCCTAAAAAGCTTGCAAGTATGTATCCGAATTACCAGCCTAAATGTTGGAGGTGTGGTGATGAAGATGCAACATATTTTCACATATGGTGGACATGTAAGAAGGTTAAGGTTTTTTGGATAAAAGTCTGGTGGAATATGCAGAAGATTTTTAAACGGAGGATAAAGTTTTGTCCGCAATTTTTTTTGTTGGGAATAATTGTCGACGCTACAGTTGTGGACTCTAAGTTGATGTTGAACTTAGTTACGGCAGCAAGACTTTTGATAGGTCAATATTGGAAGAAGGAGGAACTGCCGACCATAGAAGAGTGGACTTTAAAGGTTTCCGACCTGGCAGAGATGGCGAAGATTTCGGCCTATTTGAAAGATCATTCGCAAGAACGTTATATTATGGAATGGAGAAAATGGATTGAGTTTATCCAGAAGAAGTATAGGGTTAAGAAGTTTTATGTAGCATTCGAATAAGTCTTCTTTCGTTTTTTTTCTTTTTCTATTTTAGTTTTTTATATATATTTAATATTGCTAAGGTTTGTTTTATCCTATATAAGCTAGAGAGTGATGGATTTTAGAATTTATAGTTGTTAGTATATGGTTGTTTATGATTGCTTTTTTATATATATATACCTTGTATTTAGCTCTGGGAAGTCGGGGGGGAGGGAGGGGGGGAGGGAGGGGGGGAGGGGGGGAGGTAGGGGGGAGGTAGGGGGGGAGGAGGGAGGGGGAAGGGGGGCTTTTTAAAGGAAAACTATTTTAAAACTTTTCAATAAAAAAAAGACTTCACTTTATTGTCTATTTTCTTCAAAACTAGAAAAAAGTGAGATCACGTGAGCAGTCACTCCCACTGTCTTTAGTCAGAAGTGCAGAAAGATTGGACAGACCTTCTTCTCATACTGAAATAACTGTTTACAGATAACTCTGTAGGGATTTGACCATTTTTAGATCCCCAGTTGGTTCTGGATTACAACTTTGATGACCTCGCTCCCTGAAGTTATAGAACTCAACAATATTTTGAGGATAACCAGTTTTCCACATTTAAATATGCCGATAACCAGCTAAGGTCAGAAGGAAGATAGATGTCCATGTCCAGTCTTTGTCATTCTCTATATTTGGATAAATGTGAGGGGAATTTTTTTTTCTTGAAATCTATACCCACATACACACCCACCCACAATTATGTTAGTCCAAAGATCAATCCCTAGTGAAGCATACAGTGTGCAGAATTATGAACATTCTGCTCATAAAAAATGCCTAGTTAAATCATTTTTTATTTCTATATTTTCCCTTTCTTTGATTCTATTCTTGCATGCATTGCTGCTTCAATTAAAATCTGTAGACATGCTTTCCTATCACATCTGAAAGTAATAGCAATGTAATAGTTATATTGCTTGGTTATGAATCATAAACTTGCTCATCTGCCAGCCCAAGATTCATATTAGAAAAAAAATCAATTTGGCATCCTCATTTAGTTTTTCAACTACATTTTCTTTTTTAATTCCATCAGCTTTATGTTTTAGAGTCCTTTGATATCTATTTAAATCTTTGGCATATAAATATGCAGAGCAAACATACAACAAATCTGTTTCCCTCCCAACATCCAAATATTAATCATACTTACAAATGATAAGTTAAATAATGTATGAGGAATATACATGCTTAAGGTATCTCCGATTAGTATTAGATTAGTATTGTTCCAATAATATGGCCTATCCAGTGCATTGTTTATATGCCCAGTTATTGTAGATGTGCCAGTGTTTCATGAACCTCATTACATGTCTTAACTCCTGCACAAAAGTTCTTGTTTTTTTTTAATAAAAGTTCAGTGATTTTTTTTTAATTGTAAAGCCAGGATTAGGGCCATAGAAAATTTTCACAGTGTTTGAAATGATGGCAGTTTGGAAACCATGGAAATGACCCCCCCTCAATAAAGGAGAGGGATAGGAAGATGGGAAAGGTGCTAGTAAGCAAAAATCCCATCATGCATTGCAAAGCTCTTTCTTGATCAATACATTCTGCAAAATTCATGTTTTTTCCCCTATGTGTTATTTACTTAAAAATTAGAATTACCGGCTTTTGATTATGTAGAATTGAGTACTGAGCTTAGCATTTGATAGTGACCTGAAGGGAAGAAAGAGAGAATGAAGAAGCTATAGGACATTAAAGGTAAAGGTAAAGGTTCCCCCGCACAGGCGTGCTAGTCGTTTCCGACTCAAGGGGCCGGTGCTCATCTCCGTTTCAAAGCCGAAAAGCCAGCGCTTGTCCGAGGATGTCTCCGTGGTCATGTGGCCGGCATGACTGGATGCCAAAGGCGCACAGAATGCTGTTACCTTCCCACCGGAGTGGTCCCTATTTTTCTACTTGCATTTTTTACGTGCTTTCAAACTGCTAGGTTGGCAGAAGCTGGGATGAGTAACAGGCGCTCACCCTGTTACGCGGCACTCGGGATTCGACCCACCAAACTGCCGACCTTCCGATCGACAATTGAAAAAGGAAGGAAACTATTTGTTGAAAAATCTAATATTTTCCAATAAAATGTAACAACTGCAATAACAAATCTAAAGGTGTGTACAAATATTCAGAAGGAAAAATACCAAATGAAATAAAATTAAATACGAGTTCTATGTGGTCTTTCTCACTCTGCCAAGGTGTGTGGGGGGAATAGAAAGTCTCATCAAGAGACCTGAAAAATGTCTCAATAGGCCATATTTAACTATTGCAGTGTGAAATATGATCCTACAGATTTTCCCAGAATTTTCCAAAGAGAAAATTTGAAATAAGTATTTATTCAGCATGGCTGTAAAAATACGCTCCTCTAGAGCTGGGTTTTGTTGCATCAGTTGCACTGAAGTTAGCCTTTCTTTTGTTTTACCTTCTGTTCTTAAATATGTATCCCACATTATCTTAAAGAGAAACATTTTCCCAAAACTAAAGATGTCAACGCTGCTAACATCTAACGTTATTGCTTGACAAGAGATGAAGAAGTAGCCGTTTCATATGTTAAATTTGTGTATTGCTTTAAGACTAGTGTATTGCTTTAGTTTAAGGTTAAGAGGGGGAATGAGTATGAATGCACTTTCAAGGCTATTTCTCTCACTAAGAAGAGAAGGTTTTGGTGGGTCTTCTAATGGAAGGGAAACTGATTCTTTAAATTAATTGGACAATATGATTAATGACAAAATTAGAAAGGTGGAGAATTGTGTTTTAATATATTGTGCAAGGGGCGGAGATTTCAGATTCCAGCTTCTTTCAAGCAAGCATTTGCCGGTGTATTAGGCTAATAAAGGACTTTTAAGGTAAACAATGCCTCATAGTCACTTGAAAAGTGACTATGAAACTTGACATCAAGCTGGAATCCACACTACATTTTAAACTAATTAGGGAGTCCCAAGCTTCAGAGGCAGTCTGGCAAAGAGTTGAGGAAGATCTCATAATGGAGGGAGTAAAATTGCCTGAAGCCAGCTCCCCGACACCAGCAGCCACCTCAGTGGGGTAAGGGCCAGCGAAGAAGCTGGCAGGGAAAGAGTTTCAGCAATCCTCCCAGCTGGGAGCTAGATCCAAACAACCAGGAGAATTTGTCTGGTCGTCAGAGTGGATTAAGCCCAGCAGAGACTCCAGGAGCCTCGGAGCAGCCAGGCCAGCTGAGAATAAATACTCGGGTGAGTGGAAAATCCTGTCTGCAGATCAGACTGCTTGCCAGACCCAGGAGTCCCCTGCCAAGCCCCCCAGACCCATAGAGATAGAGAACCCCAGCCTCGGGCATCTGCAGCAATGGGAGTTTGGGGAGTCCCCACAAGTGAAAGGCCAACAACCTCTGAGCTTGCCCCAGCTAATAGAAGCCTTGCAACAGCTGGGGGTGGTGCAGAAGCCTGGAGATCAGGAGCTGGTGGGAGGACAACAGCAAGGGTGGCAGCAGCAGGACCCAAATGTGCAACCCCTGAATGTACAGCAGGACCAGAGGGGCCAGCAGCAGGGGGGGGGGCTGGCAGCCATTAAATCAGCAACCAGAGTGGGACCAGCAGCCACTGGAGACATAACAACAGCAGTGGGGGCCCGGGCAGTTGGTGAATCAACAACCAGGAGGAGGCCAGCAGCAGTGGGGGCCCCAGCAAGCATTGATCCAACAACCAAGGGGGGGCAGCAGCAATGGGGCCCCCAGCAAGCAATGATGAGCCCACCCTTCAGAGCAACCTTCGATGGGGACCCAGAGAAAGTGAATTTTTTCCTCAACCAAATACGCTCTCACTTGAATCGCTGGGGTCACTCTTACCCAGACCCAGGTGCGATGGTCGATGTGATTTCATCCAACCTAGAGGGAGAAGCATCTGAATGGTTGAACAATTTATATAACGAGCAGGCCCCTGAATTGGAGGACCCCCACCTTTTCCTCCTGGGGCTGAGGGAAAGATTTGAGGACCCATCCATTGCCCTCAAAGCAGAAGAACAAATCCATAAGATAAAGCAAGCTGACAAAAAGAGAGCTCCCCAAAGAACATTCCAAGTTGGGGAAAAGATCTATTTGTCAACCAAATACTTACGCCTTAAGCTACCCAATAAGAAATTGGGACCGAAATTCTTGGGGCTTTTCCCCATTGTGAAAATCATCAACCCGGTCACAGTAAAATTGAAACTACCCAGACCTTTGGGGAAAATTCACCCGGTGTTCCATTGTAGCTTGCTGAAACCTTTTCGAACCTCCTCTTTAAGACCTCCCCCTAAGAAAGCATCTGGACCCCTCATGGTAGCAGGTCAGACCCATTATGAAGTGAAACGTATTCTTGAATCTAGAATCCTTAAGGGAAAATTGCAATACCTAGTACAATGGAAGTGATACCCATTGTCTGAAGCCATTTGGGTGAAATCTACTGATGTAAAAGCTGACAGACTTATCAAGAGGTTTTATTAGAAACACCCCAACAAACCAAAAGCCAGTTGCTAACTTGTATTTTGTTTACATTACAGGATCTGTCCTTTTTGTAAGGCGGGGGGCAGATGTCAACACTGCTAACATCTAATGTTATTGCTTGACAAGAGATGAAGAAGTAGCCGTTTCATATGTTAAATTTGTGTATTGCTTTAAGACTAGTGTATTGCTTTAGTTTAAGGTTAGGAGGGGGAATGAGTAGGAATGCACTTTCAAGGCTATTTCTCTCACTAAGAAGAGAAGGTTTTGGCGGGTCTTCTAACGAAAGGGAAACTGATTCTTTAAATTAATTGGAGAATATGATTAATGACAAAATTAGAAAGGTGGAGAATTGTGTTTTAATATATTGTGCAAGGGGTGGAGATTTCAGATTCCAGCTTCTTTCGAGCAAGCATTTGCCGGTGTATTAGGCTAATAAAGGACTTTTAAGGTAAACAATGCCTCATAGTCACTTGAAAAGCCCATACATCGGAAACTTGACAAAAGAACTTAAAGGTTGGATCTTCTTTGGAAATGACTACTCCACTCTGGCCTCTCTTTGGGAATTTTTTTTTAATCTGTGTATCTGATGGCAATCCTATAATCCTACGTAATTGTATTAGTCTGAATAGCAGATTAACTCTAAGTGCCCCTACAGACAGGGAGCTGTCAGGCCTGCCATTTTTCCCCACTTAATGTGATTCTGAGAGGCAAGAAAGAGCAGCTGAGGAACCCCTCCCTCTCTCACACATTACTGCCTTAGCTTCTAAATCAATTATGGGAAAAGAGATTTCCAGTCAACTGGATTAGAGGCCTCTGTTTATATATCATCCCATATTTCTTTGACTAACACTCCACCCTTCATTGTCTTTGTGTCCCTGGAATCAAGTACGTTATGATGCACCCGCTCTGTTAAGAATATCCCACTTATCTGTCTACCAATTTATCAAGCATTCTTGACAGGCATTATTTCAGTTTAAATTGGAGGTGAACAATGTATGTCCCCCCCTCAATGGCTTCCAGGATTTGGGGAGTTATAGTCCCACAATGTTTGGAGGGACACAAATTATCCACTCTGGTTAGGCAGCTAACTGAGAGCTACAGTACATATTCTTCACCAAAGATATGAAAATGTATCATGCAAGCTATAGACCTTTACTTACTGTAGCAAGACCACCACCCAATCTTATGAGATTTTGGAGGAAGACCTCAGCTGAACTTAGGCAAGTTCCAATGCAAATCACGTGAACACATCAGCAATTTTTCACTCAGTTGGGCTTAATTGAGACTTTAGAATTTAAAAGTTTGAACAGCATAATTAGAGGAACAGTACTATCAGTAAGTAATTTTATCAGCTATTGTAAATTCATTTTTCAGGCAGAGTTCCCACTATTGTGAGTTCCACAGAGTTCAGGAAAAATTATTTCATCCACCTGATAATGTGAACTACAGTTCATGAAACATTTGCTGTTTGGAAGACTGTTATATATTTGTAAGCCTTTTGCATGCCAGTTACTTGTTTTTCCTCAACAGATTAGCATAGTTGTGCACTGCCAATTCTGATGTTTTAAGGAGGTTCTTTGTCCCATTATTTAACTACATGGAGATAATTCCAAGAATTTGAACATGCCAGCTGTGGTCCACGAAAACCTGTGCCACCATAAATATCATTAAGATGTTATTAGTATTTGTTTTGTTAGTTAAATATAGTCCATTATTTTTAGTAGAACTAAGTATTGGCCTAAAAGCCTAATGTGCTTTGCATTCAGAGCACACCAGAATAGTGCTATAAAACAAGAGAATTATGGCAACAGATTCTCAGTCTGTTGATATATGGAGAAACTGATCTGTCCTTATAATTACTTTTAGTTGGTTGCAGAGGCTTGAACTATAACTGAGTATGCATGTATAATAATATAGGCTATATAGCTCTAAGAGCCAGTTGCAGAAAAATAGGTTCATTCTTTTTGTAATATATTGGGCTTAGTCTTACTTAAGTATATCACATGGGGTTAATTGCTGGAAGGTTGCTTAAGCAGGGAAGCTGGCTAACGGCTCCCAGCTCCACAGACAACCCATCTCCAGTACTGCCATTGGCTACTTCTAGGGTGGCAATAGGTTGCTTTAAACCTATTGGCCGCCACCTAGAGGACAGGGTATAAATTGCTACATTTGCAGCCCTGTTTCTCAGTTCAGTTCCTGCACCCAAATAAAGACGGATTCTTGCTGAACTCACTCGCCTCATCTCGTCAATCAAGCAACAAAACCAGTATCTAACACTGGCGACGAAGATGGGATCCTGCTCCTCCAACTGAGCTGAAGAGTCACTAGGGGAGAGGCCGAACATGCCTGGCGGGAAAAGCAATTCCCCCCCTACGGTCAGCCTAGCACAGCCACGCTAGCGACTACACGCCCAGAGGACCAGTCCCTGGGCAATGGAGGAGCAGGACAAGAAGTCAATGAGCCCCAGCCACGAAGACCAGCTGAAATGGCAAAGGTTGGAAAGCTGGAAGAATTTGATATAGCTCACCTGGAAAGATGGTCTTCGTATCTATCCAGGGTTGAGAACTATCTACGGGCGAATCAAGTTGCCGAGGACGACCTGAAGGCCACTATGCACCTCTGTTTGTGTGGCCCAGCCACATTCGACATCACAGAGAACTTGTTTGCACCAACGCCATTAGAGTCCATAATGTTCACGGACTTGAAGAAACGGCTTGGAGACCGCTTCCAGCCCAAGCTGTCGGTAATCGCTTGGCGCCATGCATTTGAATTCATTGTGGCATTGAGGCAGGCCACACGCCTGTGCCAGTTCTCCGACATCGAGGAGAGGCAACAAGACCAGCTTGTCTGCAGTCTCCGGAATTTAGAGTTACAGCAAAAATTCTTCGCCAAAGAGACTCTGTCGTTCCCAGACGCGCTGAAAGAGATCATGGCAGACAAAGCCACCGGCGGAGCCGTACGAGCCGTGCGGCCTGCCAAAACAGCACAGCATGAGGAAGCTGTCCACTACGAGGACTCTGAACACGTGGAAGACCCAGAAGACAACACAGAAGTTGACAAGCTACAAAGACACAATGACCAACAGCGTCACAGCAACAAGCAACAAGGCAGATCCCTTCCTTAGGTACCCAGGATGTGGCGGCCACCATCAACGCATGGACTGTAGGTTCTGGACAGCCACGTGTCGGACCTGCAGAAAGACCAGCCACATCATGTCCGTCTGCAGAGGTCGCCAAAGGAACTGGCAATCGAATCACCAGCTCGACATTCCGACGAGGAGAGGTACCAGGGCCCAGGGACAGTATAGTGTAGGGTTTTGCTCCAGCCGCAGAAGCATTTGCTGCACAGGAGCTCGCCGCCCTATTAAGCCGAAGTTTAGACTGCAGGTGGAGCTGGACACAGGCTTAGCCGTTTCCATTATTTCACTTGAGACATTTAATTTCGTCTGCAATCACAGCAAGAGATGGGCCAAGCTGAGGCCATCTGACATTGTACTAACCGACTTCCAGAATGCTTGAGTCACAGTCAAGGGTGAGGCCACATTAGCCATTAAATCTAAGGGGTTTTCTGGGCACCTGGATGTTGTCATAGTAGGGGGTCAGTGAATGAGCCTGATCGGGCTCTACTGGTTTGATGCACTAGGCATCCAAGTAACCGGGATCAAGTTGAGAGTCTAGCGACAGTATGCAAGGAATTCACAGATTTGTTTGACTCAGCTCTGGGGATGTACACGGGCCCACCAATAACATTTAAACTAGATCCTACTGTAGTGCTGGTCAGGATTAAACCTCGTCGGGTGCCATTTGCTCTTAAACACAAGATAGACGCTGAGTTAGATAAACTTGTAGAACAGGGAGTACTTCAGCCAGTAGATGGGGGTGAATGGGAGACCCCAATCGTAATGCCACTAAAAGCCAACAGGGAGGTCCAAATCTATGCCGATTACAAATGCACAATTAATCGTGCACTCAAACAGCATGCATACCCGGTACCAGTAGTAAGCCACATCCTGGCATCCTTGCAAGGTTGTACAATTTTTGCAAAATTAGACTTGGCTCAGGCCTACCAACAGCTTCCTGTTGACAAGGCCACAGCTGTGGCACAGGCAATTGTAACCCACAGGGGTGTGTTTAAAGTAAAATGCCTGCAATTTTGGTCAGCATAGCCTCCGGCATTTTTCAAGGCATTATGGAGCAGATGCTCAAGGGCATTCCAGGGGTTTGTCCCTATTTTGGTGACGTGCTCATCGCCGGTGGGTCCACTGAGGTGCTAGCAAGGAGGCTCAGAGCCGTCCTTTAAAGGCTGCGCGATGCAGGCCTCAAGTTTTAAAAGAATATGTGTAGTATTGGAGTCCCTTCAACTGAGTTCTTGGGTTTCCGTATAGATGCTGACGGCATCCACCCCACTGAGTCTAAAGTAAAAGCCATTCAGATGGCACCCAACCCCAAAACGAAAGGAGAGCTTGAGGCATTCCTAGGCCTGCTAAATTTTTACCATGCATTCCTTCCTAACAAGGCCGCAGTGGCAGAGCCATTACACCGGCTCTTGGACAAAAATACTGCATGGAAGTAGACTAGTGTTCACAAAAGAAGTTTTCAGGAATTGAAGGCTCTACTGTCCATCAGTTCCACGATCACTCACTTTAAGGAATCGATCCTGGTATGTCTTGCATGTGATGCGTCCCCATATGGGGTGGGGGCTGTCCTAAGTCACTTGGAGAGTGATGGGACTCAAGTTCTGATTGCCTTTTATTCCAGGACACTGTCCTCCACAGAGCATAATTACACACAAATTGATAAGGAGGCATTGGCCATAGTAGCTGGAGTAAAAATATTCCATGACTACTTATACAGCAGGGACTTCACAGTCTTCACAGACCATAAACCGCTACTGGGGTTATTCACTACAGAAAGACAGTCACCCCACATCTTATCCCCTAGAATGTTGATATGGTCCATTTTTTATCGGCTTACAGCTTTAAGCTAATTCACAAACCTGGCAAGGACATGGGTCATGCAGATGGCCTGAGCAGGCTTCCACTGCCTCAAATCGAGCCAGATACTGCCCCAGCAGCCCATGTTTTGTCCATTCAGGACCTACCGGAGTTTCCTCTCCATGCAGGGGACATAGCCACAGAAACAGCGGCAGACAAAACTCTAAGCAGAGTGCTATTTTGGGTCTACACAGGGTGGCTAGAAAAAAGCCCTGGCCCGGAGCTACTTCACTAAGAGACACGAGCTCTCAGCTCACAAGGGTTGTATTCTATGGGGGAACAGGGTCATTGCTCCCACCTCATTAAGGGACAGGGTACTGCAATTGCTTCATGAAGGTCATCCGGGTATTGTTTGCATGAAAGCTTTGGCACAAAGCTATCTATGGTGGCTGGGATTAGATAAAGCTATTGAAGCTCAGGTGCACGGGTGTTACCAGGTCCCACGTCCCATCCACGGACCGCAAACTGGCAGCCAGGCCGATCAATCCATATGTTCTGAGGTCCCAAGCAGTCAGAGCAATGGGGAGGTGGTCATAGGGGGACAAAGCCCAGGAGTGCAACATGGGACCCCTGACAGAGAAAGCCAACCAGAACACTACAACCGCTGTGCTAACTCTGTGGAACGATTAGACTCTGGGGTGGGCCAACCTGAAATGGCCAGCCAGAGAATTCTGAATCAGCCAGACTTGCTTGAACTTATGGACCCTGGTCTACCCAGCCTGGCAGGCAAGCGGGTAGGTCAGGGAGTGCCTGGCTCTCCCAGGCGTTCCATGAGGGTTTGCAAGCCTCAAACATATTTACAATATTTTGTTCCACAATAACTGAGGTATAATGTTGTATGTGTCATTGATTGCTGCTAGCCAGGAGAGCCTCTGTATTAGCAAGTATGGGAAAATGTGTACACTTGCATACTACTTTGGATCTCTGTAAAACTTGTAATTGCTGTAATCATTCCTTTGTTGTTATAATGTGTGTACATTCTAGCGTGGAGGGGTGTAATGTATTGGGCTTAGTCTTACTTAATTATATCATGTGGGGTTAATTGCTGGAAGGTGTTCTGTACCAGCCTACTACCGGCCCTGCAGAAAAGGCAGGGACAAGAAGTCAAGAGGGTGGAACTAAGCCTGCCAAATTTCTGGACACAAAAGCAAACAGAGCAAAACAAAACACGAACCATGAAACAGGAGCTATTCAAATGGTTGCCTTCAGCAAACCAGCCCTCCCACACATTCCCCTTTTAAACAGTTCAGGGCGTGGCTTCTCTCTGCCTCCTTCCGAGGTGCCCCATTGCCTTCCTCTGTTTACTCCTGATTGACTGCCTCGTGTGTTGGGTGTCCTTGAACAGGGCCAGCTGTGGGTCATCTTCATCCACGTTGTCAGGCTCACATAGCTGGGTCTGCGTCATAACCAGATGGGAGGGGCCTGGCTGAGGGCTCTGCGGAGTCTCAAGGCTATCCTCAGCAAGCTCTCCAACACCCCCCGTCCTCCTCCTCTGAATCGTCCGACCCAACTGCCAAACCCACAGGCTGACCCTGAATCACAACAGAAGGTTGCTTAAGCCGGGAAGCTGGCTAATGGCTCCCAGCTCCTCAGACAACCCGTCTCCAGCACTGCCATTGGCTGTTTCTAGGGCGGCAATAGGTTGCTTTAAACCTATTGGCCGCCGCCTAGAGGCCAGGGTATAAATTGCTGCATTTGCAGCCCTGTTTCTCAGTTCAGTTCCTGCACCCAAATAAAGAATGATTCTTGCTGAACTCACTCGCCTCGTCTCGTCAATCAAGCAACGAACCCAGTATCTAACACTTTTCATTTCATTCTTGAGAAAAATATTAAAGCATGTGGTGTATTTTTTCAGTGCCAGAAAATTCTGTGTGAATCCAGGTTTTCTGGATTCTTTTATTTGAAGCTGACTCCAGGCCTTGTTAAAAGTTAGAAGCTGCTTCAGTGACCTTGATCTGTCCCAGGAACTGGAGAAGTGGAAGTGGCCTCCCATTTTATTTTATTTATTTATCAAATTTATGTACCACCCATCTCACTACCTAAGTGACTCTAAATGATTTACAAATAAAAAAAACCTCTTACAAAAACTAAGTGAAGTTAAGAAGACAGAGAATGCCTTCACACCAGCAGCCACACCCAGGGTTGTGTACCACTCTTGTATCTCCATACTTATGGATAGAGCCCAGTCTTTCTTTATACTCTTCCAAAAGGCCCTAGAGTAGGTACAAAAAACTCTTCTCGGAAGGCAAGATATTCCATAGAGAAGGAGGAATGGCAGAGATGGTTCTCTTCCTAGATTCTGCCAATTGGAATTCTTTAAGTGATGGGGTCCATAACATACCCTTCCTGCCTGTCTGGGTGAGACTATCATGGTTCTGCTGGACCTCTCAGCAGCTTTGAATGCCATGGACCATGAAATCCCTCTTAGAGGATAGTATGGAGTGCAAGAGATTATAACTGGGTAGCACTATACTGTATTTCCTACTGATCCCTGCAGATGCCATTCCATGCTTACTACTACTACCTGCCCCTGCTCCATCCTAAAGTGTCAAAACACATTTTCTTCCCAACAGAATACTGTGTGACTGAAATAAGAAGAGAACACGCCCAGCAGATTCTGGTCTTAGGGGAACCTTACCATAGTATATTTCTTAAGGAAATTAAAAGTGCTTTTAATAATCCAGAAAGCTCCATGAATTTTGCAACCAGGGTATCTGAAATATTATCTTCTTCCATACAAGATTCTGAATTTTAAGATCTTTGTTAGATGTTCTTTCAGTACTTCAGTGTTTACTGAAGGTATGGTGGGTGAGAATTTGTAAGAAGTGTTTTCAATAGCTTATTCTGGAATTTGGGAATTCCCTTCCAAGGAAGATCAGGTTAGCTCCTGCTTCACTGGCTTTCTTCCAGATAATTGGCCTTTAAATTATGTTTGTTTTATTTATTTGAGAGTATGTACATGCTCCATGATTAAGAGAATATAAAATGCATCATAAGGATATATAATTATTAAATAATGAAATTATAAAAATACATAACAAATCACATAACTGTGACAGAATGCCAGTGAAGATAAATATTAGACATCACCAATGCAATCTATCCTCCAAAGGGCTGATGAAAAAGGATGGTCTTCAGTGATTTTTCCCTATGTTACAGCAAATCGTATCTGACAGTACATTCTACTTTGGCACCTTGAAGTCATCTTGCTGACTTTTATATGTTTTCCTCTGTTTTTAAATGGCAACTGTCTTTACAGGATGCTCTTATAGCCATACGGGGTGGAGGAGCAACTCGCCCAGAACAGAGATTTTGCTGTTGAATTCCATTTCTCAGCCCTCCCTTCGTCCTCATTCCAGGATTGCTTCAATATTTAAACAGGTTTAAATTTTAAATCCTCTCACTTATATGTTTAAATTACTGTAATAATTCAGGTTTCATTTTTACGCCAATGCAATATGTATAACCCATCCCCTGAATCTTAGATGGGTTTGGTAATCTGGTCCTGTGCTTCTTGTTCTCCTTTGCTCTGCAAATGGGGTGAGTGCTCCCATTCTAGGCAACACCCACCCTGCTTCATGCAGCTCAGCTTGCCTTTTACGGCAGCCACCCTGCTTATTACTAAAAGGGAGATATTTTCATGATGATGAAGAAATTGCCAGTTGCAGCAACATTAGCTCTCCTAATACTAGTGGCATTTCAAGGGCATGGGGGTGGGGGGGATGTATTCAGAAACATATCAATCCAGCACTTGCATCTCTGTCAAAGATGCCATATTTCAGGGACACCAAATATCCAAGGGATGTGGGTAACATCCAGAGGGATTTCAAAGTGGTGGAGCTAAATCAGGGAAGCATGTTTATTTTAGCTCACAAAAAAAAATAAAAATCCTAGAGGTCAGCTTCAAAGCCACTCTAAAATGTGCTTTTCATGTCTAATTTCTACTGTGAAAGAAGGGAGAAAATATGTTTATATTTGAGAACATCCATGTTAATTGTAATTAATTTCATTTTAATTTAGTTAAAATGAAATGCTAGTTTCAATCAGGTCTTGTTCTGTTCCTGTCTCCTTTTCTAAGCGCTTCTCCTGGTATACAACTCAAAAGTTGGAAACAGCTTATTTAATAGTGTTTAATAGACGTCCTCGGACAAGCGCTGGCTCTTCGGCTTTGAAACGGAGATGAGCACTGGCCCCTAGAGTCGGAAATGACTAGCACGCATGTGCGGGGGAACCTTTACCTTTACCTTTACCTAATCATTACTCTTCTTACACCAAGGAAACACACTTTCATTATAATCAGTTAAAAACTGCATCCAATCCCCTTCAAATCTCCTAGAAAATCCAGGTCTTAATGAGTGAAGCTCTAAGTCCAGAGGAATGCTCATCCATTGGAAGGAGGTGGTGATGGTAGAAAATGACTACTTTTAAAGTCCCTCTTGTTAATATTTGCTCAGAGTAGGGATCTGAACAGATCCCTCCTTTAATGAAGCTACTGGGTAGGCCAGTGATGGCAGATCTTTTATGACCGAGTGCCCAACCTGCAACCCAAAACCCACTTATGTATCATTGGGTGCCGGGTGAGCGTGGCCCATTGGGTGGGAGTGACCCATTGGGTGGGCGTGGCTGTGGTGGTAACAGCAGACTGGGTGGAACTAAAAAGTTCAATCAATCAATTCTAACTTTGTGAGATCTTTTTTTTCCCCGTGAGAAGTTGAAATTGATTGATTGATTTAACCTTTTTTTTCACATGGTGGCGGAGGCCTAAAACGAAAAGGTTTTATAAAACCCAGCTGAAGGCCTAGGACTGGGGCGATGGTGTGCATGCCCACAGAGAGGGCTCTGTGTGCCACCTGTTGCATGTGTGCCATAGGTTCGCCACCACAAGGGTAGGCAGTCCAGATAATCCATAAGGTAAAGGTAAAGGTTCCCCCGCACATGCATGCTAGTCGTTTCCGACTCTAGGGGCCGGTGCTCATCTCCGTTTCAAAGCCGAAGAGCCAGCGCTTGTCCGATGACGTCTCCGTGGTCATGTGGCCGGCATGACTAGACGCCAGAGGCACACGGAACGCTGTTACCTTCCCACCGTAGTGGTCCCTATTTTTCTACTTGCATTTTTACGTGCTTTCGAACTGCTAGGTTGGCAGAAACTGGGACGAGTAACAGGCGCTCACTGTTACACGGCACTCGGGATTTGACCCACCAAACTGCCGACCTTCTGATCAACAAGCTCAGTGTCCTAACCCACTGAGCCACTGCATCCTTAGATAATCCATATACTGCTTTAAAGTGGCACCACCACTTTGAATTGCACCCAGAGGACCACTGACAACAAGAGCAGCTTTTGAACTAGTGGTTTAGATTAGCGTCCATAAGTATTGAAGCTGCTATATTTTGGGCTAATAATTTCCAAGTGCTATTCAAGCCCACATAGAGAGCATTGAGGTAATCTAAGCAAGAGGTAGCCAAGCATGAGTGACTTTGTGGGACCTCCTGGTCCAAGATGGTTAAAACTGGCATACAAGGTGAAGTAGAGCAAAGGGACTCTTGCCGCAAGGCAAACCACCTCTGAGAGAACCTCCAGATTATGAACTCCTTCCAAATAATGGAATATTGGGGTTATTCCAACTGCAATAATTTCAGAAAGGAAAATAATAGTTTAGGAAACCATTGCCAATGTCTTGATCATTTTTGACTGAGCTAAAAATTGAAAGGGGCATATAGAGGAGATGTACCAAGCAACTAAAATCTGCAGAAATGAAGTTAGGAAAGATGGGAAGAACTTAGGCTTGTATGAGAAACTAAAAGCAGCAACAGCAAAAAAAAAAAAGGCTTCCTGAGCGTATGTCAGTAGAAAAGGGAGGAAAGAAAAGGGATAGGCCTGCTGCAGGAGAGACAATAAAATAGAAACAGGTGACAAGGAGAGAGCACTGGACTGTACTCCAAAAATTTTATTTCTGAAAAAATGTCAGCCATCTTACTTTTTTTTTAACCTAAGGATTTTGATATATGGTATTCCACTTACTAATTTTCTAAGCTTTTATTTTTTTTCCTATTTAAAAGACACTTGGCTTTGTTCTGATGATCTTGTAAATAACTTTTCTGTCCTCAAGTTCATTTTAGCCAATTTCTATATCAATTTACAAGTTTGTTGTTTTTTGACCTACCAAAAATGTGTCTCTGTTTTCACCCGCATTTCTCCTACATGATCCAGACAGAAACTACAGCTGTAATGTGAACGCATTAGAATTTCCACAGAATAGATCTATTTTATGTGCGCAATTTTTGAGTTGCCAACTTTGGTGTGAAAGAGCATTCTGCATTCTCTACACATTTGAAATTTCAGGCTGTATAAATTTGCCTAAAAATACAGAACTGATGAATTTCTCTGGCTCCTTTGTCCAGTGAATAACAGAACTGCAGAGGAAACGAGAAAAGGAAGCTGCAGCTGTTCTTGCTTTAGTTGGACATGCTTTGCATTGGCCTCTGTAAACCATTCAGAAATAGGCTTCTCAGAATGGGGTGTGACTTTCTTCCAGGTAACCACCCTGAAGTTGTCAGAAGATCCTGGACTTGGTAGCCAGGAGGTTTATTACTGGGAGATGCCCCAGTGGTGAGGCTGCTCATAGGTGATTGCTGATGGACCTCGTAGCTGCAGAGCAACTTTTTTCTGCTGGAATTATTTCTCTCTGGAACTAATCTTGGACATATTGAATTATCCTTCCCTCAGCAGTTTCAAATCATTATGAGCAGTTCACCTACAAGTACCATGTAGGAGCTTATACATTTCTAAAACTATATTTTTATTTCTAAAAATGTAGTTCTCCCTGTGCTCCAAATCGAACAATGTGAGCACAGAGGCTGGGTCACGAGGGTGAATGTTTCTCATCTGGCAGGTGGGAAACTGAACAGGTCAGTGAAAAGGGTTTAATTTTACGTTCTCTTTGACACAGTACAGTTCTCATATGTCACTTTAATTTTATTTTGGTGCGTGCAGGCAAGTCCTTACCTTCCATTTGAAGTAAAACAGTTCAGATGCAGTTTTACTCCTAGAGTTGAAAGTTAGACCTTCCTCAGATTAATAAGAAACATTCTTTTTCAAAAAAAAACCAACCCTCAGGTGTTCAAGATATAGTGTATACTGACTATAACAAGTTAGCATATGAAATCTGAAGTAAATCTGTTTCAAGATGCTTGAGATTTTCTTACTTTTAGTATTAATAGGTTAGCTTTAGCTAAAGAAAAGCAGAGGCATGGGATGGAATACAGTTGAGAATATATTGTGCATGGGCAGGAATGAATGCTCCCAATCTTCCAATGTTTAGGAGGATAATTTTGAAAAATTCTCAACCATGCACTGCATTTACTGAGACAAGTTGCAATGGGCTTTCCTTTTAGGAAGGCAGATTTGAGTTAAAGACCATTCTCAGCTTTCATCTGCACTTAGCAACAGTCTCATCCATGAAGCAGACACCCCCAATCCATTGCTTTTCTCCTTGGAGATTTCTGCATTATTTCAACAGCCTGTAGAGCCAGTTGACCATATATGACTGCAGGTAAAAGATACCTCTTTCACACTCCCTTCAACTTCCTTGATTTGTTCTGTAGGGCTAAGGCTAATATCTATCTGTTATGATAAAAACATCATTTGAAGTCTGTGCTGTTCTTAGTCTCCACGTGATTTAGATAAAAACGGGAGAACATGTGGTACAGGCTGGCCTTGTTCCTTTTCACTCCCACCCTACCCTTATGTACAGGGTACATCTGAGCAAAGAAACCCCTTTGTTTTTAGCCCATAAGCATCTGGATGTGTTCTGTAGACTTGGCTCCATTGTGTGAATGCTGGGAAGAATATTAAGTTGGGTTTAATAAATTGAAATAGGTAAATTAAAATAAGTTGAAGTTTAATGATTTTTTTCCTCAACTATAAATACTAATAAATATTAAGTCATTTGTACTGCAGTTCTGATGTTTCTGGAAAATACTTCAACCTTAGGGCTTACCAGTTGGTCTCAGTAACTGGTAGCTAAATTATGAAAATGATTCACAGAATTGCTCCTCCTGTAGTGGGATTACAGCCTTTTTGGGAAAATCATTTCAGCTCTGGTCTGGCTCTAACTGCTTAAAAATGGCCCTAGCACCGTCTTAAAAGGTTCTTTCCTTCAGCTGTGACATTTGATGTTGCTCTGAATTTCTAGCTGTGCTTTTGAATCTTGTTCTTCAGTCTTGACTCTAATTCACTCCCATTGTTGACCAACTCAGCAACTCATATTTATGGTTTAATCCCAACTGCCTCTGCAAGAGACTCAAGGAGAAAATTCATTGGCTGCATTCCTTCAGGGTGATGAGACAGTTCTACAGTAGATGACT
This sequence comes from Vipera ursinii, assembly GCF_947247035.1. Taxonomy (NCBI): domain Eukaryota; kingdom Metazoa; phylum Chordata; class Lepidosauria; order Squamata; family Viperidae; genus Vipera; species Vipera ursinii. The sequence goes on along the minus strand of NC_139512.1, from coordinate 176,864,731 downwards.
AAAATACTTCATAGGTGCCTCCTATTATATCAAGAGTTGGAATTCCAGAGTTGGCACCCCTGCCAGGAAGATCCACTTCAGAAAAAAAAAGTTTCTAAGCCCTGCCATAAGCACCAGGACCTTCTCTGATGACCTAGTCATTGCCCAGATCTAACATGCAGAAGGTGAACTAAAGACAAAACCATGGAGAATAAGGTGGTCTCTGGCTATCTCTTATTTCCTTTATCAGAGGTGACACATCTTTTAATATAAATTTTAAGCAGACATTGGCATGCTCTTCTTTTGTTTCTGGTCTTATCAACAGCATTTATTGGCCTGGTTCAACCGGGCGTTTGCATTTTAATAGTTTATTAACTTGTGGGCATAAAGCATATACTGACACAACAAGATGAATTAAGACTCATTTCATAATGCAAAAAGGATGCTGGCAAATACATTTCTGTGTAGATGCAGCCTGCAGTAAAGTGTGATTTAGTTTCTTAGGATTCTGGAGAAATGAAATAAGAAGGTCTTTTGATTGGCGGCTGCTCATCACGTATTTCAAACAACTGGACAAAATGATATTGTACTGTGATAAGCACAGATAGAAGCTTTCAATTTGTCACTATGAGATGAAATCAGGAAAGAAAATTCTTCAAACGTAAGTAGTATTAAAAAGGCAAAGAAATAATATAAATGAACTACTGTCTGAGGAATGACCTGTAAGGCTGCAAAATGTGCTTCTCATGCCTTTTTTACGCTTGTCTGTAAGTTTAGAATATACATTATTCTGTTTAAAGCTTTTTTGCTTGTGTTTTTCCACTACAGAATCAGATTTCCCACCTCCTGATGCAAAATAACATTTTTTTTAGGAATGTGAGATTTAAAAAAAAATCCTCAGAAGAAGAATAGACATAACTAAGCTATTTTGAACACATACACATGTTTGGAAATGATCTAAGTGTAACATTTCTTTCCTCTGTCCAATTTCTTTTTCTCACTCATTGCTGCTGCAGTTCCCCTCCCCACTCTCACTCTCACTCTCACTCCCACTCCTCCTCCTCCTCCTCCTCCTCCTCCTCCTCCTCCTCCTCCTCCTCCTCCTCCTCCTCCTCCTCCTCTTTAGCCTTTTCAACACAGGAACTGAAATACTTCTGGCAGTTTCTTCTATTAGGAAAAAAAATACACTGCATGACAGCCTGACAACACTTGGAGATCATTCCGCTCCGCAAACTTTCATTTATAAAATTTGTAAACTACATTTTTTTACAAAGTATTTGAGACAAAAAAACCTCCTGTAATAATATTTCTTTTAAAAATGATGATCTTATATGCATTCAACCAACATTCCAGAATGTAAAGTAAACTTTATGCATTAAAATAGAATAAACACAACACATAGAAAAAATAATGAGATTAAAAAGCCATGTTTATTTCCACTTTTTTTCGGCATGTCAGCTTTGGTCTAGCATGTTGCTATAGATGTGATGGGAGACCTGCTCTGTTCCTGAGAAAACAACTGTAGCACCCCCCTCTTTAGGCACAAAATAAATGGAGGTAATATGATAGATGGAAATACAAGCTTGCTGAATAGACCTCCCTAGTTGAACTCAGGCAATGGAGAAATATGTAGAAGAGGCACACTTCTGACATTGCCAAGATGTTTTGATCTTATTGTTACTTATCACATTTATATATAATCTTTTAGTCCAGTGCACAACATTATCACAGAAGTGCAACTGCCTGCTTTTCTTTGTCTATTTCTTTTTCTCCTTAGCTAGCTTCCTCCAGACTTTGGGGACAGGCTATCCTTAACCAACCTAGCTGTGAAAAATGCAGTTATGCTGTATTTTTAAGTGATCAGTGACCTATTGAACATTAATTAGGCCAGATGTATGCATATGCAGTGTTGTCAGTTTGCAAGAATCTTCATGTACATAAAGAAAGAAAAGCATCTATGGTCTTGCATTCTCATATGAGAACCAACTTAGGATTGATTAATATTCATTTTCCTTGGCTTCAACTCTGGATCAGAAGAGCATCTCTGCAGTTGTTCCAATGGAGCTAGCAAGCTGAACAGCATGAGTAGAGCACTGGTGGTGGAGACTGGGCTTAGCAGATCTGCCCCAACCACCATGAAATGAGGAAAAGAATGGTGTTAGGATTGTGAAGAAATGACAAGAAGACAGAGAAATTGGAGCTGTGACTATTTTATGTAGCTTAATATAATATAAAAAAGAGGACAGTGATTTGTCAGTCTAGTCAGAAAAGTTTTGACCATTAGTTTGAGTAAATGGGTCTATTGAGTAAATCTGATCTATTCTACCTTTCTGCAGTGTAGATTTTGCACTGGGAGATTTATCTCTGGATCCTTAATAAAAGGTCTAGACATAAATGTGCTTGTCCTTTTAGGGTCAGGGAAGAGGGGTTGTTCGCAACAATCACACTAAGAAATTGCAATAAATTCAATAAAAAGAAAAGAAAAGATAGCAAGCACAGCAGACCAGATGGAATGAAGCAAGGGCTCTCACTGTCTCTCATCAAAGACCTGGGTGAAGAGTCGGGTCTTTGTAGCTCTTCTGAACATCAGCAGAATTGGGGCCAGCCAGATCTCATTCCATAGGACAGGTGCAGCTACAGAAAAGAGATGAACTACCAAGTCTAGAAGCATGACTCATATAAAATCACGCTGCAAACACAAAGAAAATTTCTGAGGGAGACTCTGCTTTTTCTTACTGGTTGTAGTAAATTTACTGTAATGTAAATATTTTTTAACTATGACACATCTCCCGCAGTTAAAATGGTACAGTTTGCCTTATTCTCCCAACTTTTGCTACCTTGCCGTGTTGCAACAAGTATGATTTTGGTTTATTATTATTATTTTGGTTTTGAGTTCCTTCATTTATTCTACAACTTGCTATTCTCCAAATTTGTTGAGTTACATGTACTGGCAATGTGGAAGATCATTGTTTTTCAAGAAATTGAGTGATATATTTTGATTTCTCCTTTATATTAAGGAAAGTCTAGACGTTTAGAGCTCATTCTGCTGTTGTTGTTTTTTACTCTTCTTTGCTGAATAGATGAGAAGAGGTGGGGGTAATCTTCACATAGCTGCATCTCATGAGTTACCCAGTCAAATTCAGGTTTGCAATTTTATAACCACAGCAGGGCCATGAAGTCACTCTGCCAGATTTTAATAAAAGCCTGGGGGTTGTTTGTGGGGAGCTTCTACACAGACCTACTATGGAAGCTGGCCACCCTTGGGGTATCTCTGCTGTTGTTATTAAGGAACTCCTAACAGCTTGTAAGTAATTTGGATATTATCTGGTTTGGTACGTATGCTTTTTGTGTTATGCTTTTAAATCTGTTTGCTTGAGTTAATAATAATGCTTAAAATCCCTTTGTTCACTAACATGCTCATTGTCTCTGGATCCAAACGAACCAATTGCCTGGGCACTTGATCACTGCCCTGACACTTGGAAAAATATTTCAGTCATCACAATTCCCAGCCAGCAAGGTCCTCTTTTTACTGGGAAAGATAGAAATGGGAGTATACTAATTTGAGAGGCACCAGAGGAGTTCCAGTATGCACAGGAAATATTTCCTTCTTCCCAGTTTGCTGTCTTAAAATTTATGATCTGTGATATCATAACTTCCATGTTTGATACAAATATTTGTAGTACTTTTAACAGTCAGAGAAGATAGAGTGGTCTTTAATCTCTAATGGAGAATGAGATAAAGAAATATCTTTAACAAATGCTTGAAGATTTTCTGAACTATCTTCCTAATAGATATTTGAAATAATTTGCTACAGATTAAGATCTATTTCCTGCTAATTGTTCAATAACATCTTGTACAAATTCATTTGAGGATGCTACAAATCAGCATTTCTCAACTTTCAACATTTTGTGGGTTGTGTGGTCCAACACATTTGGAGTATCCGGTGAAAAGCTGCAGTTTTATTTCTGAAGTATATGATCTTTTCTATCTAGGGTTTTGCCCATTTAATCTATACATGTTCACAAGCCTGTTCTCTAATGTTTAATTTTCACTGAGTCTGAAATTCTGATTGTGAAACAGTCTGTTACTGAAATCTTTTGCCTAGTCAAGTAATCATTTCTGAAAAGATATATGTGTCTTGTGAAGTATAAGCATTATTCACTGATTTAATGTGAAAGGAAGTGCAGGGGGAACTAGTTCACTGCTTTCGTTGAGGTTTTAAAAAATGAATTCTTATAACCACAGCTACTGTAAGTATTCAATCAAAAGAAGTTTTATTCAAAGCTTTTAAAAATGATTCTTTATTTTGTTTATCTTCTTTGAGATTGATCTATCTCACCAAAAGGAAGGGGAAGAAGAGATGATTCCTCTAGCCACATGCCTAGAAACTATAGGGCAAGGAGGAGGGGGGTGCTATATAATTTATTTTACTTCTCCCTTTTTTCCTGTTTAATTTGCTAGAAAAGTAGCATGAGTTGAACAAACCCTTTCTCATACCAGGATTAGCAGGAGATATTAGATGAAGGATTACAGATATTTTTTTAATGTTTTGACCATAGTGATAGGTGATAAGTAGTGCAACATTGATTCCCAGTTGGAAACAATACAGTTTGCAAGTGGATGACTAAGATCCAATGACAAGTATCCACTTTCTGTTTATGAATTAGTTTTCTATTAATGCAAAGAAAATACTGATCAATATAGGCCAGTAATTTGGAAATTTTAACTAGAAACTGTATGACCCAAAGATTTAAATCATTTTTATTTTTTGTAGGGCAGAGTGAAAGACAAAATAAAAAAAACACAATGCCTCCTAAAGTAGATAAATGAACCAAACAGTAATATTGCTCAGCATGAAAAATCTTTTGTTCTGTTAGAAGGAAATACATAGGAATCAGGTCATGCTAGACTTTTCTGAAAACAAATGAGTTGGTGCAGCTAAGCACAAGAATCTACGGGAGATTCCCAAAGTGCTGTCAGAGGAAAACTTTTTTCAAGTCCAACAGGCACCAGATATGAGCTCCTGCTTAAACCTGCACAGTGGTGACTTGAATGGCAAAAAAATAAAATGATTTTTGACTTTTACTACATCCACCAAAAGCTTCCCAGCAGCCCTTTTATTTTTATTTTATTTATTTTATTAGATTTATATACCACCCCTCTCCAAGGACTCGGGGTGGTGTACAGGGCAATTAAAACGCTAACAACACACAAGGTATAAAAATTTAAAAAAGATTAAATCAATAACCCTAAGTAATAAATACATTCTAAAATTTAAATTTTTTAAAATTTAAACTCTAAAATCCAATCCCTCAGTCCAGGCCGGCCTGTTCAAACAACCAAGTCTGGCATTTTCAAGGTGACTCATTCCCTTCCTTGGGAAGATTATTAGTCAAGACAATTTTGTAAATATTTTTGTAGTGTTTTGTAGTACACTCTAGGTCAGTTCCCTCAGATGATGTCACTTACTAGATCTCAGAACCCCAGAGGCACACGTTGTCTTCTACACCGACCCTTTGGAATAACGTCCCACCTGAGATTTGGGCAGGTCTTTCCTTTTATTATTATTACATTTATATTTATATTTTAGTCTTCTGACAAGCCGCGAAGATATGGTTTTTCCCTTGAGCATTGGGAGTTAATAGTATGGTGCCTTTGTGGGAAGATATGTTGTGTTTTTATGTTGTTGCTTTTATTAGTTGATGTGAACTTCCTAGGTTCACTGTGTAAAATAGGCAGCTATATAAAGATGGATGGCCCAAAGGAAGGAAGATGGAAGGGAGGGGGAGAAGGGAGAAGGCCTTTGAAATGTAAGTTCTACCACTTCTTCCCTGAATCCAAGCCCACTATGATTGATTAAGGCCTCTAATGAGGGGGCAGGAGACTGAATTCATGCCACAATTAAAGCTTCTTTGAGTGTGTGGGTGTCTTTGTGCATGGGTGAGTAGGTGTTCTTATCATCTCTAAAGGAGGTAATGCCTTCTTAAATGTATTTGTAGGGTTCAAGGGTACTTTATCTTGTTTCATTGTTAGCCAGCCTATGAGGATGTATGGCATACAACAACATAAACAAACAAGCTAACAAAGATACTACATTCCTAAGTAGTTTCTTTGAACATAGGAACTCTGTTAGAAATCTAAAGATATACTTATTTGGTAAGCTTTCTTCAGAAGAAATGCCATTTAAAATCAAACTACAGGTAATTTTTGATGGTCCTTAATGACCATTCAAAGTTACAATTGACCCAAAAAGAGAACTTATGATCTGGATTCTAGGTTTAAACCCATTCAAGTGACCATGTTTACTTCACTTTTGCAAAAAAAAAACAACCCAAAAATCCTAAAACCGTATTTATTCCCAACTTTTGAAAAAAATGTGTCCAAACTGAACCATTGGTTGGCTTAATGACCGCAGCAGCACTTTGTAAGCACTGCATTTATTTTATGACTGTTGCAACATAAAACCATAATGTTTAGGCTACATTATAGTTATACGTCAAGGACTACCTGTAGTTTTCCATTATGAAAAGACAATTACTCTTTGGGTTGAATCAGTCCACCTCATACGTATGAAGAAATGTTTGAATAGACATTTATTCTAGGTTTTCCACATACTGGATGCGATACAGGTTATGAAAGAGATCTAAGTTATTATTTTAACTTTTTAAAATCAATACTACATGTCTTCCCTCAGTGATAGGTAGAAAAAAGTTCCTACTTTTCACTGAGGGAAGACATATTGTTAAAATATTTAAGAATGCCTGAATGTTTTTACATCGGCTGAGACTATAGGTAAAATGTTAGAGGTCGAATTTCCCCTCACAGATTCTTTGTCTGAATACATTTCTTAGTCCCACTTCCTGCCTTTGGCACAATGACTTCGTAATTAAAACTGTTGTTACTTATCATGGGATGGGGGAGGTAGGACCTCTTCTAATTCTAATATATCAGACATACTGTATATGGTTTCTATAACCAGTGTTGCTCTTCTAGTAAATTAAACAAAAAAGAGGGACAGAAGAGAGGGAGAAAATGGAGTAAATTCTAAGCACCCTCTCCTGGCTCTCTAGCATTGCGGTATGATGCTATAAAAATCAGCTCTTCTTCCCTCTTTGTTTTGGGAGGTAGGAGGTAGACCAATCTCACATGATGGAAACAAAATCAAGCTTTATTGTTTTAAAAAATAAAAAGGCCAAATGTTAAAGTATAGTCACATGCAAGACATTAAGTGAGAAATGAGATAAAAATATAAAGCTGCTGAAATTACAAAGTGCAAGTTGTTAATTCTCCCACAGGAAAATACAAAGAAAAATATAAGCTCTGAGCAGATCACTAGATGATGTGGGTCTGCTCCTAATTTAGAGACAATCTCCTGGAATGACATTGCATAAAACACACAAGTACCGAACTTGTAGAGAGAAAATAAATATTTGTGTGAAAATATTGAGCTTTAATATAGTCACAGTCTAAATAAAAATTGACTATATGCAAATTTGCTATATATGTTTTTCAACTTATCACTTTCAGTAGCAGTATTTTCCTAATACAAATTTTCTTGCACCTCAGTTCTTTTTGGAATTCCCTTCAAATTCTTGGAGAGTCTAATTAATTTTGAGGCTACAGAAGGGAGATGGCATGAACCATGTCTCTCATCTCATCCTCAATACCCAGCTTCTGCCTTGGTTTAGAATAAATGAAAACTTATTTTATTTAGCAGAAGGAAAGGATTGGGGTAAAGCCTACTTGCGTTACGCAGCTTGAATGTCGACTGCAACTGGGGCATAGGTGGCTGTTGGTGGAATGTGGAATGAGGGCTTGCCTACTTCCCTACGGCTTTACATAGGTAATATTATGCAGACCTAATGGGCACTAGTATTTGTATAATTTATGGCACTTTGCTATACCATGAGGAGTGAAATATTTAGTTCATGGTTGGGAAATGGATGATTTCCCCCGACCCCTAACCCCCAACTGTATATAAATTACACTTTAACTCTCTGAAGCCTGGCCAGTGTTGAGGGATACTGGGAGCTAGAATTAACATCATCCGAGGGCCATGTTTCCCTCATCCCTGCTGCAGTAATTTGCAGCAGCAGCCCAAGTGACTATGCAGCCAAAGGCAGAGCAGTAAATGATCCATAGTGACACCTCGGTCAGGTTGCATAGTACAGTATATCCAACACTCACGATCAGTTGGGTTATTCTGACACTCCAGGCAAAATGCAGCTCTTCCCTTTTCTGACCATAAAAATAAATCATATACTCAAAGGCACCTACCTCTAACAATTTGCTGCCCTCTGCAGCCCAAAGCAAAAGCCTCACTCCCTCTTTCACTATTGGTTTCCCACAGATGAAAAGATGGGCTTTCTTTTCCAAAGGCAACTATTGAAGGATCTCTAGAGTAGTCTTCTCATACTCCGGCGCATACCAAGCAGGCTTTTGTATTTCTGAAAAACTCCCCCCACCCCCTTGCCTTATTAATCTACTAATACAAACTACTTTTAAGCTCCTTTTAATATATCTTGAAGATGCAGGAAAGAGCAGAAGCATTTTTCAGCTTTTAATGTAGATCGTAAAAATACAGGAAAGGGCAGAAACATTTTTCACCACTGCCAGGTCCTTTCACAGGTCAGCTTTATAACCCTTCTCCAGAGACAGCTGATCTAAGAAGCCAGGGGCTTAGAACTATTAGCCACAGCACCAAAGCCATCATTTAACTACTTCAAAAACCCATTTGAACAGGATGGTGCTCTTCTTCTGAACTGAGGTCAAGATCAAAGAAGGGAATTAAGCAAATGATTGATGTCTCTAAAAAGGAATTTTTAAAAATATCAAAGGTGCATAAAATCAAAGTACTAAGAAATAATCTCATCTTTAGTCATGTGGGTAGGCTTAAAATGATCACCTAACATTTTTTAGGGATCCCAGTACCTATTTTCATTTGTATTCCTATCCTTTCTATTCCCTTGTTTCCATGGCACTTCTAATAGGCTGCAGAAATCTTTCTAATGCTACCAAAAAAAACCCCACCTTATTTCGATATAGCTAAATTGTCATGTATGCTTTAGACCTAATGAGTAAGTATAGTAAAGATTTTAGATAATAAATCAAAGACATCCGTAAATGTATTTGCAATTTCTTTTATGATTACTATTTTACAGGCTAGGAAGCACACATTTTATATGACATATGAAAGCATGCTGGATTCAGGGTTGGAGCAATCAAGGCAATTCACCAGAGGAGATGTACCTCAGTTGCAAGAAATTGATTTCATGGAATTTCATCTTATACTATCAACTTTATTTTAAAACCAGCGGTGTCATATCATAACTCACATGTCTCCTTAGTTTAAGGATTACTGCACATAACGGCTACACCAATGGGCCACTAAAGTTGTGTTTTCTTAGTCTCATGAGCAAAACCTGCCCAACTAAGTCCTACACAACAGGAATAACTGCTGCTGGAAACATCCCAATTGCTACTTTGTGCACATATGTTAAAATGTAGGTGAGCAAATTTAAGGAAGGCTTGACAGGATTCCACATGGACATTCTTCTTCAGACCATTTGGCCATCACTTTTAGACTTCTTCTTTGGTATGAAGACATAAGTAGAAGGTTAGAATGTTGTTATAAATGTTTTAAGCTCCAGAGTGTCTACACCGTTGTTTTCTTGGTGATGAATAACTAATGTGAACTTTCTAGGTTTATTTATAGAACATCCTTCGGAGTTTAAATGGACAAGCTATTTTCCAGTCCACTCTAATCAAATGCAGAGTGTTTCTTCTCTGCCTGGTGCTAGTGGTAGGCTAGAAACACAGATAACTTAACTCACATCCCCATGAACCTAGGCGTGTCTATCTTAGGAGAAGATTTTGGTTACTCTTTGGAACCCTCTTTTTGTATACATACCTCTACTACACATCTATCTATCTATCTATCTATCTATCTATCTATCTATCTATCTATCTATCTATCTATCTATCTATCATCTGTCTATCTATCTATCTTTGCAGAAGCCTGCCACAAATAGTGAAGTGTAACACATTGGTGTTTAACTCTTTTCTCTGATGTATCTTCCTTACTCCAGTGAAGGAAGCATGAATGCCTTTTGCTTGATATAGCTTAGAGGAAGGCTTGAGAAGAGGAAAAGGAGTAGAGAAAGTGGGGCAGAATAATCAGCCACTGATGAATGGAAAAGTTAATCCTTACAGTATGAGCACTTTACAACCAGATAAGTACCTTCTAGCTACAACCACAATCTCTCCCTTCCACCCCAAAAAATTGACCAGTGGAGTGTATTAAAATAAACTAGACAAGTGGCCTTTGAGGAATTGCACAAGGACTAGGAAGTAATAAATACAGAGATTGAATCTGTGAATTATTATTTTTCTTTGTCTGTCATCTTTTACTAGTTCTAAATCCACATGAACAGGTCAAGAAATAGAAGTTTACTTGTGTGAATTTATTGCATAAACCAGCTCAACAGATTGCAAAGTGCTTCTCCCACTCCACTGCCTTAGCATTGATTTGCTGGGAACTGAAATTGATGACTCCAGTTTAGATAGAGCTGTAAATCTTTCATAAGTTGATGAGAGTGTAGGCCATTAAAAACACTAGAGCTGTGGCAATTCACATAAAATGGAAGATTCGATACACTATAAAGGTAATAGCATGAGAGTGAGCAGAAATATAATTTCTCTCTCCCTCCCTCTTCTTGAAACCAGACAAGGCAACATAATCTGGAAGTTTCATTCCAGGCCTTTGTGAGTTGCTACTACCTCTCACCATAGATGTTTGTTTGTTTGTAAAATTGGATTTGTAGTGATTTGCCCACCTGGCAGTCATCCCAAATAAGATAAAGTTTATTAGAGATGGTGTTGCCCTACTGCAAGCAGATTAAGTATAACTTTTTTGCACCGTATAGTTGACAGTTGGAGAAACTGGAAACAGAATCAGAAATCCTGTTTAAGAATTACATAAATTCAGTGTAAGGTAAGATGCATACTATAATTAAACTTTTGACAGTTTCTACTAGGTTCCTCACACATTTAAATCTGAAGAACTGATCATCAGGAATGTGAACAATTTAACTTTTCCATTTATTGGAACATCAACAACTGTTAATGAATTTGGACTTCCAGTTTTGCGCCTGTAGCGCATGGCCACCCAAGAACGGACCTCCACTCCCCAAGGCTAGTTTCGTCCTACTAGGGGGACCCTAGATGGCTCTGAAGTTGCCCCAAAGAGGTGACCGTGAAGGAGGGGCACCCTGTTGACCACAAAGCAATGGCAATCACTTCATTTGATCTGGGGAAAGCCCTCCGAACCTGACAGGATAAAAGCTAGCACGAGATCAGCGTCTAGCCCAAGCTACTTGCAGTCAAAGTCCCAGAGCACGAACCTGAACATCAGTAAACAGCATGCTTGGAATTGATAAGTGCTGATATTCTTTCTTCTATCTACTAACTAAATCCTTGAAAAGATCCCTAAAGCAAGAAAACCTCCAGAAGTTAAGGAAGGGGACTATATCCCCATTCCCTTACAGATGGAAGTGGTGAATTAATATTAAAGGAGGAAAGAGATATACTAAAATTTGATTAAAAATACTACAGTCTGGAGAAATCTAGGAACTAAAAAACTGTCAAGATTATACCCTAAAGAAATTTTGATGGAATTATAAAAATATATAACAAAAATAACTTTTTGACTGGAAAAAAACCCCTGAAAAAAGAAATAACTGCTGACACCTAGTGGAGAATCAGAGAATAGAATACTAACAACAAGGACTCAGAAATTGGCAGGATGCCTAGAAACAAAGAAAAAAGCTGTTCCTTTGAATTGCAAATAGCCTTGAAGACAGCTGGGAACAAAGGAAGAGCCAGCTATAAGATTAAAAAATGTCTGAAAGAAAAAAACAAACAAACACCTGGACTGTTGCTTAAATCTAAGAACTGTTTATGGAAAAGAAATTTTTTGTCTTTTTGGCTAATCTACAGGAAGGAGAATCTACAGGAAGGATTTAAAGTGGCTTAACACACTGAACTGTAATTTTGATTGACTGATAAATTGACTTTTGAATTAAAACATTGATGAAAGATTATTTGAAGGGGGGAGACAACATGGATATCACATACATATCAAAAAATGACAGGATACTACCTTGAATATTTTCTCCTGAAAGGCTTAGCCTGGAAAATCAAGGGCCTCCAGAAGCAATATTTCAAGGCAAGATAAATACTTTCCAGGAGGAAATATATGTAATGTTAGGACAAATACAAATGACAATAGACTCAAACCACGAGGAAATTCAAAACAACTTTGATGATTTAAATAAGCATATTTCCAATCTAAATTTACAATTAAAAACACCCAGGAAATAACAACAAATGAATAAATAAATCAAACAGCAGACAACAAATTAGAAGAGTATGATCAAATTACAATTTGACACAAACAGGAAAAAATCTGCAAGGTTCTGATACAACAAGAAAAATGGAATGGACTATAGAATTATCAGGAGAACCATCAAAGTTTGGGAGACAGAAAGTACTCATCTTACTTACTTCACCTTTTGTATTCTCAACAATATTTGTGAAAATACAGAAACTGCTGGATAAGTGGATTACATCAACTTGGAAAATTACTCGGCAAAAGAAGAAGACCAGAGACAAATACAAGAAATTTGACTTGCCCTACCAGATGGACTATTACATGAATAAACATTTGTTTGGCTAAAAGAACAGAGAATTTTGAGCATAAAGGACATCCATTGTCCTCTAACTGAGGACAATGGATGACAAATTAATTAATTCATTGTTGCTCTCTATACCACATTACAGTGCATTCATGTAGATCACAGTATTTTGAGATTTTAAAGAATTACATCTTTTACAGAAGTTTTGTGGTAGAAGTGAGTACACACTGAATTTTTACTGAAATAGCCACTAGAGGTGAAAAGGGCAAGTCCTGACCAAGGGATTCTTTAGTTCATTTAGTCCAGAAAGCTTATCATGTCCTGCTATCATGCATGGCTTTCAGATACTGCAATAAGAAGTATCCAACAACCAGATGGGGGAAAAATGGGGGGGGAGGGGGGAAGGAGAGAAATTGCTGCTGTTCTGGTGCATAATTCTCTCAAAATTCCATAAGTGTTGGAGACTCGAAAGATGTTTGTTTGTTCTACTGGTGCCTTTACAATAAGGAGAAGGGTCAAATATCATTTAAGAAGTTCAAAGGGAAAATGACCTTGGGGTTTAATCTAGCTGAAGGACACACATGGAACAGGTTATAATAAAAAACAGTGTTTCTGAGTTGTTCTTCAGTTTTAGATTACCACAACAGTTGGCACAACCACAGCAACATGACCCAATATTACAGACTGTATTTTGGTGGGTGTTTCTTTCAACATCACATTTCAGTAAGACATGAAAATTCTCCCTCTAACTGAATGGGAGGAGGAAAAGTATTTTGAAGCGTAGCTAAAATGTTTCCATGATATGTTGGGATGACAGCTTCCTACGAAGGGGTGCAGCACAGCATCTTTGAGTTGCAACCACTCATTTAAAAGTTAAGAAATAAACATTCTACTTTCTGGATACAGAGGCTGTCATTCAATTGGTTGGGAATGTGGCCTGTTAGTCTGAGGGCCACAAACTCTCATTCTATAATATTTGCTTCTGAAAATGATGAACACAGGCTTGCAGGATAGCGAAAGATGGAATTACCTCTGTAAGTTTGTTCCTTCTATCTGTCACATAGCATGCTCCCCAAATATCATGAGCTCCAGATGTGTTGGACCATGACAACTATTCTGCATTAGTATACCAATGATTTCTATCATTGGTGATGTCGGGAATTATCCAAAACAATGGAAAGAGATTTGGTTGAAGCAGGTATAATGCAACCTGTGGCTAGAGGAACCTGGAGGCCCAAGTGGATCTAGTTAGAGTGTTAGTTGATTGCTTAGAACACAGGTGTCAAACTTGCCGCGTCACATGATGTATCTCGACGTATCGTGACTTTTTTTTGCATTGCCAGAGTTGGGGTGGGCGCGGCCTCCACATGATGCAGTTTGACACCCCTGGCTTAGAGCTTTATAGAAAGCAGATTCATATAAAATATTATCTATAGTAGTTCTATTCAAACATTACTGCACTGAGATTCTCTGGATACTTTCACTTAAATCTCCAGCCTCTCCTCTTGCCCATGCTGGCTTTGGCTGATTAAAATTGTAGGTCCAAACATCTCAAGGGTTACAGATTGGTAAAGACTAGTCAGACCAAGTATTCTTAAATCAGTGAAGGAAAAAGCATCTGAAAAACCTTTTAGCATTGATTTAACACCTAACAAGCAGTGAAATATAAATATCTTTTTATTTTGTTATATTTATCCACTATTTCTTTTCTGTGGCTACATACAATACCAAAATAAGGTAATAAAGGAAATTTGCAATAGAGCCCAATGTGAGAGTAGTGATATTTTTCTACAGGCTGTATTGTAATATTTTTTCTGCTGTGTATCAAATAACTTGGTACCACTATTGAATGACAGATAAGACAAGCCGTTGAGTCAAGTCAGTTGACCATCTGGACCTATTAACCTGTACAACCTATACTTGCATCCCAACCTCACATTTCTTAGTATGCACATAGCATATTAAAATAATATGCATATTTGAACACTTTATGAATGAATGTAGTTCTGTCTCCCAAAGGGGACTTCTTTCTCATCTTCTCATCTTTCCTACTACCTTTTTATATTGGTATCTTATGATTTATCACTTGTTTGTATCTTATGATTAATGATTGTAACTATGATTTATGATCTATGATCCATCACTTTGTTGTTTGTATGTATACTGAGAGCTTATGCACTGGAGATAAATTCCTTGTGTGTCTAATCATGTTTGGCCAATAAAGAATTCTATTCTTTTCTATAGGACTGGTTATTCTGGTGTAACTGAGGCTTTAAGAAGGCAGGAGCCTTATTCCCCAAGAGTTGCTAGGATTTTCCTTCTCCTCGGAGCCTAGAAAGGATGCAGCTGTAGCTCTTCTGACTTTCCTTTTGCTGGAACCAAACAGAATTTGGGGTGGGGACTGGAGAGGAGAAGAAACCAAAAGACTTTGCTGTTTCCTGGATAGAGTCCTTCTGAATTATTCATTGTCACTCAGGGAGCCTATGCAACAACATCCACTTGAAAAATAGACTTCTCAACTAGTTCCCCTTTGCATGCCTCCCAATTTTGCTGTTTTTCAGGAGTTGTATCCCTGACTGAATCCACTCGATAACCACAAATACAAAGAAAGCATTCTAAGGAGCTTGAACAAATTTCAGTTCCAAACAGATTCAGGTGAGAAGTAAGGGCTGCAACTGAAAGACTAACGAAAATCCAGGAGGTTAAACTTTGCATTTAATCCTGTAGTTGCAGTCACATCTTTTCATCCTTCAAGATTTTGAGGAATAACTTGCACAGCAGGAAACCTATTCTATCTGTAAAGATCTAATCACGGAAACACAGAAAATAGAACACTGATTTCAATAACTCTTTAATCCAGTCCTTATGTGATACCCCCTCTTGTTCTTGAAAGGATGAGAGGCTTGGAGAAACTGGGCAGTTTGGAGGCTAGGATAGGTCTAAATGAAAAGTCCTGCAGCCATTTGATGCTGTTGCTTTCCATAAGGATGTACAACTAATATTGCATCACCCACTGGACATTTCCCCATAACCCCTAGCTTAGCCCTCATCTTTTGCATTAGCTTTACACTGTAGTGTGAGGGCCTCTACTGCTGAGCTGTTTTTCCACATTGCCCATCAGCATAGCCATCACTCAGCTGATGAGATTGGAAAAAAATATCAGTCTCTAGGTGCCTCACACCCCCTTTTGTTCTTTAATTTAATTTAATAATTTGATTTCTATACCGCCCTTTATTTTCTTCACTACCAGTTCTCTTCATAGTGAGAAAATAAAATTTACAAACTCCAAACTGGGCACTGGGTTGGGAGAATGGTCAAGCTGCTTCTCAAAATGATTGTAGGGGGTAAAAGGTGGTAGCAAGACAACATAGTGGAAGGAGGGAAAATCCCAGAGGCTGGAGTCAAGATGATGAAGCTGAAATACCAGCCACCGAGAAGCTGCCCACTCCACAATTGCAGAGTTCCAGCTATAAACAAAACTGTTCTTCTGGAGCAGGATCTGAGTTGCTGATGAATGAGTTGGCTTCTCACTTCACAACATTTGGGGATGCTGGGAAGCTGCACCACCTCAGATTGTTTGGGCATTAACCTCTCCTTTGTCTTAAGCATCAGTAGACTGGAACAGCCATCTAGTACTTCTACCAAATCAGGATAAAAGCAGTAAAACTGGCATCAGAAGAGCTGTGTGGGGAGGAAACATATAGTCTTCTTTCTACTTCTCTTCTTCTGGATCGCCTTCCTCTGCCATCTTTGGCACCATGCCCTCACGAATTCCCGTTTGCTCTGGCCTGGGTGGGTATGAATTGAAAGTAAGATAGTGGGTTGGGAGTAAGATAGTGAGGGAAGTCAGCTCCCCAGAAAAGGAAATATTAAAAGGGCAGAAAAATATATTTCCTAAAAAGATATTGAAGAACCAGGAAAGCATATGCCCAGTTTTCTTAATAGCCCAGTTTTTCTTTCCCCAAGCAGAAAACCAGTTCTATAGACATGCAAATGTAAACCATCAGGAAGGTTGGAGCTGGAAGCTTAGATACCTTAGCCCTAGGAAAGCAGGATATGACCTTTGGACATACTAGGATTGACCCACAACCATCAAGAATACCAGAAAGGCACACCCAGACTCAGGTCAAAATATGTGACACAGGAAATACAAAGCCTGAAACAGGAAATAACTCCAAACAGAAGACTCCAGGGGGTATAAAACCCACTCCCTACAGGTTCTCAGTCCTTTTTCTGCTGGAACCATCTTTCTGTCTGGCTTTCCTCTACAATAAACTGTAACCTTCTTCCTAAAGCAGTCGCCATGTTGTTTATCCCCGGCTTGGATGGAACCATGATGATGACTTTTCTTCCTACAATAGCAAATTCGAAAAAAGGACAGTTCAGGTCCTCAGGTGTCTTCTTTGGTCTTTTAAACATTCTGATCATCTAAGAAGCAAACGGGAAGTGGCTATATAAGCAACTGTACACTAAATTGTAAGAAGTCTAAAATGTCAAGAACATCTTTCAAGATTATTTTTCCTGAATATGACCATGACCCTGAAAATCCCAGGAGCCATGTTGTATAAGAAATATTGGAATGGATGTTGTGTCAGAACTGTCATTGATTTAGACAGAGTAAATTTGGGAAATTTAATTCTATGTGTGCCAGGGACAGTAGTTTAGCTCTGTTCCCTAAAGTTATAGTACCTAATTAGATGTCTTTCTCCAGCCCCAACATCTTAATAGCATTAGAAAATAACAGCAAGTTATTGATTTGGGAAGCACAGAAAAAGCAAAATTACTGGCTGAAATTCTGTGGGGTCAACTAATTTTTTTTTGCTCTTGTCTGAGGCCATAATCAAGTTGTTGATGTGGGGTGATCTGTAATGATAATGAAAAATGCCCTTTTGGGTTATACAGCAATCTCTGAAAACAGTAAAAATGAATTAGATTTTAAATCTGAAAATAGCCTTGCTTCTTGCTTACTAAACCCTTACTTGATTATAGCTTATGCCTCCTTAGCAAATCAAAAGGAATTATCTTAAGTATGTTGCTTACTCACCAAACTCTTTACAGGAATACTTTGCCATGGGCACTGCAGCTCTTCTGTTCCTTCCCCTCCCTCTTCCCCCTTCCCATCATTGCCCCCTTCATTCTCTTTGATCTGTTACTGTGGCCTTTTCTCTATCCTGCTGCTAATCTACATTTAAAGGTTTTTTTAGCTTTGTTATATAGGCACTAACCCTGTGGAATTGCAAAATCCAGCCGAGTCACTGATTTTAAATCAGGCTTTTAAAAAAGCCCTCCTTTATGAAAAAATAAAGAGCTCTTGATTAAATATTGATCAACTGATTCACTTTTTCCCTCTTTTTAAAATCTTGCCACTTATTGTCCATTAAACCTAATTTGCTGTAAAACTGTAGAGCATTCCATCTTCTTCTATGGCTTGGATTTATTTATATATGTAAAAGCTTTGGGTTGATTATGCAAGGAGCTGATGCATTAATGAGCTTTCCCCAGGCAGCTTAGGCCGTGTTCACAAAATGAGTCATACGGACTGTTTTGGTATCTCCAAACTAGGGTCACACTATTTTTTTCTCTGGTTTTGTTTGGAAACTGGAATTAATTCTCAACAATGGAATAAAACTAGGGCAACTTACATCAGGAAATGGAGAGAAAAAAGTATTGGATTAGTGATTATGAGGTGACCTTAGAACTAAGTTACAAAGTATCCCCATCGTTTATGTTTACTCTAGAACTGCTTACTTTCCTCTTTTATAAAGGATAATCCTTCATTTGAAATCATCTCCCATTTGAAGAGCTGCCCAGATGAAGGTAAGGGCAGGAGGAAACCTTTGTTAGTTTATGGTACCCACACTCAGAAAAAGTCTGGTAGCAAGATTTCATACTCAAAAATTAAAAGTTTTTGCAAACTACCACTCACTTAGATCCATGGAGTGGCTAAAGTGATGTAGCATTTAATCTGGGATGAGATGGGAGAAAACAGGGTGGTTATCCAGATGGAGGTGACATACGAAATAGATTCCTAGTACCTTATCAATTAATAATTGTGTTGAAAAACTGTGTTTGTTAGGACTTTCTGAGACTGCCTGAAACATTCCGAGGTGTGGCAGTTCAGCAGCTTCTCACTCAAGGGTACTGGTGCAATTCTTTTGTTCTAGTAGAGTTTCTTTGAGATCTTTAATAGACTATTCTGGGAGATTAATATATTCTGCTATAATTGGCTTTTGTTTTGAGTTCTAATGCCAAACTAGTATCCATTAATTCTTTTGTGCAAAGTTTGTCCTTCTTGTCCTACATAGAATCCAGAGGGGCAGACGATGACATATATCATGTTGCAGTCCCTGGGTCAAGAACTGGATCTGTTCCTAAGGCTGTCTTTAACTCAAATTTCTATGTAAGTTGAAACTTGACATAGGAATGGGCTACCTGTTACTAAAAATGGCAGATGGAGTTCTCCTTCCTTGAGCTGACAAACCACTGAATGTTTTCATGAACGGCTGAAAATAGGTTGTATATTAAAAAAACCCATCTTCAGCAATTCATGAAAATATTGTGCAGCTTCAGCAGTTATCAGCTTGAGGAAGGAGAACAACTACAAGTTGTCTGTAAATTGGATGTTCTTAACCATGGGACTAACGGTAGAGGAAAAATGTCATCATGCCTTGTGTGTGAAGTTGGTGAGATGCTACTGGTGTAAATTTGGGGATAACATAAGCATCTTGGTTTGCTATAGGGTATGTTTCCTATATTGGCACCATTATTTTGTCCTGGCATGGCATTGAGCAGGCGGCAGCATGGTGAGGTAGGGTGGAGCCCAGTGCCTTCTTTTTGGGTGGTGGCAGGATGCTGTGCTACCCCCAGAAAGGAATGCCTGGGGGAGAGAAGCAGCCCAGTTGCCCTGCACAGCAGCTGCCATGTCCCCCACCTCCTGGCACATGGGCTTTTGAAAAAGCCCAACACCTGAGGCCACTGCCTGCCTCACCTGATGCCCTGTCTGTGTGCCATGTCCTACAGGAAGGCAGAGGCCCACCCCTTGGCATGCAGATTGGCTGCAGGGATGTACGGCTAATTGTCCTGGGCAGTGAATCAGCCAGGGCAAGATACTCAGGGGAGAAGTAGATGGGGGAGGAGTGATGGGGGTGGAATAGCCACAGTGGATTGGCTGTGGTGGAGGGGGCTGGGGTGAAGTGGTTGGGGCCAGGTGGCTTTGGCCAATTGTTCCATTCTGCAGTTCCCACAGCTCAATTTGTTTCTCCAAATATCAGAATAACTATCAAGCCTTCAGATTCAGAAGGTTCACTGGGATTTGGACAAATCACTCCTACTTGTTGTACAAAGAATAATTTCATGCATGCATTTCTACCTAAATTCCAAGCATTGGAAGGATGGGATGGTGGTATGGCATATTGGTCTTGAACTACTGTAAGATCATTCTATTTATGCCTAATTCCTGACTAGATGGCATACATGTGTAAAACTTTTGCTGTCTTGAATCAAAGTGAAGTAGATGGATCAAGCAGAAGATTTCACGCACTATTAACATTGGCACGGAGGACACAAAATAAAGGAATTGGTACAATGCAAGAATACTGTAAGGATCTGCAAGAGACATCTGCCCAGTAGAATGTACTCAATAGAAAATGCCACTTGGTTTCGGAAGCCAAAAAGTTTCAAGTGAATGATTGACTATATGACTCATCATAAGTTTAGGAAATAACAGTAGGGGGGAAGGGGAGACAGAGAAAATAATCATATCTGTTACTATGTGCATGGGGAAAGAATTTTGAAGTGTCTGAGAAAGATTAGAAATCGACCCCAGAAAACTGGGCAGCAGAACTTGAAAAAGGTTGGGGAGTCCCAATTTCAGTTATTGCAGAAGTTGTCTTCTTGCATTCCTAATATAATACATTATTTTTTCCATGTAATTGTGGTTTCGCTGAAACCCATCCAGTATGTTTGTTCTGGATGAATAGCAGACAGGAACAGTGCCTCAGATAAGTGGGCTTCCAGCTCTTCAAAGGCCAAATGCTTGGAATTCCTCCTATGTGGAACAGTTTGTTTTGATTATATAAATTATGAAATCTTTATCCCTGAATTTCCCCATCCACTCTTGTGACCCAACTACCTACAAATAAAGATACAGCAAAGAGTCTCTGTCATGTGACAGCAGTGTTAATAATTTCAAATATATGCTGCCCGTACAAAACAAGCTTGGATGTTAGAATAGCCATACCAGAATGATATATTACAACAACCATTGAAAAATAAGGTGTCCCTCATCAGTGAGCATCCACTTATAGATCTGTACAATATATCTATACTCATAAACATTATATATAGTCTCTCTCTGTGTGTGTGCATATATACATACATAAGAAATTGCTTTCATTTTCATTGTTTCATTATTTTTGTTTTACTCATAATTACTAAACTATTAGTTTAAAGTTAGCTTTTATATTAAAATGCTATATCAAACAATGTGGACAGCTGAAATTCGCAGTGTATGTTACAGAAAAATCTAAATAACATCAAGTATTTGTTGTTTGTATATGTATGTGTGTGCACAAATGCATGCACATCTGTATTGCTTGTGTCTGTATTACCAAGATCCACAGTTTTGAATCAATACTTGCAGCCATTTGGTTGGTTGGTTGGTTGGTTGGTTGGTTGGTTGGTTGGCTGAATGTTGGAATAGGTTCAAATGCCAATTTTTACAAATCCAACAGGCAGTAGGGGCTGGGATAGAAAGAAAAATCTGGGCACAGATACTTTGTGGCTCTGTGCGGCAGTGCTTCCTTCTTTCTTTGGACTATGGCCATAAAAGCATGAACTGACTTAGCATGGTCTATCCGGCTTATCTGATTCTTAGTGAAAGGGTGTCCTTGATTCAGAAGGTTCTTTACTTTTCCCTTTTGAAGTTGTCAAAAGCTGGAAGGTCAAACGTGTCAAGCAGTAATGCCTAGGAGGGAGAGTGAGGTGTGGAGTAGATGTGAAGAGTTCGCAAGTGTCTCAGTGACTGCTTGGAAGCCCTAGGATGACTTTGGGCTAGCTTCTTTAGGCATCTGGTCACCTCTCTGAAATTCTTCAGCTATCATCCATCTCTCCAAGGCCATACAAGTGAAATAGTGACTACATTGGGAGGGGGGAGTTGGATCCAGCCTCCCTGTTCCTGGGCAGCCCCATTCCAAATGCTGCCACAAGGAGGTTTACCTTTTTCCTCAGAAAGGGGAAAAAATAAAAAGGCAGGAAGCGGACCAAAGAGGCAACTGCCTAACCTCCTCCAGGAACCAAAACATATACTGCCAGCATAACAAAGTGAGTGAATTGACAGGTGGAAGAACACTAGGTCAGCAAGATTGGGCAAAAGGGCTCATTCATTTTATTGGTACAATATATATATATATATATATATATATATATATATATATATATATATATATATATATATATATATATATATATATATATATATATATATATATATATATATTGCAATTAGTAAACATCTTGGAGAGCAAGATTAGTTTTGCAACAACTAAGAAGGGTGGAACAGGAAAACAAAATCCAGACACCACCTAAATAACATTGATTCCATTGGGTGGCCTTGACCTTCTTTTTCAGTGGAATTGAGGTCATCTGCCTTAAATTCTATGTGATATCCTGCAGTTATAGAAAATAGGGAGAGAAAAAAGGCAGCTTTATTTTTTCTTCTACCTTATGTTGTAAAAGAGTTTCTATCTCCATTGGATGACAGTGGCAGACATTAAAAAAAAGACTGGGAAAAAACCTCAGGAGGAGACAGCTTAGCCTTTTTTTTATGAAAAATGCCCAGGAGATTTCCTTAGGATTTTACCAAATCCCCTGGAAATCAAACAAACAAACAAAAAATTCTCAGACTTTCAGCATGAAAACACAGATGAGAAAACAGGAAGGCACATTTTAATGATCTGCCTTAGGCAGAATCTTCAGAATCCCCCAAATAATGGGCAGAATCCCCATTAAAATAGGGTTTTTACATTAATCAGTTAAGAAAAAAAGTTGTCCTCTATATATCTTAGTTCACATGTTACATATGTTGGTCCATATGTGGACATAAGTATTTTAAACTCCATGAATGGACACATTGGCAAGGGACAAATGCAAGAGCCATAACAATTTGTTCAGATTCTCCCCTCCTTGATCCTCTTTAGAAACCTTTGAAAGGAATGACCATTTTATTTAGAAACTCATGGATAGTTTTTATTTTCTTGGTCCATCCTTAAGAAATGGGGGATAGAAAAGAGAAGAAAAGAGAAAGAATAAAGAAAGTCATGCTTGCTTTAACTACTGTAAGTATGCTGGAGCATTGTGAAGGAAAGTAGTATGGATGCCAGCAAATAATATCTTTTATAAAAATGAATTTATTTGGGAGCAATGATTTACAAAAATGTGGTAGCTGAGATGGTGTTTAACCTTCTTGCGCTGATATTTATATGGATAATGATAGGCTTGCCCTTTCACTGTGCAGCTATTACTCATAATTATGCTGTTCCCTGAGGTCTGGGAGTAAACAGAGGGATTTGGTATGTGTTCTTAATGTGCAAAGGATTGTAAGAAGTACATATTTAAGATGCAGTGTTAAGATGGAGTAGAGGAAATATATTACACATATTATTATTTAAATGAATCATAGAGCTTGGGGGGGGCAATGTAGCCTACTAAATCCAACTCTCAGATCCTGTGCAGGAATATAATGTCTTATGTACTACCGGGTTTCCTTTTTGACACCTCCCTATGAATGGTTTCACTGGTTCTTACTGTGGAGAAGATCTTAATTTTCCAGCAGAGCCTGCCTTCCTGTAATTTAAGATCATTGGTCTGTATCCTGTATTCTGGGATGATAAAGACCAGATCTTGATCTGCATGCTGAAGAGTGTTATAAGATCCCCCCACCTTCTTTTCCACTTTCCATCTTTTTTCATTCTCTTTGTCCTAGGATTGAGTTTCCAATCTCCTGATCATTTTGTTGCCTTTCTCGGAATCCATTCCGATTAGTCTGAATCCTTCCTAAAATGTGCCGCTCAAAATGAGCAGAGGGAGAGTATGATCCGAACAACCCAGAAAAGTGTAGAACCATCTTTGCTAGGTTATGGAAAATCGACTTCTCTATAATAAGGAAAATAATAAATCTCCTTTGATGCTGTTCAAAATTATATTTGCCTCTTTAATAGCTACTTCATATACCAATTCACATTCAATTTGCAATTGATTACAACCCCAATATTCTTTCCAACGAATTTGCACCAAGCCAAATACTCTCTATTTTGTATCTCTGTATTTTATTCTTTTTCCTCTAAGTGAATAATATTTTTGTCTCTGTCACCTTCTTTTCAGTAAATTTCTCAGAATTAAGCAGCCTTATTTTATAGTTTTAAAGGAATAAAAATCATTGACAGAGACAAAATTAAAGCACAGATTAACAACACCTCCCCCCCAAGGAAAAAAAAATCTTGCATCATGGGTGGGCAAATTGTCAAAAGAAAAAAAGGAAAAAAAAAGAAAAAAAAGGTGTCTCCTCACTACAAAAAACATTGCCAGTCCTGGCCTATACTCAGGGACACCAACCACATTTCTTTCTAATTTGCAGTGCTGTTTATGAATGTCAAGTCAGTCTCTGAAAAGCCTTCACCATTTTAGTTCTGATCCATGAAAGGCACCAAACTTGGGCCATATTACATTTCTTGCATAGTGCTTTAACCAGATTATAAAAAACCTTCTCCCAGTAATCTTCATATTTGGTTCCCATCTCAGTTTTTGGCAACACTGTCTTTTATTTCTAATAAATTTCTGAATATTTCAAGCCCCAGTATGAAGAATTCTCCATGTCCTTATCAGTTAGTTTCAGACTCCAGTAACCTACAATAGCTATTGCCTGTTCATGTCCTTCCTATGTCTATGTTAATACAATTCTGAATTTTTCTAGTTGGCATCTGTGTACAATTTGAAGGGCAATTTGGAGTTCAATCAGACTGATTTGGAGCAGTTATGCCTCCAAATATTAATTGATAGTTGATAGCTTGATCTCATTTTTAAGTCATTAATTTCTTGCAAAAGCCTAGTTACAGTTAATACTTTGATTTAATTGAAAGATCAACAAACATCTCAAGGCACTTCCACAGTACCCCAGCTTCCACTCCCTTAAAACCAGTTTAAAAATTACCAAAACCTAACAACCTCAAACTACTGTCCCATTGTGAAGTAAAAGAGTTTGGGGAATCAAAAATCCCCTCATTCTCCAATTCCATGCACAAGGAAAATAAAATAAATTGTTTGCACACATCCACAGTTATCCACATCTTTATTTCACACTGAGCCCTGAAGTAGACTGGCTGACATTGTGAGATCACAGAGGTCCTAATTTCGTAGATGGAAGTTCATTAGTTTTTGCATTCACCTGGGGATTTTCTATCCCTGGAAAATAGTTTCATTTTCTCCCTCTCACTCAGATGCTACTTCTTCAGATTATACTATAGACTGTAAAATTTATTTGTAGGTGAATATAACAGGTTGATCAGGATTCTCTATGTAGTGTCCGAAGGCAAGCAGGAATCCGCAAGCATCATTTTCTTGCTGTTCCTCAAATGACTCTTCCCGGTAGCCAAGTTAGTCCTTGAGCCAACAGCGAACTATACTGCCATAAAATTAGTTGCTCCCCATTAACAATCCCTATCCTGCCATGGGCACAATGCCAGAACCCAATGAATGGTTGGCGAAGTGTGCCAAATTGCACCCATGGCAAAACTGCTGCAGCTTATTGTCTGCTTAAAAGACACAATTTATGTTAACACCAGAAGACGTAAAGATGACTTTAGCGGCCTTGGATGTGGCTGGGGGATGAGATGATAAAGCCAATATCTTGAGGTAAGGAACAAATAAGAAGCTGCCAGCTGAGGCATCCACAATTTCCAATGTTTTTTTCCAAAGTAACCAAAGCAACCTTCCAACATGAGGATGCAAGTTCTATGCCTTTGAGCAGCATCACCACACGTACACAAAAAGGTCAAATCTTGCTTTCCTTGTCAGCCCCACACAATCCCCCCTTTCCCCGGGAGATGTCTGGTACGTTTCCTGTTCCCAAATGTTCTTTTCGGAATTTGAAGGAATTGCTTTTAATGCTTTCTTTTTTAAAATAATAATAATAATAATAATAATAATAATAATAATGATGATGATGATGATGATAACAATAATAATAATAACAACCACCACCACCACCTCAGGTATAAGTCCATATACCGGTACATTCTTAGGAAACGAAGGAAAGGGTCAGGCTAGGCTGAGTTTCTGCTTTGCTCTCAGGACTCTCCACACCCCTACTTTTAAAAGAAGAGAAGAAAAATGAGCAGCTTATGTCTCTTAAGATGGGGAGGGGAGTGAGAGAATGGTAGATTCCTATTATTGTACACATTTGAGAAAAGGGATTTGGGTGTTACCCAGATAATTCTGTGCCGGGTGGGGATATTATTTTAGGAGAGGTGTTGCTTCTTAGTGTTGCATATTTTCTTTTGGCAAGTTGCCTGGAGGTGTTTATGTAGAATGCAATGTCTTTTCTGGACAAGGACACTTCCCTCAATGTCTGTAATTTTTCTTCTGAGCAGTGGGTATTTTTACAGTGAAAAATGAGTGGTGTGAAGTTCTTTTTTCCCAGTACATCTCAAACTGCCTTGCATCGTACTAAATACACACATTTTCACAATTTCCCACTACTTTGGACATTTTTTGAAAAGAGACTTTCCATACGGAAAAGTATTTTATGGGTACATTTCAGTGATATACACAGCTTGATATGTTTTTCCAAATGTATTTATGTGCGTATTTTCTGAATTGTGAATGATTCAGCAAACAGTATTTCTTAGTTTTCTACCATATTAATTCAGCAAGGTATGTTCTAAAAGTTGTGGTGCAGCAATTTTCTACCCAGTCCTTTCCTCTAGATTGTCATTAGAATCTAAGAAATTCAGCCAAATACAGTACCTTCAAAAAGTGTGAAGTGTATGCAAGTGTGAAACCCACTCTAAAGTTCAAAGTGTCCCTGAGTCTTTGAGCCTGGACAGGACTTTCCTCCCAATAAACTGGCCGACTTGGACTGAGGATGGAGGTTTTTAATATTGTTTTAATTTTATTGGTTTTAGTAATTAATTATGGGGCTTTGTAATTTAATTCTTTTTGAATATTTGCATTACTGTTTTTTTATAGCTGTTTTATTGTTGTGAGCTGCCCTGAGTCCTTCGGGAGATAGGGCGGCATATAAGTCCAATAAATAAATAAATAAATAAATAAATAAATAAATAAATAAATAAATAAATAAATAGGCAACAAGCAACATCTTCAGGATAATGATCACCAAAGGGAGTATTGGGCTGCATGTATATGCAGCAGCATGAACAACTCTCCCTTGTTTTCTTAGTTGGGGTCTCTCCTAAGCAATCCCTGAGAGGTCGCACATTTATAACATTTCAATTTCCCTGCTAAGTTGGTCACATCTGTTTTTGAACTACAGGGCCTTCTTGAAAATATATTAAAATAAAGGGACAAGGGAGGATTTTTCAAGAAGCTGTCTAAATGGAGGAATGGAGGAACACTTGGTAACATTTTCTGTCTGTGTCAACCAAGTCTTCCATCTTTTCAGAGTTTCCTGGATCTGGCTGTCTATGGTGCTCCACAGTCATTGGATAATCCCTTCTTTCCTGCTGGGAAGATCATCCAGTTATTTGCAGCAGACTGTAAAATGGTAATTGCATCTTTTGAGTGGAAGAATTTCCCTTCAACCACTACCTAAAGTTTGCTTTCAGGGAACTTGATCTCAGGCACGAGGATGTTACACCCCATTAAAATGTCAACTATGCAATCAATGGGCCCGATTGACACCATGGGGAGCAGATACTTGATGCTGAATCATAGAAAGGACTTAAATGGGGCACAAGAGAGAAGAATACATGTTCTGGTTAGGAAACTTTATGGCTCAATCATTTGATTTTCATATTCCAGGACTTGTCAAAGGTTTATTTCTTTCCCACCTTTTGATTATCCTGAGTCCTAGAAGCAGGGTAATATTTTATTTCCTTGTGTCTATCTTGGGTCACCATGTCTACTAATTTTTTTTATTGCTATCCCCTCAGGGTTGCTCTGATCTTTGTTTTCCCCCCATTAAGATCACATAGCATTCCAGGTCTTTTAAAGATCTGTACACATAAGTTTAAGATGATTTCTTAAACATCTTCATAGCACCTCCAGGCTCAATGCAGGAATCCATACATCAAAAAAGCCTGGGCAAATGAATAGTTTAATCCATACTGCAGCACACTTGGCACATTTGTAGCTATCTTAATAAGAGCAAGAGTTCCTTTCCCAAAGGTCAGCATCCTATATTTGAAAGTAAATCCCTTTCTAGCTATCGTGAAATACCTAAGAACTTCTCTGGGGAAGGGGCTTGCCTGCCCAAAGCCATTCTACTCTCCAACTTCCTCCTTTGATTCAGCACTACAGGAGCATAATTTCAAGTTTGAATTTGGGAACTGAGAGAGGGATTTTAATAAGGAAAAGGAAACTTCTTGTCAAGACTGAGAAATCCTTTCTTGGTCAAACTTAAGATTGAATGGCAATTTTAAAATCATTGGTTCTGGTTGCTTTAGGGTATTTCATGATTCCCTTTTATTGCTGTCAGCTTGTTAGAACAGAAGCTGAGGAGTTGCAGATTAGAATTGAAATTGTGGCAAAACCAATGTGGGTTCTGTGAAGCCAGAGCCAAGTCACGTTACGTCCCTCAAAAAGAAAGTGGTCCTTCTTGTGGTAAATTACTGCTTTATTTTGTGTTCTAGCCCATGGCTTACATTTTGATTTGCTTCAGGTTCACTAGATGTTTTCATGTTGGATTCACCTAAAGCCGGATACTGTTTGATGTATGTCCTGTTTTCATGTTAAACAAATGACATCTGCAAGTCTCAGCATATCCTATTCTGAATTAAGGGCATGTGCCATTTGGCCAAAGCTGTGCAATTTATCTCCCTGTTCTATTTTAGTCACAGTACTTAGATTTCTGCAGCCTCTGCAAACAGCACAGCCTGGTAAGCTTTGGAGTCCCAACGCTGCTCCAGCCGTTGGCGGCTGCCATTAAAAAGCAGCTGTTCCCAGGTGGGAAGAGGGAGCAAGAGATGACAGCAATTCTGCCCTCTCAGGATCAGATGTGCTGTCATGTTAATAGCTTGAATTTTCAGGAAGCTCCTGCTGATCACTCAGTGGAGATATCTGAGCATACTGCATTCCTCATGATGATGGCTTCCCTATTTAGACAGCAACCATTATAGAGCTTAAGGAGAAGAGATTGATATGACATTTCCAGATAGATTAGCAGAACTTCATGCTTATATAGAATTATCAGAATGTGCTTCTTGGAAAAACAAGGAATAGCGGGAGACAATCTTTCTAGATAATTCGAGTTACAAAATTTAGGACCATAGATCTACTTGCTATGTCCAGCTAGGGCAACTTCATGGCAAGGAGAACTCTGTTCGCTTGCCTAGAAGTGCAATTCAGTGGACCTCAGCATTCTGCACTGAGTGGGACTGTATACAGTATGTTAACCATGGTCTCAGCCTCAGCTTTCTCCCCATAAGTAAATAAGAAGAACAGAGAGTTAAAAAGAAAGCCTGCCTAACTTAAAGGATTGATGGAAGGTACATAAAATAATAAATATGAAACACTTGATAAAGTTGCATTGTAAACAGACAACAGTGTTATGAAAGCACCAAATAGTATTTTGGTACCAAAATTCAATTTCCCCAATAAATACATTTTCTAATAGGAGAATGTTGTTGCTCTCCCAGGTTTACTGCTAAAATTAATAATGTGTACAATGAGGACACCTGCTGGAGGTTCCTTGTGATAAATAAGGATGTCTGGATCAGTAAAAATCTGCTCCCTTTTACTATAGGCTTTCCTAATCTGTCTTTTAAAAAACCACAGTTGTTTCTATTAAAATATTAATGTTTCAATATATTAAAACTTTATAGCTGTAGAAAAAAAATCAAGAACATTTAGGGTCATACTTAATCAATGAAATGTAAAAATTGTCTGGCAATCTTCGTTGTTCTAGTATGTATGAAATATTCTCTGAGTTCAAAATCACGCATTTTGAAAACACTTCACAGAGGTGTTTCTCCTTCAGAAGCAATTTCTGGCCTGCCATGTCATCACATGGGCATTCCAGGAAGTGCTACTAAACAGAAAGTGGTTCTGAGAAAACCTGTGTGTGTCTAAAGGTGAATAGAGCATTTTGAGAATACAGGGAGACCCTATATAGCTAGTAAAATAATTGCAGCACTATTTAAATTTATTTTAGTAAGAAAGTTCACATTAATACATTGTTCCAGTTTGCACAGTGGTGAAAAGCCAAAGCAGCAATGGGCAGTTCATAAATAAATGCTTCTTCTCGCAGTAAAACATGTTTCTTTGTAATGCAGCACAGAGTAAGAAAAAGAATCTCCGATACCTCTGTGTATACTGATGTGTTTGTTGGTGATTCATTTTTCAATAATCCATATCAAATAGGGCTGCACAGAGATAGAGATCTGAAGGGTAAAAAGGAACTAGACTTTGTATGGGCAGGCAGCTAGCACACACCGGTACCATCGTCTGTTTATATAATTGTAAACTTGCATTAGTTAACTAGCATTGACAGTCTCAAAATATATTAAATAAATAAATAAACATATGTGGCAGAATTTATATATATATCTTAAGTGAGGAACATCTGTTCTCCCAAGACTCATATTTTAATGAGTTTTAAAAAGTTAATTGTAATATATGTGCCAATAGATGATAGATAGATAGATAGATAGATAGATAGATAGATAGATAGATAGATAGATAGATAGATAGAAAGAAAGAAAGACAGACAGAGAAAGAGACAGAGATAAAGACACAGTAAATAAATGGGTGTATGTAGATAGAAAGGGACGCGGTGGCTCAGTGGGTTAGTGTTTGGTTCAGGTAGACAATGACTCAGAGTGGTTCACAACGAAAGAGTTTATTCAATACACATAAGTCAACTGACAACTGTCAAATGTTTCAGGCTTTTATACTAGAACTGTTTAAACTGTATCCAATCATCAATCGCTATTTTCCCGCTTCTTTACAACTTTAACCAATAGTTGCACCAGAATCTCCCGCTTCAAAGAACCTTCTTTGCAACCTGCTATTTACATGTTTGCAACTATCTACTGACATAACACCCCTTACCCCCCAGTTGTTGTTATTTATTGACATAGTCTCTTAAGTATTTGGGTGGTCTATGGACCCTTGATGGATATCTACTGCTTTGAATACCTAAGTCATCGCTATCAGATTGTCTGCTTTGCTGGCTTACACTGGTGGATCTGGACTCTAGAATTGTTGGCTCAGATGCTTCTCTGCTAACAAGTTGTGATTGTTGTTGTGTTTGATGTTGATGTTCAGCTAATGCGGGTCTGTTCAAAGGGGGCAGCTCCCAGTCAATTTGACTGTGTTGATGGTTAGCTGTGGACGCACTGGTTTGAATTTCTGCTTCCCCACTAACTGGCAGGTTGTTATAATTAAGCCATGATGCAATGTTCCCCCCGTGTATACTTTGATCCCCCTCAACTGGCATGCTACCAATAGTTCTCTTCCTTAGCTGGTCTATACTGTATGTCTTTTGCTTACCCTATTCCCTTCCCCCTCAATAGTGTAAGACAAAGGCCCCATTATATCAGTGACCACCCCTGGGACCCATTTGTCTCCCTGTGCATAATTCCTGGCCCAGACTAGATCTCCAATTTTGAATGATCTGTTTGGAATGTCCGGTTCAGCACTTGATGGAAGTCTGTCAGGATGTAACCTGTCCAGTTTGGTGGTTAGCCTTTTTCCCCACCTCATCTCTGCCGGGCTTTTTCCGGTAGCCGTGCAAGGGGTCGTATGTTGGGTCAGCAAGAATTCTGCCAGTCTTTGGTGCCAATCGCCACGGATGATTCTCTTTAATGCATCTTTGGTGGTTCTCACGTTGTGTTCAGCCAAGCCGTTAGTGGACGGGTGGAAGGGTGCTGATGTTGCGTGTCTAATCGAGTTGGCCCTGAGGAAATCCTGGAATTCAACAGAGGTGAAATGGGGCCCATTATCAGACACAATTACATCCGGTAACCCATGAGTGGCAAAGAGGCCCCTTAAGACTTGTATTGTTTTGCCTGAAGTCATTGAACTGACAGGTATTACCTCTAGCCATCTAGAGAAACTGTCCACCACTACTAGAAAGGTTAACCCTTGGAAGGGTCCAGCAAAATCAATATGAATGCTAGACCAAGGATTCCTGGCCAATTCCCACTTATGAGTATGTGTGTGTTGCAGCTCAGGTCTAGAACGCTGGCACAAATAACATCCAGAAACACATTCTTCTATGTCCTTGTCAAGTCCAGGCCACCATAAGTGACTTCTAGCCAATGCCTTCATACGTACTATTCCAGGGTGGCCCTCATGTAACTCTAATAAAATTGTAGATCTGTGGATTTCAGGAATGACAACACGGTTGCCCCAGAGAATACATCCCAAATGGGATGATAGTTCATCCTTCCTTCTAAAATATGGAACGTACTTGGCATCCGGGTTAGTACTTGGCCACCCACTAAGGACCCAGGCCATGATTCTTTTTAGGATATGGTCTTTATTGGTGGCCTCAGCTATCTCTTTAGCTGTTAAGGGGCATTCAGGAATGTCCTGTAAAGACATAATTTGTCCCACAGGAGCAGGGTCTTCCTCAGTGTTGTTTAAGGGCAGTCTGCTAAGGGCATCTGCATGTCCCATTTCCTTGCCAGGTCTGTGTTGAAGGGAAAATGAATATGCTGAGAGGAAAATTGACCACCTCAGCATCCTGGGCGACATTATTTGGGGTGTCTGTTTATCGGTGGTAAACAGTCCTAATAATGGTTTATGGTCAGTGAGTATGGTAAAGTTCCTACCATAAAGGTAATCATGGAACTTTTTTACTCCTGCCACGATTGCTAATGCTTCCCTATCGATCTGTGCATAATTCCGCTCTGCTTTAGTAAGCGTCCTGGAATAATATGCAATTGGCCTTTGAATACCATGACTGTCCAAGTGGCTGATAACAGCCCCCACACCATAAGGTGAAGCATCGCATGCTAAATAAATTGGTTTATTCTCAATGAAATGGGTTACTGTTGATTGGCTAGAAAGAATATTTTTTAATGTTTGGAAACTGACTCTATGTTTGTCGAGCCACTGCCACGGGGTTTTTTTATCTAAAAGCCTATGCAGAGGTTCTGCTATGGCAGCTTTGTGTGGCACGAATGTGTGGTAAAAATTAACTAATCCAAGGAAGGCTTGTAATTCAGCCTTGTTTTTTGGTTCTGGTGCCAATTTAATTGCCTTGATTTTATCAGGGGTAGGATGAATTCCATTTTTGTCTATCCTAAATCCTAAAAATTCAGTGGATTTAACCCCAATACAGCATTTCTCTTTTTTAAATTTAAGTCCAGCCCTCCTAAACCTTTCCAATACCTGTTCCAGACGCTCAGCTAATATTTCTTCATTTCTTCCAGCTATAAGAACATCATCAAAATAAGGGCATACACCAGGTATGCCCTTTAAGGTCCTCTCCATCACCTCTTGGAAGATGCCTGGAGCTGCTGCAATACCAAATTGCAGTCTGTGGACTCTGAACGCCCCCTTGTGGGTAACTATAGTCTGAGCTTCAGCAGCCTCTTCAGAAACAGTTAATTGCAAATACGCCTGCGCCAAGTCTAACTTGGCAAATATGGCGCCGTCCTGTATCGTGGCGAGGACCTGCTTCACCGTCGGGACCGGGTAAGCGTGTTTTTTCATTCCAAGGTTCAGGGTGGCTTTGTAGTCAGCGCAGATCCTCACATCCCCATTAGGTTTAAGGGGTGTGACGATCGGCGTTTCCCACAAACCACCCTCGACGGGTTCTAGGACGCCTTGGCCTACAAGCTTATCGAGCTCGGCCTCGATTTTTTGCTTAAGGGCGAAAGGCACCCTTCGGGCCTTAAGCCTGATGGGTTTAACCGACGGATCTAAATTAAAATTAATTGGGGGCCCTTTGTATTTACCTAAAGACCCATCAAATACGTCTGCGAATTCATCGCAGACTGATTCAAGGGTCTTATTTTTAATAATTGTGTTTATTCCTCCTATCCAAATTCCCAGGGCAGGGAACCAGTTAAGGCCTATTAAACTAGTTCTATGGCCTTCAGTAACTATTAAATCTAATGCTCCCTTAAACCCCTTATATTTAACACTAAGGGTAATTTTCCCTTTAATTTTTATTGGGGTTTTTTGGAAGTCGGTCAATTGGATTTTGGTTGAACTAAGTGGAATCTTTCTGCCACTTTTTTGTTCAATTTTTTTAAGGGTTTCACTAGATATTATGGACACTGAGGCCCCAGAATCTATTTCCATTTTGCAAGGAATCCCTTGCAATTGGACTATAATTTTTAATTTTTCTCCCGGAAAATTGTTAATTTTTTCCTTCCTAGTATAATTAACTCACGCCACCTCCCCATGGTTCGGGAATTTAGCCCTCAGTCTAGGGGTCTCTTTGCCACTAAAGTAAGGGGTTACCTTACCTTCGGGCCAGACATCGACTTCATGTAAGCGATTGTCGCGTGCACGACCCCTGCAAATGGCTTGGATGTGGCCGGTCTTCCCACACAATCTGCATCTGGCGGTACGGAATCTGCAAGTTGCACGGGGATGATTGCCCCCACAGCTGCCACATCGGTTGTCGTTGTCATGCGGTCTCGTTGCAGTGTCTCTCAGTTGTCGTTGGGTTGCGGTTGCTTGTCGTTGCGGTGTTGTGGTTTGGAATCGGCGGTTCGGTTCAGGGCCATCGCTTCGGGATGGTTTTGGCACCATTTTTCCAAACCGTCTGGTGACTTCGGCGATGTCAGCTTCCCATTGCTGGTCCACCTCCCTGCAGTCCACAAGGCCTTCTTGATTAATTTCGGCAGATGCAGCCATGCTATTGCGGGGGGGGGTTGCGATACCCGGTGGATTCGTAAGTCAAGAGTTCGTCCAGTACTTCTAGCAAATCGCCGGTGGGCTTAGCGATAATTCTATTTTGTAGTTGCTCATCTCGCAAGCCTAGTACCACTCGGTCCCGGATTCTTATTTCCAAGTTGTCATATTTGCATCGTACTGCGGCTTCTCTGACTGCAGCAATGAATCTTTGGATCGATTCTCCCAGTCTCTGGTTTCTTTTTTCGAAAATGCGACGCCAAAAGTGTTCTGATCTCCTTGGCGTGAAGTGCACTTTTAATTTGGCTAACAGATCGGCATATGGAACGCTGGAGACTGGCTGTGGTTGACAAAGTCCTACAGCGATCCGATACACCGGTGTGCCGCATATGGTCAGTAAAGCCGCCGCCTTTTTTCGGTCATCTGTTATCCTGTTAACAAGCAGGAACCCTTCGACCTGTCCAACATATTCTTCCCAGTCCTCTGGGAAGTTTGGGTCGAATTCTTTCAAGGACCCGATTTGCGCCATTCGGAGGATTGTTGATTCTGCCGCGGCCGCTTGTGGTTGACTGTGACTTCTTTTCAAATTTGCCGCCTACGCGCAGCTGTTCCGCCGAACCTTCTCTGGTCCTCCGTCTATCCCACCTTCGTCGCCAGTTGTTTGGTTCAGGTAGACAATGACTCAGAGTGGTTCACAACGAAAGAGTTTATTCAATACACATAAGTCAACTGACAACTGTCAAATGTTTCAGGCTTTTATACTAGAACTGTTTAAACTGTATCCAATCATCAATCGCTATTTTCCCGCTTCTTTACAACTTTAACCAATAGTTGCACCAGAATCTCCCGCTTCAAAGAACCTTCTTTGCAACCTGCTATTTACATGTTTGCAACTATCTACTGACATAACAGTTAGGACACTGAGCTTGTCGATCAGAAGGTCGGCAGTTTGGTGGATCAAATCCCGAGTGCCGCGTAGCAGAGTGAGCGCCTGTTACTCGTCCCAGCTTCTGCCCACCTAGCAGTTCGAAAGCACGTAAAAATGCAAGTAAAAAAATAGGGACCACTACGGTGGGAAGGTAACAGCGTTCCGTGCTAGTCATGCCAGCCACATGACCACAGAGACGTCCTCGGACAAGCGCTGGGTCTTCGGCTTTGAAACGGAGATGAGCACCGGCCCCTAGAGTCGGAAACGACTAGCACGCATGTGCGGGGGAACCTTTACCTTTTACCTTTATGTAGATAGATAGATAGATAGATAGATAGATAGATAGATAGATAGATAGATAGATAGAGATAGCTTTAGATATAGATAGTTTCAGCAGCTCCTTGGGGCCCTTAGTTGTCCAGAGTGGAGGTATTCATCCTCTGTATTTAAATTTGGGATTTTATTATAATCTATTTTAACACTGGGTATTGCTGTACACTGCCAAGGATCCTCTAGGATTGGGGCAGATTATGACTTTGGTAAATAAATAAATGTTATACGTGTTTAAGATAACTCATAGCACAGTTGAAAACAACAAGTGTAGAAAAAAGAACATGAAAAGCTCTTCCAAAAGCATCTTACTGCTAAGCTTGTAAGCCGCCCTGAGTCTTCGGAGAAGGGCGGGATATAAATGGAATTAAAATAAATTAAAAAAAATCTTGAAATGGTGAATGAGAGCTATACATTAGAGTGTGAAACTCAGAAAAGTCATGAACTTCTTTTGGGAAGGTATTCAACAACTTAAGAGCAGTCAGTGAAAAGGCAGCCAACTGTGACTTACCAACCAGCAGCAAGAAATTTCAGGTCTGTATGCTTCCCCCTACTTTTATCCCTCCCAGCTTTTCATTACCCATTGTATGCTGTGTTTTCCAGGACCCAAATTGTGATTAGCACTAACTGTGGTTAGATCCATCAAGCTATTTTTAGAAAAGTAGTTTGAAATGGATATGTTAAACAGATTATAATTAGCATGCCTGATGCATACTGTTGTCAAACTGTAGCTAACTAAAAATAAAAATAAAAATGTCTGAAGTAGCTCTCAGATTTTGTCAGGAATAAGCTTACCAGATCTGGGTTGACAGTATAAAATTTTTCAGCCCAGAAGGGGCAGCCCAAGTCATACAGAGAGGGGAGATGGAAGGTGTAACTCCAAGGCTTACTGTACCTTGTTTCTCTTTTGATTTGGATATGTGCTAATATATGGTTTTGTCCATCCTGTTGTCCTCCTGTAGCCATTTGTTCTGTGGTGCAGATTAGGCATCATTCAAGCCAAGAGTGTTGGACCCTGATGTCCAAGTAGATAAATTTTAAAAGTCACACCTTTGCTATAATAAGCCTCTGGAGAAGATCTTTTTCTCAGATCTAGATATTTTCATCATGCCTTCTTCATGTCTCACATAGAAGGACATTTACATGGGTATAATTCAACATTAGGTACATATCACGACATTTCCCACTTCTGGTTGTTTTCACACAAGATTGAGTGTTTGTCACATGTTTTCCTAGATTGCTTCCTATATCACACCTTACGCCTTGATCTCATTGAACTGAGTAAGCTTTACTACTTATCACAGTCAATGCTTATAGATCAGCTGCCACAACATCATCATATTGAAACATCTAAGAAAATTGCAAAATTCTTAGCCGTAGCTACTGTCATTAGAAGCTAGTGGGTTTAACTGTTTATCCTCTCTATTGTATAATTTCACTGACATTTTTGTCTTTTGGCCAATGAGAAAGAAAGAAAGAAAGAAAGAAAGAAAGAAAGAAAGAAAGAAAGAAAGAAAGAAAGAAAGAAAAAGAAAGAAAGAAAGAAGGAAGGAAGGAAGGAAGGAAGGAAGGAAAGAAAGAAAGAAAGAAAGAAAGAAAGAAAGAAAGAAAGAAAGAAAGAAAGAAAGAAAGAGGGAAATAAGGAAGGAAGGAAGAAGGGAGGAATGAATGAAGGAAGGAAGGAAGGAAGGAAGGAAAGAAGGAAAGAAAGAAAGAAAGAAAGAAAGAAAGAAAGAAAGAAAGAAAGAAAGAAAGAAAGAAAGAAAAAAAGAAAGAAAGTCCTTCCCCAACCTGTATGTTCTTCTTATATATGGACTTGAACTCCCAGAATTTTTCACAGTTGAAATACATTTAGAGGGTATTCAGTTTGAGGAATGTTGGATTCTCTTCCTTCTTTCCTCTTCCCTAAGCTACTAGACACGGACTGCAAATCAGTAATGGAATCTGTACCTGGAGAAGGAGTGGTGGTGGGAGGAAAGTATCGCCAATGTCTTCATGGTTTCCCAGGGAGAAGCCTAAAATAAGAAACTGCACAATTCTGAACTGGATGGGAAAATGAGGAAGAGGTTAAGGAGAGCCACACCTAGAATCTCTCAGGGTATATAGCTTTATTCTGGCAAGATTCTGTCTGTTAGGTGTAAGCAAATAAGTGTTCTGTACCAGCCTGCTACCGGCCCTGCAGCAAAAGCAGGGACAACCCCTTTACAAACGGCAAGAGGCTGGAATAAAGCCTGCCAAATTTATTCACATAAAACAGAGCAAGACAAGACACCAACCATAAAACAGGAGCTAAGAAACAGGAACTATCCAAGCGGTTGCCTTCAGCAAACCAGCCCTCCCACACATTCCCCTTAAATACAGTTCAGGGCGTGGCCTCTCTCTGCCTCCTTCCGAGGTGCCCCATTGCCTTCCTCTGTTTACTCCTGACTGACTGCCTCCTGCATCGGGCGTCCTTGAACAGGGCCAGCTGTGGGTCATCTTCATCCACGCTGTCAGGCTCACACAGCTGGGTCTGCGTTGTGACCAGATGAGAGGGGCCTGGCTGGGGGCTCTCATCAAGCTGTCCAATCCCCTCAGCAAGCTCTTCAACACCCCCCTCCTCCTCCTCTGAGTCATTCAACCCAACTGCCGAACCCACAGGCTGACCCTGAATCACAACAATAAGAATCAGACTTGATTTCACTGCATTGTTTTTGGACTTGGGTCTGACACCTTGAGAGGACCATGAGATGGCAGAGGAGAAATATAGAAGAATCTAACTCTTTGCTACCTACTAGATCATGGGATTTTGCTGCCCATAGATGCCTTCAGAGTATATCGTTCACCCAAAGTTTAGCCTCAAAATCTTGTTCCTATGTTCATAATAATATAAAAAAATATTTACACTAGCATAGTATTATTTTTCACGTGAAGTTTGTTTCATTTTTTCCACAATAGGCATTGAAAATAATATATTTTCCTACCTTTGATTCTGTCTGTTTTATGTTTGGAGTTATGGGGAGTTTCATAACTGTGTTAACCTTTTTTGCTAGGTCTAACAGTCCTCCACTGAGAAGGCACAAAACAATGCTGTAAATGAAATGAACCAAGAAGTTTCCCTCCCCCCAGAAAATGTATGTCATTCTATAGTTAATTAATAATGATAACATTGCTTCCTGAAATCTCAGTCATTAACTGTGACTTCAGTCACTGACTAAAAATTCTAAATGGTTCCCTCTTTTTAAAACACGACCAGAATGGAGTACGCAAAGAAGCACTAACTAAAAATCAAATCCAGTCAAATAGCCAGTTTGGCAACCCTAACACTGTGCAAAGAAGAAGAAAAAAATCATTGAAAAAAGATCAGTAATTGAGGTTGAGGAAAATGTTAAATACCTTTCCTCACTACCAAAGTTTCAGTTCAGATCAAAGTCTCCCCACACTGATTTGTAGCAGGAGCTTCCAATAAAGTAAAGATACAGGCAATCCTGCCCATTGGTTTACAAGGAACTGGAGGCAGCTGAATGCCTAAACAACAAAAAAGTAGCAGATTGAACTCTGATGTGCACATCTAGTTCAGGCTTAAAGTATGCATTGGGAGCAGGAAAATCCTCTAAGTGCTTTAGTCCAACAGATGGACTCTACTGATTCTGACTTGTTAATTAGACTTTTATGTTCTGTGAAGCAACTGCATATCAGTAGCTTTCCCACATAAGGATTTTCTTTAAAAAAACAAAACAAAAGCAGTGTTTGTGCAAATGAATTAATTTGCAATCCAGGCCATGCAAAAAGAAGCCACCAAAAGTCCAGATGTGACAGCCCTTGTTGAAACATTTATTAACCTCTTGCCTTTCTGATCTCAGAACACATCATAGCACTCAGTTCTGAATTTTACCAGAATAACCCTTGGTCAAGCTCTTCACCACACTGAAATCAGTACAGGAAGATAGTAGTGTCTGCCTGCCTGCCAGGCCTCATTCAGACAACTTAAGAGATGATTCTTCTGTAAAGCACACACACACACACACACACACACACACACACACACAGACACAAAGTCAGAGCAAAAAGGAAAGCAGATAAGAATGGGAAAGAGGGAGAGAACATAGAGGACAATTTCAAAAGTGCTCAATGGTGCGCTTTTGGTAATTTTTCACTTTTGAACCAACCACCTGCTTATGGAAAGTGGGTGCACACAGTATTCAAGGCATGGGGCATGAACACAAGCCCATTCTACAGTTATAACTGATCCTCCTTCCACAGTGGAGCATATATCTTTTTCTTTTTGCTGCTACTTCTTGGGTACCAAATGATCTGAAGGCTGCATTGCACCAGAGGGAGCTTCTTTGGCTACTCTGATGCTAGAAGGAAGCTAACATCCACAATCAGATACTCTTTCCCAGGACTGTAGTTTTTCAACAAAAAAGAGACATCTTCCTGCCATCTGGATTGTTGCCCTTATGAACTGGCAGCAAGCAAGTATTTGGGTTGTACCTGGGATAGAAATGCACTCTAGGCTCACTTGCAGGGATTCCAGAACATACATGATGGTGGAGCAGCTGCGAGAAGTAGCCAGGGTGGGTCTGCAGGAAGTAAACCTGGATCTCTCTCTCTCTCTCTCTCTCTCTCTCTCTCTCTCTCTCTCTCTCTCTCTCTCTCTCTCTCTCTCTCTCTCTCTCTCTCTCTCTCTCTCTCTCTCTCTCTCTCTCTCTCTCTCTCTCTCTCTCTCATCAATGAGACATGAGGACACAGCCTTTCCATCAATATTTGAACAGGAAGGTTTTTTTCCTCCATAGTTGAAACTGTTGCAGTTGCACAATATGTTAAGTCTTCCTAACAAGCACATGATGATCTGGACAGCGTTCAATAGGCAAATATTTCATTGCTTTTTCCCAAAAGGAAAACATCTGTATGTGTTTTCTGCAAGATAAAAGGAGCACCTCCTAATAGAAGCGGACATCAAGAGTGGTTTGAATAAGAACCCTTAAGCCTTTGTGTTACTTGGCTAACACAATATCAGAAAGACATGACGTCCACTAAGTGGCTAGAAGCCAAGACTGAAAGCCTGTTTTGTCTGAGAAGAACATCTCCTGAAATCATACTTTTTGCTTCCCTCCTCCCATCCTTTTGCTAGTAGGTCCTAAAATAATTTGTAATTCAAACTTGGATGGAGTCAAATGCTATTTCCTTCAGTCTTATTTGTTCCATATGTGAAATCCAGCAATTTAAACACCTCATATCCTTTCATAACTGAAGCAGAAAGAAAAATAGCCAGGAGTTGCTGATTGAATCCATACTTCTACAGTCTTCCAACTATTTCATGTGATAGCATTTTTTTTAAATGAAGAAAAAAAGTTACAATAATGGGAGATTTTTGCATGAGATGGTTTAGGACAGAGGCCCCCAAACTATTGGGCTCCAGGGGGTTTCATGGAGAGAGGTTTTTCTGTGGACCGGAGGGTGCATGGTTTCATGTGTTGCCTACATCATGCAGATGGCGCTTCATTTGTTTGTATGGACCAGTTTCTGGCATGCCGCGACCACGGTGCCAGTCCACGGACCAGGGGTTTGGGACACCTGGTTTAGGATACTTAGATATCTATAAATACCTGGAGTTAAACATAAATAAATAAACTATTGATTTATTTCTACTAAAATAAATCATGAGTGCGATAGGAAGCTAATATTTTGAACAAGAGACAGGCAAAATTGATTTTGGAGGGTAGCCAAGGATGGAATTCAGAATGAACATAATTCTGGTTCTAATCTTGAGAATTGTGATAAGATAAAGATTCCCAATAAATTTCATATTCAATAGAAACTATGGATGGAGATTGCTTAGTAATTCTGCTGAACATTAAAAAGCTGCCGCTTTTCAGAAAAGCCAAACGCTAGCCATCATTTATGGCTGTGCCCAGAAAATTTGCATAATATATTTTCAGCTAAAATCAAGAGGCAATCTAATTTAAGAATTGCTTATTTTTCATATTTCATCTACTGCAGTGCTAATGTAGTCCCACTATTGGATCTATTGCAATGTTAATGAATTCCAGATACTGGAGTTTATGACAAAATTGTGATGTTTTTCTATTTGTTTTACTGAGAAGAATGCATCCATACAAGTAGGGAAAATTATCTGGGAAAGACTTTTTGATATGATAAAATCAGAAGGATCATTGTCCGTACAGAATGAGTAACCAGTTCATTTTTGCAGTGTCTACCTGATCACTAAGAACATCATGATCATTGTGTTGATAGATGTGTCCCATAGGCACACAAGTATATTGTCCTATAATC
Organism: Vipera ursinii; assembly: GCF_947247035.1. Taxonomy (NCBI): domain Eukaryota; kingdom Metazoa; phylum Chordata; class Lepidosauria; order Squamata; family Viperidae; genus Vipera; species Vipera ursinii. The sequence goes on along the minus strand of NC_139512.1, from coordinate 176,822,476 downwards.
CCTGCATCATTTCAGCCTAGGATTGGAAATGGGTAATGAATGAGCCTTGGTATTAGTCTATGAGTGATGCAGATGGAAGACTGCAACCAAAGGACATTGTCTCTGAAATTGTTTAGAAGTACAAATTTCAGAGCACTGGGTTAATTTCTCATGTTGTATACTATATTTCTTCCACATTTAGGATGAAAGGAGTACCCATAGGATTATTGTGCACATACTATATATAGGGTAACAAACCTAACGCCACTCAGTTTCTGCAAGTTTGTTACATTATGTACTTTGAGACTGAGTTCTGGTCTCTAATACATGACAGCAATATACTTAATTGTATAATTATTATTTTTATTCTAGAGAATAGAAAAATAAATTTAAAATAATGAAATACTCCTCAAATATTATTGGAACTAAAAATAGGTATTTTACTTTGAGCAGATTCATGGCGTGATGATGCCAGTTAGAATGAATTGTGGCTAGTGATATCTTCCATAGGAAAAATAGTAGGGAACAGAAGGAGATCATGCTTTGTAAATATATATGGAGCAAAGTTTTGTTTTATTGGTTTGTTTGCATCCCACCTTTATTATTTTTACAAATAACTGAAGGTGGCAAATTTATCCAACACCCATTCCTCCTCCTATTTTCACATAATGACAATCCTGTGAGATAAACTGGGCTAAGAGAGAGTGACAGGCTCAAAGTCACCCAGCTGGCTTTCATGACTAAGGCGCCACTTGAACTCATGGTCTCCCGCTTTATAGCCTGGCCACTTAACCACTAGACCAGGGGTAGGCAACTTCAGCTCTTTTATGACTCATGGACTTCAACTTCCAGAATTCCTGAGTCAGCTGACTCAGGAATTCTGGGAGTTGAAGTCCATGAGTCATAAAAGAGCCGAGGTTGCCTACCCCTGCACTAGACCAAACTGGTTTTCTTTACTTTATTTTAGAAATTAAATGCAATCTGCCTTTGTTCAAAGAATCAGTATGAATATTTTGGGATTGGAGATATGTTCACAGAAGTGGACATATACATCTTATGGACTATCTTGATCTAATAAGCCATACTTAAGAATCAAAATTCTCTATCACAATATATGTCATATTTAATCTACTTGAAAATGAATTTAACATTTCTATTTTATTTTACTGTCAGTAGTAGTCTGTAATGAAATCATTACATTACTAGTAATTAAAATAGTAATAATGAGGATGATGTTTTCAATGTATGTATGCATATTGTATATACATCCTCTCAAAGGGCAGTACTCAGTGCAATAAAAGTATATCATCATTGCCTCACAATTGAAGATAGTGAAATTGTTGTTGTTTTTTAAAGAGACAAACAAACCCTAAAGCCCAAATGACTTAATTTCAAAAAAATAATTTGTGGTCTATATTATATCTGAACTATTTAGGTTTGCAACCAGAATGAAATAGTAAAATACAAGCTGCAAGCTGGTTCTGCTCTCAGCATATAACAAGGCTGCCATATTCTACAAAACTGCAGAAATTCACATTTTATTGAAACGTGAATCACACAAAAACTGAAATTTATGTTTTAGTCTCAGGTATCAAAAGACAAATGACACAAGTGGAGTTTACATCATGACATTATTATGTGTGTCATCATTCTGAGGGCATCTCAGTTTCTGCAGATGTCTATGGGATTATTGTTAATGGTGACAAAAGAAGAAATGAATAATAGAGTTTAAGAGGAAAAGAGAGCAGAAAAGGGACCAGGGGAGGGGGAAAAAGAAAAATGGGGAGAGGAGGAAAATAGGTCCTCTTGGATAGATGATTAGACAGGAAGGATACTCCTAGTCTGAAAGGCAGAAGACTACTGGCCTAAGGGGAACGATTGCTTCAGGGTCTGTTGACAAGGAGAGATGCAAGTCTCCCTGGTTGCTTCTTTACTGGAGGCTGAAGGCATCTCTCAGCAGGTGAGATTTCAGGGACAGCTGAGATTCTGAAAATATTCTTCATTTTCACCGTATTGTCCATCAGCTCCATGTCTCCTCTCCCCTCTACTCCCAAAGCCAGTGGCCTCTTGAAGCAAAAATAACTGCTTAACTGTAGTAATGCAATAAAAATACAAATGTTCAATCCAAGGGAACAGAATTGTATGAGGCCATTTCATGCCCTGATTGTCTAGTTTTATTTGTTTCCAATAAAATATTTCCCAGTCATCAAGGCAGTGAATATGCTTCTTTTTATTACACTGATAAGCAAATTTGAATACACGAGCTTCCAAGCGTGAAGTATTGCTCTCACCAGGTGTTGACAATCCAAGCAGAAATGTACGTTTCCCTCTCTGAATAGAAAAAAGCCACATTTTTGATGGTTTCTCCTCCCTCCCCCCTCCCTCCCTTTTTACCAGGTAACTTACAGTATCTTCCCTGAATGTAGGTTCCTCTGTTAGGGAACAGTACACACCGTCAAATGTTCTGCTTAGTGGAGTTCTTGTGTATCCCTCATCTCTGCCAAAGAAAACAGACTGGTGCCTAGTGTACTTCTGGTTTCAACAGGTGGCTATTAGACTCATGGTTAATTACTTACAGATGGCACAAAGCTGCAGTTACTATGAGGAGAACCTCTTGGTAGAGTACACCGAGGGCCAGCTGACTCATAGAATTTCCCACCACAGCTGGTCCTTGACTTACAACCACTATTGGGACCAGAATGTCCGTTGTTAAGTAAGTTGTGTGTTAAATAGAGGGTTCTTTGGTGCAGGAATGAAGACGCGAAGCTGAGTACAGGATAACTCATACTTTATTTCATGCTGGAACTGTACTGAGGCAAAGGCTGCAACCAGCCACAATATATAGTCTAGCCCCTAGGTGGCAGCCAGTAGGTTTGAATCAACCATTGCCGCCTGGGGATAGCCAATTGCAGCACAGGAGACTGGTAGTCTGGGTTGCTGGAGAGCCGTTAGCTGCTCCAGCAACACACGTGGTGTATCACAAGAGCCCAGTACATAACATTGTGCCTCATTTTATGATCTTTTTTCTTTTGGCCACAGTTGTTAAGCAAATCACACCATTTTTAAGTGAATCCAGCTTTCCCCATTGACTTTGCTTGTTGGAAGCTGGCTAGGAAAGTAGCAAATGGGGATCCCATGACCTTGGGATGCTGCAACCATTGTAAATTCATGCCAGTTGACAAGCATCCAAATTTTGAGCCCATACTCATGGGAACTGCTGTGAAGCTGCATAAGGGCCAGTAGCGGTTGTAAGGCATTTTTTTTCAGTTTATCTCCATTGTTCCTACAGACGACCATAATTTCAATTGTTCTTACAGACGAGTGTAATTTCAGACAGTTGCTAAACAAATGGTTGTAAATCAAGAACTAAGGCCAGAGTATGCTTCTCAGTGATAACCTATATATTATAGAACAGCCTCCCCCAAGACTCCAGTTTAACCCCAACTTCTTTTCCTACCAGATCCAAGGTAGCCTTTCTAGTTTTCATTATTTTTTCATAAATATGTCCTAAAATGTCCTCTTTTCTCTACATGTTCTAAACTCAGTAAAGAGAACCTAATTAAACAAATGAATAAAACAAGGCTTTTATTATATATTTATTTGAGAGAAAACATCTAAAGCTAATATTGGATGTCTTGGAAAAAATTAAAATGGGCCAGTTCAGACCCCTTTAAATCAAATGATTAAATGAGGGTGGCAAGATCGTATGAGGGAATAGGATGACATTGATAATCACTGAGGACATAACTAAACATAAACTCAACTACAGTAGAACCTAGTAAAAAAAGAATCATATCCTAATTAGTGGGCATTCAGAGGCCACCAATCTTATATGCACTACTTTGGAGGAAGACATTGAGGACATTCTGTGGCCAACTTTATATGATATTTAAAAAGTTACGCCTGCATTTAGGGACTAACTGGACCTTTAGGGGTATCAAATTTGGGCTGATAAAATCCATTAGACCACTAACCCTTTACTGTCATCTACTGTTTTTTCAAATTTTTGCAACCCAGTCAGGAAGCCCTATGGTGGCCACACTTGGAGACACTGAACTAATTTTGTATCTAGTTAGAGGAAGGCAACCCATTGATATTAACAATTAAGATCTGCTCCCTCTCTTTTTTATTTAATAGCCACTCAGAAGAGAGAGTTCTATAAGTGCATTTGGCAAATGGAAGACAAGTCTAATGTTTAAAGTCAAGCCCCTATTCTTAGAAGGATCTAAAGAAACTTATGGGTCCTGAGCAAACAGTAATCATGACTCCTGTATCCACAAAGAATGAGACAAATTTAGGAGGCCTGATACACTAAACTGAGTCTGCATTGAGAAAGCTGAGAGCTGAGATGAATTTTAGTCATGATGGCTGAACCTGCAAAGAATTTTATTATTTCATTAGCACAAACAAACCCAAAGTTAGAGTTTGTCATAGGCTCAAATAAAGAAATGAAGAACTGAGAAAATAAATGAAGTGCAAAGCAATGTTGAACTTGTCATGCTAATTGGTCTAATTGGTCAGTTACTTTTGTCAGTATTACCCATCTCTGAATAGGCAACTGAGGATGCAACATTGTGTATTGTTAAGCAAACATTCTGCACAGTATTGTTACAGAAGCAGGAGAAAAGCCATATAATCTTGGGAGTGCTTTGAAACCTTCCAATTTGGTTTCTTGTTTTGAAGCAGGTTGCAAGTCTGCTCTAAAGGAAGGATTTGCTGATGCTTTGTCAAGTTGAATCACACGTTGAAAACTTCATTTCATGCACACACCCTAATAAAATTAACAAAATATGTTATTTGTAAAATGTTTCTCTCCAGGTTACTCTTGAATCACAATAAAAAATTAGCAGTAAAATTAAGAAGTTAAAATTGCACAAAAGCAATAAAATCAATATACCTTATAATATAGTTAAAATCACAGTAAAAATAATACTTGAAGCTATAAAAATCCAAAAACAGTAAACTTGATACCCCTGCCATCAAACTTTACTAATTAGACTTACAACAAAACAGCCTTGTCATGTAACTTTCCCCATTGCCATTCTCAACATCTGCTCACAATCACTTCCATCAATCCACTGATTTTATTTAATAAACAAATTTTCAAATCTTTTTCAAATGCATCTATCAAAGATAGAGCTGGGGATGGGAAGGGGAAGAGAAGGAGAATTCTGCTATCATGGACCTAGGCAGTGGTGGAATTCAGCTGGTTCGCACCAGTTTGGCAGAACCAGTAGCTAATTTTTTGTTGCCCAGGCCCAGAATGGACTTCTGGAAACAGCATCCACACAGAGAACTGGTTGTTCACATATTTGAATCCCATCACTGGACCCAGTTCCTAAAATGCACACAAATGGGATGAATTAAATAGCAGAGAGGGAATGAAAAGAAGCTCTGTTCTATTGATCATGCTGTATAAAAACGATGGTGTCAAGATAGGTAAAAGCAACTGTGAGAGGTGGTAAGGAATAGCTAACTACTGGACTTAAACATTAGCACCAAGAGTTTTCTTTCTTCTCTGTGGTCTAAGGAAACATGAGAAAAAGAAGGGAGGTTGAGAACAATGAGCACTGAAATTTCTAAACCAAGGTCCGCAGTTAAAAGGAGGACAAAGGAAGATCTGACCATAGATCTTGGCAGTAGCCCAACTGTGAGACCACAGGGCTGCAACTAATAAATGTGCAGTGATATACTGGACAGGGACCACTGAATTTGGTGGATCTTAAATAAATGGAAAAGACATTTTCATAGTTGCTGCTATAAGTTCTGTTTTGATCATAATCCATAGTACCTCTTGCATCATTGTATGAATTTGCACTCGCAATTTCTTTTCTTTTTCACAAGTCCTCCATCATGATAAAAAGTCTGCTTTTTCTTTTCATACTTTCAGCACTGATTTACTATTCCTTTATACATTTTAAACAATGAAGCTGGTGTCATATACCATTGATATATCGTTTTATAGAAGTTCACTTTTAAATTATGACTCAATATAAATGTGATACCAGTTTCCCACATTTTCTCCCATATATCCATATTTATAATGAAATACTACTAAAACTTTCATTGTCATGACCTTTAATACCTGCTTTAGTGCTATACTGGCTGCTGCTAGGATCATGTGATCTTCATTTGTAATGTTTCATGATTGCTTCCCAGCCAGTCCAACAATCCCCCATTCTCTGTGTCCCATCCAACAGCAACCACCTACCTACTGTACCTGCTCAGAAGGGAAGAGAAAGGAAGAGAAGAACCCTTGGGGACCCATACCAGCCTCTGCCACCACCTGCATGCTCTTCAAACCTGTGCTACCCTTCCATAGGCCTTTCCCATCTCACACAGCACCTCTTGTCATCCCCATACCCTCCCTGAACCTCACAACCACCCTGTGCACTCTAATTGACTCATACAGCACATCTTACTCCAGTGATCTCCACACAGCTTTTTTGACCACAATGTCCTCCCTCATGCTCCTCCAACCAGCCCAGCATCTCTTGCACACCCACAGGCACCCTTCCTGACCTATGCAGCCCATCTGTACATCTTCCCTGTCCCATCTCTGACATATATCCACACACCCTTCCCAACCCACATACATCCTCACATATCATTCCTGACCCACACCCTCACACATCTCCTCTCATTCCCTGCACAGCAGCAGCCACCTATATGCCTGCTGGCCTTGGACTTGCAGTTTCCTTCTGGCTTCCCCAATGTCTTTCCCACTGCAGGCTTCCCAAGCAAAGTACAGATAGTCCTTGACTTACAATAGTTCGCTTAGTGACCATTTAAAGTACAACAGCACTGGAAAAAGTGACTTATGACCATTTTCACACTTGCAGCATCCCTATGGTCATGTGATTTACATTCAGATATTTGACAACTGACTCACATTTATGACAGTTGCAGGTGCCCGGAGTCATGTGATCACCTTTTACAAACTTCTGACAAGTAAAGTCAATGGGGAAGCCAGATTCACTGAACAACCGTGTGACTAATTTAACAGCTGCAGTGATTCACTCAACAACTGTGGCAAGAAAGTTTGTAAAGTGGGGCAAAACTCACATAACAATTTTTTTCACTTACCAACAGAAATTTTGGACTCAATTATCATAGGTTGAGGACCATCTGTAAATGGGGAAACAGCAGGAATTCTATGGAGGGAGGAATGGAGGAACTACATGGACTTTCATTTGTCACACACAAGAATGTTACCCAAACTTCAGATTGCCACTTTCCAGCTCCATCTCAGTTCTACTTTTGTAGTCTTTGGAAGCCCACCATCACATTGAATGTTCCATTTCCCCCCTTTATCTTGTTGGGCTGGATTCAAATAACATACTGTCTATGCTTATATTTCTACCTTCGTTCCTTTAAGTGCTCAAGCAATTTCCCCCCCTCCAACCAGTTCTCTAAACTATTTCCACAGTCTATTTACAGTGTTATCTTAGCCTAAGGGCTGGCTGTAGGAAATCGGTTTCTCTCTCTCTTGGAGGTTCCATATGGAATGTAAACTTCACCTTTTATCTTGGATAGTAGAAGCTTTCTTCTTTGCTTGCAGGTTGCTCTCAATGGATTCTGCTTCTAGTTCTATCAGCTCTACAACAATTCAGCTAACCTCACAGCTGTCCCACAACTTTCTCATGTCTTCTGAGTTCTTTAGCCATAATGATATGGATTAGGCTCAGTTACACCAGCTCCTTCTCTAGTGTGTTCCATATCAAGTAACACTAGCAATTCAGCAATCTCGCCTCTAGCCATTCTATCCTCTGTTGGACTTCTAGTTATCAGTTAGTAACAGGCAAGTAGGTGGGGAACGTATAGAGATCCCTGCTTCTTGCAGAACAATTGTGAATAAATTGTAAAGAGAAAAAAATGTGTATTGATGGAAGAGAATATTTGCAGCTCAGCGTTGAACTGTTGGGTCCTTGATGCTCTCTGAACTTGGTTGTTTTCTTACAGATACTTACACTCATGTGCGCACACATGCATGCATACGTTAGTATTGATAAAGGGCCAGAAACAGAAAATGCAAAAGAAAAGAAAATGTTAAATAGCATCAAGATGGTCTGCAAGTAGACTGCATTGCAATCAGGAAAGACCTTGTATTAGTTGGTGTCTTGTTTTTACTGCCACTGCACAATATTTCCTTATTTTGAGTCAAATTTGTTTTCATCTGATATCAAACTTATCAAAGGAGATAAGTTTGATATCAGATGAAAACAAATTTGACTCAAAATAAGGAAATATTGTGCAGTGGCAGTAAAAACAGACTTACTGACTTGTTACTTCTTTGTAAAATCCAGAGGAACATTACTGGAGGATGATGGCACATGTCACATTAGAAGACACCTCTAATCTTGTATGTGAACGTGGGCCTGGACTCAGTGTCCCACTGCTGCTGCTGCCCCACCTGCCACAGCCACTGGTCAGCACCTCCACGGCTTGGCAGAGGCCCACCCTTCAGAGCCCCAATTGGCTTCTGGGCAGCATGGCTGTTTGTCACTCGGGGTAAATTGCTGGAGTACAGTGATCCTTCTGTGAAACACCCATAATGGGGGAATGGAGGTGGAGGCCTGGGGAGTCCATTGGCATCAGAGAAATGCCAGCAGAGGCTTAGCTGAGTCTGAACACTCTTTGTCAATTGGCTGTGCCTGGAGGGCAGGGGTGAAGAAGGTGCGAGAATGTGGTGGAGGTAAAAAGTCCTAGACCCCTTGTCGAGGCCTATGATGGTGCTGTGGGTATAAATCTGGGGGAAAAATGAACCTGGATTTGCTTCAGGGGCTGGTACCCATGTTAGTGTCATTGTCCTGTGGTTTCTTGTTGTTTTTTAATATCAACTTCATGTTGAAAGGTTGTCTGTACACAGATATGGATCTACCACCCAGGGACTGAGAAACTGCAAGGTCATTGTCCAATGTGGATTGTCCTTTATTAATAATGCATTTGAATGGCTTAAACTATGAATATTAGCTGATGACCATTGGCGTTCTGTTGTGCTCTTTTTGTGACTTGTTTTTGTAGGAAGGCATAACACAGTGCCCTTTCATGGATTACTGCCTTGTCATGGTGAAGGGGCTTGCGTAATTCAATGAAGCTATGAGCTATGCCGTGCAGGGCCACCCAAGATGGACAGGTCATAGCAGAGAGTTCTGACAAAACGTGATCCACTGGAGAAGGAAATGGCAATCCACTCCAGTATCTTTGCCATGAAAACCCTATGGACAGTACCAAAAGGAAAAAAAGATATGACACTGGAAGATGAGCCCCTCAGGTCAGAAGGCATCTAATATGCTACTGGGGAAGAGCAGAGGACTAGTACTAGTAGCACCAGAAAGAATGAAGCGACTGGGCCAAAGCCGAAAGGACGCTCAGCTGTGGATGTATCTGGCGGTGAAAGGAAAGTCTGATGCTGTAAAGATTTTTTCTCCATAGGAACCTGGATTGTAAGATCCATGACTCAAGGAAAGCTAGACGTGGTCAAACAAGAGATGAAAAGACTGAACATCGACATCTTAGGTATCAGCAAACTAAAATGGACAGGAATGGGTGAATTTAATTCAGATGACCATCAGGTATACTACTGTGAGCAAGAATCCCTCAGAAGAAATGGAGTAGCCTTCATAGTCAATAAAAGAGTAGGAAAAGCAATACTGGGATACAATCCCCCAAATGACAGAATGATCTCAGTTCAAATCCAAGGCAAACCATTCAATATCACAGTAGTCCAAGTCTATGCCCCAACCACCAGTGCTGAAGAGGATGAAATTGACCGGTTCTATGAAGCCCTACAGCACCTTATAGAACTAATGCCAAAAATGATGTCCTTATCATCATGGGGGATTGGAATGCTAAAGTAGGAAGCCAAAAGATAACCGGAATAACAGACAAGTTTGGCCTTGGAGTACAAAATGAAGCAGGGCACAGGCTGATAGAATTTTGTCAAGAGAATATGATGGTCATAGCAAACACTCTTTTCCAACAACCCAAGAGACAGCTCTACACATGGACATCACAGACAGTCAACACAGAAATCAGATTCACTATGTGTTCTGCAGCCAAAGATGGAGAAGCTCTATACAGTCAGTAAAAACAAGACCAGGAGCTGACTGTGGCTCAGACCATGAACTTCTCATTGCAAAATTTAGGCTTAAACTGAAGAAAGTAGGGAAAAGTACTAGGCCACTCAGGTATGAACTATGTCATATCCCTGACAAATATACAGTAGAGGTGACAAATAGATTTAAGGAATTAGATCTGATAGACAGGGTGCCTGAAGAACTATGTACAAGAAGTAGCAACTAAAACCATCCCAAAGAAAAATAAATGCAAGAAAGCAAAATGGCTGTCTGAGGAAGCTTTGCAAATAGCGGAGGACAGGAGGGAAGCGAAAGGCAAGGGAGAAAAAGAAAGATACACCCAACTGAATGCAGAATTCCAGAGAATAGCTAGAAGAGATAAGAATGCCTTCTTAAATGAACAGTGCAAAGAAATAGAAAAAAACAATAGAATAGGGAGGACTAGAGATCTCTTCAAGAAAATTGGAGAGATGAAGGGAACGTTTCATGCAAAAATGGGCATGATAAAGGACCAAAATGGCAGGGACCTAACAGAGGCAGAAGAGATTAAGAAGACGTGGCAAAATTACACAGAAGAACTATACAAGAATGAGCTTAATGTCCCTGATAATCACAGTCACTGACCTCGAGCCAGACATCCTGGAATGTGAAGTGAAATGGGCCTTAGGAAAGCTGAGCAACAACAAAGCTAGTGGAGGTGACAGTATTCCAGCTGAGCTATTCAAAATCTTAAAAGACAATGCAGTAAAAGTGCTACACTCAATTTGCCAGCAAATTTGGAAAACTCAACAGTGGCCACAGGATTGGAAAAGATCAGTTTACATTCCAATTCCAAAGAAAGGCAGTGCCAAAGAATGTTCAAACTATCGCACCATTGCACTCATTTCTCATGCTAGTAAAGTTATGCTTAAAATTCTGCAAGCTAGACTCCAGCAGTATGTGGATCGAGAACTACCAGAAGTACAGGCAGGATTTTGAAGAGGCAGAGGAACTAGATATCAAATTGCCAACATACGCTGGATCATGGAGAAAGCTAGGGAGTTCCAGAAAAACATCTACTTCTGCTTCATTGACTATGCTAAAGCTTTTGATTGTGTGGATGACAACAAACTGTGGCAAGTTCTTAAAGAGATGGTCTCTTGAGAAACCTATATGTGAGTCAAGAAGCAACAGTGAGAACTGGACACGGAACCACTGATTGGTTCAAAATTGGGAAAGGAGCCTGGCAAGGCTGTATACTGTCACCCTGCCTGTTTAACTTATATGCAGAGCACATCATGAGAAAGGCAGGGCTAGATGAATCAAAAGTTGGAATTAAGATTGCCGGGAGAAATATCAACAACCTAAGATATGCAGATGATACCACTCTAATGGCAGAAAGTGAAGAGGAACTAAAGAGCCCCTTGTTGCGAGTGAAGAAGGAGAGTGCAAAAGCTGGGTTGAAACTAAACATTAAGAAAACCAAGATCATGGCATCAAGCCCTCTCAATTCCTGGCAAATAGATGGGGAAGAAATGGAGGTAGTGACAGATTTTATTTTCCTGGGCTCCAAGATCACTGCAGATGGGGACTGCAGCCAAGAAATTAAAAGATGCTTGCTCCTGGGGAGGAAAGCCATGGCAAATCTAGACAGCACACTAAAAAGCAGAGACATCACCCTGTCAACAAAAGTGCATATAGTCAAGGCTATGGTCTTCCCAGTTGCAATGTATGGTTGTGAAAATTGGACCATAAGAAAGGCTGAGCGCCAAAGAATTGAAGCCTTTGAACTATGGTGCTGGAGAAGACTCCTGCGAGTCCCTTGGACTGCAAGGCGCTCCAACTGGTTAGTCCTAGAGGAGATCAACCCTGACTGCTCTTTAGAAGGCCAGATCCTGAAGCTAAAACTCAAATCCTTTGGCCACCTAATGAGAAGGAAGGACTCACTGGAGAAGAGCCTAATGCTGGAAAAGGTTGAGGGCGAGAGAAAAAGGGGACGACAGAGAATGAGGTGGCTGGATGGAGTCACTGAAGCAGTAGGCATGAGCCTAAATGGACTCCAGAAGATGGTAGAGGACAGGAAGGCCTGGAGGAACGTTGTCCATGGGGTTGTGATGGGTCAGACACGACTTCGCAACTAACAACAAAAACATAACACAGTGATTTCCATTTTGGAAATAGTTACATTTTGATTTAGTTAATGCAAGCGGATGAGAATTTCATTTTAAGAACTTAGCCAATCCAATGTATTTTGTCATAAATTAAGTGAAAATGAAATTAAATGTGAGAGAAAGAGGAAATGACAGATTTGTCTATCTGAACACTACATAATATTCACATCCTCAGATAATACAAATTAAAATGAAAATGTAGTTCCCAAGGGCTATTTCAATGTGGAGTTTAGATTAGAAAATATGCAATAATTTTATTTATTGCTTTGCAGAATGAGATGGGCATATAAGTTTAAAAATAATGTAAAGTAATTTATAATGTTATGTTATGTTATGTTATGCTATGCTGTTATGCTATATCATATCATATCATATCATATCATATCATATCATCATATCATATCATATCATCATATATTATCAACAAGGCTTTTTGCAGGTTTCAGAAGTTTTCCTGGCCCTCAAATCAAAGTTTAATACCGTAGCTTCTTAACCATACAAATAATCCTACTGGGTGGTTTTCTTTGTTGTTGTTAATCTAATAGACAAAACGAACAGAACAGAAAAGAAGCCTTTGTAAATTGAGGACCACCTGTAAGTAAAATTCATTAAGTTGCTTAAAAGTAGAGTGAAAAAAGCAAGGTAGAATAAATACACAAAAGGTTATCATCAAGAAACTACATTCCCTCATGAGATTTGCTGCACTTAAGTCCACTAAACTCTCTAAATTATGCCTAGTTTTTCTGTACTTATATGTGACAAGCCCCAATTTTTTGTCTGACATAAGAATGCCCCTTAAAGAGAGAGACAAAATAGAGAGAATTCATGGTCTTTGTTCCCCACAATCTGTTTCATACAGATTTTCCCACAATCTGTTTTGTACAGTGGCACAGCTGAGAAAAAAATATTTAGTGCCTTTATCATTCCACCATTGGGTTGTTAGGAAGGTAAATTCAATCATTAAATAACTTTCTGATTTGCAGTTTAGACTCAGATATCAAGAGAGAGCACTTGTCTTGTTTGGACAAAGCAACAATATGTTTCCACAAATTCGGCCTTTCACTTTTCCTCCATATTCCATAAATCTAATGCTCAGAAAAAATATATCTCAAACGATTCATTTTGATTCAGAGTACTTATTGTGTAGGGGGTTCTGGAACACATGGATGACGCCAGGCACAGGAGTACAGCACAACCGTCTTTATTAGGAGGTAGATTGTACTGAGGAAATGGGGGTTACCTGTGCCCTATTTGTACCTGTCCAGGTACACTTCCAGCCAATGGATTTAAACCTGGCTTTCCCGCCAAAACACTGCTCCCCGGCCGCAGCAGTTTCGGCCCAACACTGCAAGCCGGGAGAGCCGTTGCTTGCAGTGTTATTAAACCCCATACATAACAGTACTGTACTAACATATGCTGCAAAAAACTCCTTACCCAAACAGATAGTAAGTAACTAGGCTGACTGCACTTATTCTATTTGGAGGTTTTTCTGTGTGATGATTGTTTTTCTTCTTTTCCTATATTCCCCTTTCCCAATTAATCTATGTACTACTAAAATTTTCTTCTCTGTTTTTTCTGTAAGCATCTTTCAATTGAGTGAAATGATGCATCAGAGGGCAATGATTTTTGAATCAAATGGATTAACTTAAAGAATACATCCAAAAACTGGGACACATTACTCCTTCACATTACTCATTACTGCTTCAATGGGGAAGCCAACCGGAAGTTGAAACTTGCTCCCACTGCTTCTTTCCCAACCTTCATTCTAATAAACTGTTTAGGTAAGGAAATATTTCTGAAAATAATGACACAATGGGTCACAGGTTGTCTAGTTCTTTTTCTTGGTTTTATTTGTGAAATAACAATTTTTTAAAATTAAATTTTCCCTATTTGAGAAACTACATGGTTGCCAAGCCTGTCACTGCACATTTTTTTCAGTTCGTCCGGAAAGGTCATTTCTAATTGTACATCTCTTTCTGCTCTGCACCTGTTTTATTATCTTATCATGTAACCATAGTGAATCTCCTATGTCCAGCTATGTTATGGTTTTAGACTGTTTTGTGTGCATGCCTAGAAAAGGTTTCTCATAGTTTCTTCTTTACTTTTTCTCTTCTGCCTCATGAGAGAATGTAGTCAGTTTAGATCTTTTGTTTTCTCATTAAAAGTTTTACAATTGAATATGCCTTGGATTTTCTTTCTTTGATATTCACCATGCAAATGAACCACGGTCCATCCTCCTCTGGTCGGAATGTTAATTATTCCGTGACACTTGGTCGCAGAGGATGCTTTGTTTTTATTTTCAAGAATTATTGATAGGCAATTAGCCAGGCAGTTAGTCCAGCACTGAGGAGGCTGTGATTTATTGCTGCAAATATGCCGAGGAAAAGGAGAAAGAAGAAGGCCGGTTATCAGTCTGCTGAGGAGGAGGCAGCCGTTTCACAGAGAGATCTCCCTTCAAGTTTACAGACTCCGTTGGTATCGGCTACACGTCTTGGAGAAGCAGCCTTTGAGCCAAGGTCAGTTTCACCGTTTTCTGTTTTTGCAGACTCTCAAGCTGATGCCCCAGTAGTAACCTATGCTCATGGGGATCAGGCTGATTATGAGAGATTTGGTGCTAGACCTAAAGCTTCACTAGGGAAGGAAGTGATGTATTATCCTCCAGGCCCTGAGCAAACTGTGCAGGAGAAAGCTTTGCAAAGTTATTATGAACAAATTGAGGTTTTTGAGCAAGAGCTACAAAACACAAAGTTGTGTGCAGCATGGTATAAAAATCATGGGAGAGCCTCTGCTGGCATTCAGTTTGCAGAATCATCCATTTTGCCTCCCTCTTCACAAGCAAAGCCACACCCACAAGGGATCGCCATTTTGCTTTCTTCCTCAAAGACAGAGGCACGCTCACAGTGGAATCTTGTGTCAGACGAATGGGAGCCTGACTGCCTGCTGTGCCAAATGACACGTGAGGATACAATGGTGCCTGAATCTAATGTTATAGCACCATCTGCTGGTGAATCTGTTTTACAAAATGCATTTCAAAGAATGCAGAATGCATTTTCACAGATGTCCCTTCATCAGGCATCACTCCAAGCTGCCACACCTCCTCATTCATTGGGACCTTCAGCTAGAATGCCTATTAATACTGCTACTATTCAGGTTCCTGTCTCAGATGGAGCACAGCAGCCTTCAGCCCAAGTGCAGCCTCCACTGGTTCCTCAAATACAAAGGCCAGTGCTAACTGCAGGCCAACTTAATGTAGCAGCTCAAGCGCCAGCACCTTCTGCTGGCCAGGGTGGCATTGCAGCTCAGGTACAGCCACCCCCAGCACCAGTACCTGTAGCAGCTTCAATGCAACTGCTGCAAGCCCTGGCACAGGCGCCATTGGTGCCCCCTGCTGGTTATGTCCAGATGGCACAGCCTGCACAACCAGCGCCTCCTGCAGGCCAAGTCCGTTTTGCACAACCTGCACAGCCAGTACCTCAACTGCATGTTCCTCAACAGGCACCCTCTATTGTACCACTGGCTGGTGATTCAAAATTGAAGCGGTCAGGACAGAATTACAGGGCATGGGTCAGTGAAGTTGGACTTCTGCTTCGTAGAGAAGGTACCCATGTGACGGTGTTTAATCCTCCTGCCCAGCCATGGCCTCCTGACATATGGGACTTGAATAATAGAGCATGCACAACATTATTGATGTCCATGGACACTGAATTGCAGCTCACATTTTCACAAGATGCAACTGCCCAACAAATTTGGGCTCAATTAGAAGCATGTTACCGGTCTACGTCCATTGAGTCTACATGTTTGCTTTTGTCCAAGTTCCATGGTTCTAGATTAAAACCTGGTGAGCATATTGGAGACCATTTGACTAAAATAAAAGGAATAAGAAAAAAACTGGGTGAAAAAGGCTATCCTATTGATGACTTTCAAATGATCAGCATTATCATTAATTCTTTGAACTATGAATGGAAAGATGCTATTTCTAAGATTAATCAAGTGCCCATTGCTCAATGCACAGTGGATCATGTATGCAGAATTTTAACCGAAGAAGAGGCACTTATGCAAGCTGCGCCACATTTCAGGGAACCACCTGCATCAAAAGCTTCAGCAAGGGGTTCCTTCCATGGAAGGGCCTACGTTCCAAGGATGCCAAGATGTTACATCTGCAATCATGTGGGAAATGCCACCCGGGATTGTCCCCAACGGTTTCCAGCACCCGTCACGTACCAGCCCAGAGGAACAGATTCCAGAGGAGGCAGAGGTAGAGGCAGACAACAAGGTCATGGTCATGGTCCCAGGCATGATCCACAAGCTCCTCTTGCCACATTGGCTTTAACCAACGATCCACAGCCTCAACCAGAGTATGACAGATGCCTACTTTGGACTTTGGACAGTGGAGCAGCATTACATGTTACCTACAGAAAAGAGCTGTACACGGAGATGCATGAGCCTGAACCTGAACTTCGTGAACTATTCTTTTTCAAATCATCCTGTTCAGGTCACGGGAAAAGGAACTGTCTACATTTAAGAGCTCGGTGCATTCATTCCTGATGTTTACTATGTACCATCAGCTAATAGTAGTTTGCTTAGTCAGAGTCGTTGTTGAGTTTCATGGTTTGAAGCTCCCAAACACTTATTTCATTCTTTTTGTTGTTCCTCAGGCTGGACTGGACAGAAAAGTAAAAAGTAAACAAAGAAAAGTAAGAATTCCCACACTTGACAAAATTGGGAAGTTTAGGAGATTCAGCCTGACTGGTGACATCTCATCATAACTATTGTTATTGGAAAATAAAAAAGGGAAAACGGCTCTAGCAGTGAGGTTTTACATTACCACCTCTCACTGTATGTAAAAGTCTGCCTAGATTCTCCTTTGCATTTGTAAGGAACCAAGCTAGCTAACATCTCAACCCTATAAAAAACTATGAATCCCTGATTTAGAAATCCTTCCTTTATCTAATCAACTCATTCTAATGATCCCCTTAACCACTACACATTTCCCTCTCTGACATAACATCAAAGGTAAGGACTGTTTAATTATAACCAGGCATAGATGATTTTTTTTTTAAATAAATAAATCCAGTTCTATAATGCTGGCTGAGAAAATGCTAAAGCTAGATGGGCTCAGGAAAGATTTTCATTATGACAGCCCTATAAGCATGCTAATGGATGAAAAATATTCTCATCCACTTAACGAAAGACAATAGAAGAAAGCACATTCTAATGTATCAAAGGAACAACAAACATGCAAAACTCCATTTATTAAATCCAGTCCATTGTGACCTTTCTATGGCGTGCTATTGACAATTCTATTCACATTTTTAAAAATGTAATTCACTTGCCCAAGATATGACAGAAGGGATGATGCGTTCATCTCAATTGTAAAATTTTTCACTTTAATGCCTCTTGGAATTAATTGAGCACACAGGCTTCACATCAAATACAATAAACAGGTTAGTAATTGATTAGAGCCTCAGGGGAACAATGGGATGAGGCTGGCTAGTAAAAAGGAAGCAACCTATAAAAATGTTAGGAATTTAAAATTTGACGGGGTGCCTGCACTACCTCCCTCAAAAGGCACATTAATAAAGAAATGATCTCTGGGGCTTAAATTAAATATTCAGATTTTATAAGCAATGTCAGTCAGTAGAAGTGTGTCACATTATCTGATGCAACTCAAAGTCTTGGGCTAGCTTTCCATCTTTGCTCACAAAGAGATCAGTCAGTCTGCAAAGCTCTTGTTGTGTGAGTTGGGGAGAATGCATTACAGCTCAGCATGGGCTCCCTTGTCTTCTTTTTCCTTCTTTTTTTCTTTTTTCTTTTTTTTCTCCATAGGAACCTGGATTGTAAGATCCATGACTCAAGGAAAGCTAGACGTGGTCAAACAAGAGATGAAAAGACTGAACATCGACATCTTAGGTATCAGCAAACTAAAATGGACAGGAATGGGTGAATTTAATTCAGATGACCATCAGGTATACTACTGTGAGCAAGAATCCCTCAGAAGAAATGGAGTAGCCTTCATAGTCAATAAAAGAGTAGGAAAAGCAATACTGGGATACAATCCCCCAAATGACAGAATGATCTCAGTTCAAATCCAAGGCAAACCATTCAATATCACAGTAGTCCAAGTCTATGCCCCAACCACCAGTGCTGAAGAGGATGAAATTGACCGGTTCTATGAAGCCCTACAGCACCTTATAGAACTAATGCCAAAAATGATGTCCTTATCATCATGGGGGATTGGAATGCTAAAGTAGGAAGCCAAAAGATAACCGGAATAACAGACAAGTTTGGCCTTGGAGTACAAAATGAAGCAGGGCACAGGCTGATAGAATTTTGTCAAGAGAATATGATGGTCATAGCAAACACTCTTTTCCAACAACCCAAGAGACAGCTCTACACATGGACATCACAGACAGTCAACACAGAAATCAGATTCACTATGTGTTCTGCAGCCAAAGATGGAGAAGCTCTATACAGTCAGTAAAAACAAGACCAGGAGCTGACTGTGGCTCAGACCATGAACTTCTCATTGCAAAATTTAGGCTTAAACTGAAGAAAGTAGGGAAAAGTACTAGGCCACTCAGGTATGAACTATGTCATATCCCTGACAAATATACAGTAGAGGTGACAAATAGATTTAAGGAATTAGATCTGATAGACAGGGTGCCTGAAGAACTATGTACAAGAAGTAGCAACTAAAACCATCCCAAAGAAAAATAAATGCAAGAAAGCAAAATGGCTGTCTGAGGAAGCTTTGCAAATAGCGGAGGACAGGAGGGAAGCGAAAGGCAAGGGAGAAAAAGAAAGATACACCCAACTGAATGCAGAATTCCAGAGAATAGCTAGAAGAGATAAGAATGCCTTCTTAAATGAACAGTGCAAAGAAATAGAAAAAAACAATAGAATAGGGAGGACTAGAGATCTCTTCAAGAAAATTGGAGAGATGAAGGGAACGTTTCATGCAAAAATGGGCATGATAAAGGACCAAAATGGCAGGGACCTAACAGAGGCAGAAGAGATTAAGAAGACGTGGCAAAATTACACAGAAGAACTATACAAGAATGAGCTTAATGTCCCTGATAATCACAGTCACTGACCTCGAGCCAGACATCCTGGAATGTGAAGTGAAATGGGCCTTAGGAAAGCTGAGCAACAACAAAGCTAGTGGAGGTGACAGTATTCCAGCTGAGCTATTCAAAATCTTAAAAGACAATGCAGTAAAAGTGCTACACTCAATTTGCCAGCAAATTTGGAAAACTCAACAGTGGCCACAGGATTGGAAAAGATCAGTTTACATTCCAATTCCAAAGAAAGGCAGTGCCAAAGAATGTTCAAACTATCGCACCATTGCACTCATTTCTCATGCTAGTAAAGTTATGCTTAAAATTCTGCAAGCTAGACTCCAGCAGTATGTGGATCGAGAACTACCAGAAGTACAGGCAGGATTTTGAAGAGGCAGAGGAACTAGATATCAAATTGCCAACATACGCTGGATCATGGAGAAAGCTAGGGAGTTCCAGAAAAACATCTACTTCTGCTTCATTGACTATGCTAAAGCTTTTGATTGTGTGGATGACAACAAACTGTGGCAAGTTCTTAAAGAGATGGTCTCTTGAGAAACCTATATGTGAGTCAAGAAGCAACAGTGAGAACTGGACACGGAACCACTGATTGGTTCAAAATTGGGAAAGGAGCCTGGCAAGGCTGTATACTGTCACCCTGCCTGTTTAACTTATATGCAGAGCACATCATGAGAAAGGCAGGGCTAGATGAATCAAAAGTTGGAATTAAGATTGCCGGGAGAAATATCAACAACCTAAGATATGCAGATGATACCACTCTAATGGCAGAAAGTGAAGAGGAACTAAAGAGCCCCTTGTTGCGAGTGAAGAAGGAGAGTGCAAAAGCTGGGTTGAAACTAAACATTAAGAAAACCAAGATCATGGCATCAAGCCCTCTCAATTCCTGGCAAATAGATGGGGAAGAAATGGAGGTAGTGACAGATTTTATTTTCCTGGGCTCCAAGATCACTGCAGATGGGGACTGCAGCCAAGAAATTAAAAGATGCTTGCTCCTGGGGAGGAAAGCCATGGCAAATCTAGACAGCACACTAAAAAGCAGAGACATCACCCTGTCAACAAAAGTGCATATAGTCAAGGCTATGGTCTTCCCAGTTGCAATGTATGGTTGTGAAAATTGGACCATAAGAAAGGCTGAGCGCCAAAGAATTGAAGCCTTTGAACTATGGTGCTGGAGAAGACTCCTGCGAGTCCCTTGGACTGCAAGGCGCTCCAACTGGTTAGTCCTAGAGGAGATCAACCCTGACTGCTCTTTAGAAGGCCAGATCCTGAAGCTAAAACTCAAATCCTTTGGCCACCTAATGAGAAGGAAGGACTCACTGGAGAAGAGCCTAATGCTGGAAAAGGTTGAGGGCGAGAGAAAAAGGGGACGACAGAGAATGAGGTGGCTGGATGGAGTCACTGAAGCAGTAGGCATGAGCCTAAATGGACTCCAGAAGATGGTAGAGGACAGGAAGGCCTGGAGGAACGTTGTCCATGGGGTTGTGATGGGTCAGACACGACTTCGCAACTAACAACAAAAACATAACACAGTGATTTCCATTTTGGAAATAGTTACATTTTGATTTAGTTAATGCAAGCGGATGAGAATTTCATTTTAAGAACTTAGCCAATCCAATGTATTTTGTCATAAATTAAGTGAAAATGAAATTAAATGTGAGAGAAAGAGGAAATGACAGATTTGTCTATCTGAACACTACATAATATTCACATCCTCAGATAATACAAATTAAAATGAAAATGTAGTTCCCAAGGGCTATTTCAATGTGGAGTTTAGATTAGAAAATATGCAATAATTTTATTTATTGCTTTGCAGAATGAGATGGGCATATAAGTTTAAAAATAATGTAAAGTAATTTATAATGTTATGTTATGTTATGTTATGCTATGCTGTTATGCTATATCATATCATATCATATCATATCATATCATATCATCATATCATATCATATCATCATATATTATCAACAAGGCTTTTTGCAGGTTTCAGAAGTTTTCCTGGCCCTCAAATCAAAGTTTAATACCGTAGCTTCTTAACCATACAAATAATCCTACTGGGTGGTTTTCTTTGTTGTTGTTAATCTAATAGACAAAACGAACAGAACAGAAAAGAAGCCTTTGTAAATTGAGGACCACCTGTAAGTAAAATTCATTAAGTTGCTTAAAAGTAGAGTGAAAAAAGCAAGGTAGAATAAATACACAAAAGGTTATCATCAAGAAACTACATTCCCTCATGAGATTTGCTGCACTTAAGTCCACTAAACTCTCTAAATTATGCCTAGTTTTTCTGTACTTATATGTGACAAGCCCCAATTTTTTGTCTGACATAAGAATGCCCCTTAAAGAGAGAGACAAAATAGAGAGAATTCATGGTCTTTGTTCCCCACAATCTGTTTCATACAGATTTTCCCACAATCTGTTTTGTACAGTGGCACAGCTGAGAAAAAAATATTTAGTGCCTTTATCATTCCACCATTGGGTTGTTAGGAAGGTAAATTCAATCATTAAATAACTTTCTGATTTGCAGTTTAGACTCAGATATCAAGAGAGAGCACTTGTCTTGTTTGGACAAAGCAACAATATGTTTCCACAAATTCGGCCTTTCACTTTTCCTCCATATTCCATAAATCTAATGCTCAGAAAAAATATATCTCAAACGATTCATTTTGATTCAGAGTACTTATTGTGTAGGGGGTTCTGGAACACATGGATGACGCCAGGCACAGGAGTACAGCACAACCGCCTTTATTAGGAGGTAGATTGTACTGAGGAAATGGGGGTTACCTGTGCCCTATTTGTACCTGTCCAGGTACACTTCCAGCCAATGGATTTAAACCTGGCTTTCCCGCCAAAACACTGCTCCCCGGCCGCAGCAGTTTCGGCCCAACACTGCAAGCCGGGAGAGCCGTTGCTTGCAGTGTTATTAAACCCCATACATAACAGTACTGTACTAACATATGCTGCAAAAAACTCCTTACCCAAACAGATAGTAAGTAACTAGGCTGACTGCACTTATTCTATTTGGAGGTTTTTCTGTGTGATGATTGTTTTTCTTCTTTTCCTATATTCCCCTTTCCCAATTAATCTATGTACTACTAAAATTTTCTTCTCTGTTTTTTCTGTAAGCATCTTTCAATTGAGTGAAATGATGCATCAGAGGGCAATGATTTTTGAATCAAATGGATTAACTTAAAGAATACATCCAAAAACTGGGACACATTACTCCTTCACATTACTCATTACTGCTTCAATGGGGAAGCCAACCGGAAGTTGAAACTTGCTCCCACTGCTTCTTTCCCAACCTTCATTCTAATAAACTGTTTAGGTAAGGAAATATTTCTGAAAATAATGACACAATGGGTCACAGGTTGTCTAGTTCTTTTTCTTGGTTTTATTTGTGAAATAACAATTTTTTAAAATTAAATTTTCCCTATTTGAGAAACTACATGGTTGCCAAGCCTGTCACTGCACATTTTTTTCAGTTCGTCCGGAAAGGTCATTTCTAATTGTACATCTCTTTCTGCTCTGCACCTGTTTTATTATCTTATCATGTAACCATAGTGAATCTCCTATGTCCAGCTATGTTATGGTTTTAGACTGTTTTGTGTGCATGCCTAGAAAAGGTTTCTCATAGTTTCTTCTTTACTTTTTCTCTTCTGCCTCATGAGAGAATGTAGTCAGTTTAGATCTTTTGTTTTCTCATTAAAAGTTTTACAATTGAATATGCCTTGGATTTTCTTTCTTTGATATTCACCATGCAAATGAACCACGGTCCATCCTCCTCTGGTCGGAATGTTAATTATTCCGTGACACTTGGTCGCAGAGGATGCTTTGTTTTTATTTTCAAGAATTATTGATAGGCAATTAGCCAGGCAGTTAGTCCAGCACTGAGGAGGCTGTGATTTATTGCTGCAAATATGCCGAGGAAAAGGAGAAAGAAGAAGGCCGGTTATCAGTCTGCTGAGGAGGAGGCAGCCGTTTCACAGAGAGATCTCCCTTCAAGTTTACAGACTCCGTTGGTATCGGCTACACGTCTTGGAGAAGCAGCCTTTGAGCCAAGGTCAGTTTCACCGTTTTCTGTTTTTGCAGACTCTCAAGCTGATGCCCCAGTAGTAACCTATGCTCATGGGGATCAGGCTGATTATGAGAGATTTGGTGCTAGACCTAAAGCTTCACTAGGGAAGGAAGTGATGTATTATCCTCCAGGCCCTGAGCAAACTGTGCAGGAGAAAGCTTTGCAAAGTTATTATGAACAAATTGAGGTTTTTGAGCAAGAGCTACAAAACACAAAGTTGTGTGCAGCATGGTATAAAAATCATGGGAGAGCCTCTGCTGGCATTCAGTTTGCAGAATCATCCATTTTGCCTCCCTCTTCACAAGCAAAGCCACACCCACAAGGGATCGCCATTTTGCTTTCTTCCTCAAAGACAGAGGCACGCTCACAGTGGAATCTTGTGTCAGACGAATGGGAGCCTGACTGCCTGCTGTGCCAAATGACACGTGAGGATACAATGGTGCCTGAATCTAATGTTATAGCACCATCTGCTGGTGAATCTGTTTTACAAAATGCATTTCAAAGAATGCAGAATGCATTTTCACAGATGTCCCTTCATCAGGCATCACTCCAAGCTGCCACACCTCCTCATTCATTGGGACCTTCAGCTAGAATGCCTATTAATACTGCTACTATTCAGGTTCCTGTCTCAGATGGAGCACAGCAGCCTTCAGCCCAAGTGCAGCCTCCACTGGTTCCTCAAATACAAAGGCCAGTGCTAACTGCAGGCCAACTTAATGTAGCAGCTCAAGCGCCAGCACCTTCTGCTGGCCAGGGTGGCATTGCAGCTCAGGTACAGCCACCCCCAGCACCAGTACCTGTAGCAGCTTCAATGCAACTGCTGCAAGCCCTGGCACAGGCGCCATTGGTGCCCCCTGCTGGTTATGTCCAGATGGCACAGCCTGCACAACCAGCGCCTCCTGCAGGCCAAGTCCGTTTTGCACAACCTGCACAGCCAGTACCTCAACTGCATGTTCCTCAACAGGCACCCTCTATTGTACCACTGGCTGGTGATTCAAAATTGAAGCGGTCAGGACAGAATTACAGGGCATGGGTCAGTGAAGTTGGACTTCTGCTTCGTAGAGAAGGTACCCATGTGACGGTGTTTAATCCTCCTGCCCAGCCATGGCCTCCTGACATATGGGACTTGAATAATAGAGCATGCACAACATTATTGATGTCCATGGACACTGAATTGCAGCTCACATTTTCACAAGATGCAACTGCCCAACAAATTTGGGCTCAATTAGAAGCATGTTACCGGTCTACGTCCATTGAGTCTACATGTTTGCTTTTGTCCAAGTTCCATGGTTCTAGATTAAAACCTGGTGAGCATATTGGAGACCATTTGACTAAAATAAAAGGAATAAGAAAAAAACTGGGTGAAAAAGGCTATCCTATTGATGACTTTCAAATGATCAGCATTATCATTAATTCTTTGAACTATGAATGGAAAGATGCTATTTCTAAGATTAATCAAGTGCCCATTGCTCAATGCACAGTGGATCATGTATGCAGAATTTTAACCGAAGAAGAGGCACTTATGCAAGCTGCGCCACATTTCAGGGAACCACCTGCATCAAAAGCTTCAGCAAGGGGTTCCTTCCATGGAAGGGCCTACGTTCCAAGGATGCCAAGATGTTACATCTGCAATCATGTGGGAAATGCCACCCGGGATTGTCCCCAACGGTTTCCAGCACCCGTCACGTACCAGCCCAGAGGAACAGATTCCAGAGGAGGCAGAGGTAGAGGCAGACAACAAGGTCATGGTCATGGTCCCAGGCATGATCCACAAGCTCCTCTTGCCACATTGGCTTTAACCAACGATCCACAGCCTCAACCAGAGTATGACAGATGCCTACTTTGGACTTTGGACAGTGGAGCAGCATTACATGTTACCTACAGAAAAGAGCTGTACACGGAGATGCATGAGCCTGAACCTGAACTTCGTGAACTATTCTTTTTCAAATCATCCTGTTCAGGTCACGGGAAAAGGAACTGTCTACATTTAAGAGCTCGGTGCATTCATTCCTGATGTTTACTATGTACCATCAGCTAATAGTAGT
Organism: Vipera ursinii; assembly: GCF_947247035.1. Taxonomy (NCBI): domain Eukaryota; kingdom Metazoa; phylum Chordata; class Lepidosauria; order Squamata; family Viperidae; genus Vipera; species Vipera ursinii. Next base: position 176,797,072 of record NC_139512.1, on the reverse strand, counting down.
TTGCTTAGTCAGAGTCGTTGTTGAGTTTCATGGTTTGAAGCTCCCAAACACTTATTTCATTCTTTTTGTTGTTCCTCAGGCTGGACTGGACAGAAAAGTAAAAAGTAAACAAAGAAAAGTAAGAATTCCCACACTTGACAAAATTGGGAAGTTTAGGAGATTCAGCCTGACTGGTGACATCTCATCATAACTATTGTTATTGGAAAATAAAAAAGGGAAAACGGCTCTAGCAGTGAGGTTTTACATTACCACCTCTCACTGTATGTAAAAGTCTGCCTAGATTCTCCTTTGCATTTGTAAGGAACCAAGCTAGCTAACATCTCAACCCTATAAAAAACTATGAATCCCTGATTTAGAAATCCTTCCTTTATCTAATCAACTCATTCTAATGATCCCCTTAACCACTACACATTTCCCTCTCTGACATAACATCAAAGGTAAGGACTGTTTAATTATAACCAGGCATAGATGATTTTTTTTTTAAATAAATAAATCCAGTTCTATAATGCTGGCTGAGAAAATGCTAAAGCTAGATGGGCTCAGGAAAGATTTTCATTATGACAGCCCTATAAGCATGCTAATGGATGAAAAATATTCTCATCCACTTAACGAAAGACAATAGAAGAAAGCACATTCTAATGTATCAAAGGAACAACAAACATGCAAAACTCCATTTATTAAATCCAGTCCATTGTGACCTTTCTATGGCGTGCTATTGACAATTCTATTCACATTTTTAAAAATGTAATTCACTTGCCCAAGATATGACAGAAGGGATGATGCGTTCATCTCAATTGTAAAATTTTTCACTTTAATGCCTCTTGGAATTAATTGAGCACACAGGCTTCACATCAAATACAATAAACAGGTTAGTAATTGATTAGAGCCTCAGGGGAACAATGGGATGAGGCTGGCTAGTAAAAAGGAAGCAACCTATAAAAATGTTAGGAATTTAAAATTTGACGGGGTGCCTGCACTACCTCCCTCAAAAGGCACATTAATAAAGAAATGATCTCTGGGGCTTAAATTAAATATTCAGATTTTATAAGCAATGTCAGTCAGTAGAAGTGTGTCACATTATCTGATGCAACTCAAAGTCTTGGGCTAGCTTTCCATCTTTGCTCACAAAGAGATCAGTCAGTCTGCAAAGCTCTTGTTGTGTGAGTTGGGGAGAATGCATTACAGCTCAGCATGGGCTCCCTTGTCTTCTTTTTCCTTCTTTCAGTATAGTAGGGAGCAGTTAAGCTGGAAAGGCGGGCTCATACGGTGAGGGGAAACCACTCTAAATCTTGTGCTTGTTGAGTGTATAGACCACCAAAGTGGGCATCCGTGTTACTTTGCACTCAATGTGGAAAACACTGCAAGGAAACCAGAGTGGCATTTTTTCTATTTGTAGGTCCAGGACTCATTTGCTTCAGGATCTTGTATTTATAAAGATTTTTCCTGTAACATCAAGTGACAGCTCAGTTCGGAAATGATGGTCTTCACTTGTTGTTGGGAAGACACCTTTCCTTGGAGCCAGCCCTAGTTGGCCAACTAGCCATTGTATTCAAATGCCTCTGAGGTGTCATCCTTGCCAGAATTATGTAAAATATGATGTAATAACTTTAATCTTAAAATAACTAGATTATGCATAAGCCTTGGGATGGTTTAGGATAATTTCAGAGCCACTTCACTTGCTTCACAATAAACAATTTAATTTCTTCAACATTTTAAGGAAATGAAGGAAAGGCTATATGTCCTGGTTAATGCTGGGCAGCAATAATAATACTAATATTTTCCTGTTTATATTATTTATTTTGGTCTTTAATATGTTTTTTTCCTGCTTTCTCAGTTTTATTGCAAACCTTCCCCACTCTGGGGCAGCTACCATTTTGTCTCTTCTTTAGAAGTTGAAATTTATGGTATGAACCTATGTTGATTTCACCTTCTCTTCCTTGTTTGCTTGGTGAGAGTCCTTCAGGAGACTTGCCATCACTGTTTTGTCATATTCCAAAAATTAATATTCAGTTTCTTGAAAACAAGGGGGAAAGGCTGAAGTTAACATTAATTGTTAAACAACATACAAAGGGATGGGGTGATCTTCCATTCATCTGCACTTGTTCATCTAGCATGTTATCAAAAGTGTTTAAGAAAAACTGCATTGAAAGAAGTTTAATTTAAAATGAAACAAAGATTTAAAATGGGTTTGATATACATGTATATTTGTGAATACACCCACAGACACAGTACAAATGTTAAGTTAAAGATAAGAGTAATAGATAAAAGTAATAGAAAATTGAAAAGATAAGAATAATGAAGAAATGGCTTCTGATCTTTTTAATAGCAGTTATAAGTACATTTATTTTTTCTCTTTCTCTCTATGGTTACATCAAAGCTTCCTTCTTTCCGTAATCTACTCTTTTTAATCACCGGATCTATAAATCATAATTTCACTTTTTTCTTTTTTCAGCAAAAACTCCATAAGGGCTTTCCAGTCAGTAATAAATGTAGCAATTGATCTTTCTCCAAGCAAACAAATTAATTTTTGCCATCTCTGCTAGTTCATTCATCTTTACTAACTATTGTAGATATTTCAGAATTTTTCTATTTTTGTGCATATAGTTGTCTCAGAGCAGTGATCATATATAGAAATAATCTTTCATGGCTTCTGTCTAGTTCTCTATCCATTAATCCCATTGCAGATAATTTTTATAGAGTCATATATCAATGGTACATCAAATTATCTCTTAGGTTATAACATAATGTGAATTTCAGTCCTTTGAACCAAGTTTTCTCACTGTTCCAATGATATGTTATGTGCAAAATCCTAAGTCCATTTTATCATGCCCTCTTTCATTTATTCATCTTTCATTTCAAATTTCAGCAAGACTTTATACTCTTGATAATACATGTACATCATTTGTTCACAAGTTTGACTTCAAATTCTGTCTTCTGTTGTTCAATTCCAAAGATCCTGTTATCTATCTTAAATCTTTCTCTTAACTGTGCGTGTGACAACCATTGAAAACTAAATCCCTCTGCAACCAGCTGCTCTCTTGATTTCATCTTATATTTTCCATACTCTTCTTCTAACAACTCTCGATGAGTTAACTATTTCTCTTTACTTACTGTTTTTTCTCTAAAAAAATTGCATCTCATGCTGAGACCCAACTGAAGTATTTTGGGACACAGTCTGAATTTATTTCTGCTCCCAATAAGGTATTTCTAACAGAATGGTTTTACAAAATCAACACTACCCTTAATGTTATAGGACCATACAAAGTCTAATCCTAAAATTCTATTATTTCCCAGCAGCGCCTGTTCTTTCATCCAAAACAAACAGCAAGCTGCAAAATGTAATTTTAAATCAGGCAATCCCAGTCTTATTGATGTAACTATTTTTAGGAGTGGTCAGGAATGGACAGTCAGAGATTAAAGGGTCTATCCACACATATGTTTGGTTTCAGCCCCAGAATGGTTCAAGTGGCATCCATCTACATGATATCCCATATCATATCATATCATATCATATCATATCATATCATATCATATCATATCATATCATATCATATCATATCCCCAATCATCCCCAATCTATGAAGGTGGATTCTTCTGCTCAGTTTTTCCTAAACCCAAATTCTCTAAATTCTTTGTAGTACCAATCATGGGTCCAAAAATTTCCATTTTTTCCCCTGAAGGGTGGCCCTTCTGAGGTGTGATCAACTAGATCATTCTTTCAATTCTGTGGTAAGAATCATTGAGTTCATTTTTTCTATTCTACCACCTTTCTCTTCAGCTTTGCAAGTCCTTGCTTTGTTTCCATTCTATACAGAGTTAATTCACCACACTGCTACAGTGACAATCTGCTATCACATTCTTCCAGAATCTATATATTGATCTTGCTTTTCCTCCCCATCCTTTTCCTTTCAAAAACTGGTTATAAAACGCTAAGCTGGTTCCAAAGACTGGGTTGCTTTAATTCAAAGGCCCTGTGTTGCATTTATAGCAGACAAACAAATTAACTGCCTGTGATGACAGGGAGGCTAAGAATAAGAGGGGAATCTCTAGTTTTATCTTCTTTCTATGGAAGGAGTGGCTAGGTGGGCACATATAATAGCTAATATAATAGCAATTTTATATAGATGGATCATCTGTATTGTTATTATTTTTTTAAGTTCCTCCAGATAGGGACTGTGAAGTTGTTGGAGACATTTGGACAGAGATCATTGCTGAAGAAATATTGAAACAAGCTAAACTATATATGTAATATGTAATAGCTATCCTACCAAATCATTACCCTCAAATTATAAACATAAGCTTTTAGTTAGCCCCTACTCCAGTCAGATAAACTGGAGTAGGTAGAATAGGTAGGATATTCTATTTCAAAAACAAAAGATCCAATCGGGATATTGAAAAACAAATTGCAAATAAGAGAGGAGATTGTAATCATAATTTGATTAAAACTAAAAGGAGGGGACACTAATCATCATTAGATATAAATTTCTTTCTATTTCCATTTCTGGCAGAGAAAAATCCTTTGGTGTCAATCTTATTTCAATAGCATATCCTATATTTGGAATTTTGGGCATATCCAGATTTTGGCGAGCATGTTGGAGAGATCATGGGTACCATGTCAGGGAGGTCCATCACATGTGATTACCTGTCATAAAACAAAATAAAACAAAATCAGTTGACCTCTGAACCTGAAAGGGTGCCAAAGGAGAAGTCCATAATCATGAGAACACTCATGAGCTCCAGCTTGAAAACCTCAGCCTTATTCCATGTCATTGTGACATTAGAAGCTCATAATTGCTCAACCCCAAATTTGGGATTAGCTTTTTAAAGTTATTCTTGATGTTGTCAACTGTAGGAAAAAAAACAAAGACTTGAAGCCAAATTTTTCTCTCTCCTCACTTTCTGATCCTGGCGACAGTGATAATCCTATCAGCACCAGATCTGTGAGACCAGTGGGAGGAATCACTGAGAAACCATTTAAATTTGTATTGGGATGGAGAGGAAGGTTGAGTTGTCAAACTTCCTCACATGGCAATGCACAGCCTTATGGAAATTCACACTGGTCTGTTTTAGAAATATGTTCTAACCCCAATACTATTAATTGGGGAGGTCTGGACATTTATTTATTTATCAGATTTCTAACATGCCTACCTCACCTAAGGCACTGGACAGAGGTTTCCAGTTACTTTGTCCCCTGTAGTTTTGATGAGTGAATGAATTAATTAACATACAATACTGAAGGATGGTGGTGTATAAAAATAAAAGTCTAGAGAGGATGAAGTAAATTTCAGTCTAAAAGTGTCTGACTTTGGCAGGGACTGGCCAACCCCAAAAAGAAAAGTAGAAAGGAGTAGTTTTTCAATTTCAGGCTGTCCTTGAATGGAAGATATACTGCTTGTCACACAGCCATTTTTACCTATTCAAGGAAGCAGAACAAAGGGCTGAGATGATCAATGGGTTGGTCATAGGAAGAAGGCTGCTAACATTGTAGCTATGTTTGGTTTTACAAGCAGATTGGCCAAATGGGGAGAAATCTCCCAAGGAGGCCCCAAATATTTTTTTTAAAAGAGCCACTGATTGTCTTGCTTGGTGGTCAAGCTCACATTCAGGTTGATATGGCTAACAGAATGAATGCTGTTCCTCTTAGGATGACTAGCAGCTTATTTCAGGCATGCATATCATCTCAAAGGGAATAAGCAGGGGAAAAGAAAATGGCAACCATAAAGCAAAATGGTGTTATTATTGCCCTTCATGCCCTTTTATGTGCTTCTGTTGTGGCTTTATTTGAGGGGAAAGGGAAGGGAAGGCTTAGTATTAAATGCCAAGGATGTTCACTCTAAGAATCGGAAAAAAAATCAATGTAAAAACTTAACCAGGCAAATATAAATTATGGGGTGGGGAGAGCAGGGAAAGTGGTTGTTTTCAATCAGCAACACAACCACTCCTACCATCAATAACAACCCACAGCCTATGCCCCATATCTCCTATCCTTTCCCCATTTAGCCTCAGTTATGGAAGAATGGAGCACAGACTTTTCTTAGAATAAATCCATATTGTAGCCAATGAAGAGTTGTGGAAAGAGTACATAAATTTATATCATGGATGTGGGGATCCATACGTTTTGTACCTCCAATTACTTAGCAATCCCCAGGATCTGGTGATATTTCCAGTTTGTAAGCAGGTAACTTTATTTACTAGGAATGCATTTTGCTTGGTTCCATATGCTTCTGTATTGCATGGTTAAGGCTTACACAAAAGCATTGTAATCTTTTAAGAAGAAAAAATATGATCTTTTCACTTGTTGATTTTTCACAATACTTAGGCTTACTCTGACAGGAGAAAGAAGCCCAAAGCAGTGCTGTTTTCAGCTTAATCACCCATCACTCTAGCCATGGTCTGTTCTTTCATTGGCTGAGGTTCATACAACATGTTACATTAAAATGGAGCAAACCATAATTTGGCATGGTGTAACATTTGTACTTGGGCTACATAAGCCACATTGGCTTTTCCTTGTCTCTGGCAAACATCAGTTTCAAGGGTCCTTGGTGCTCTCTGAGCTTTGCTGTTTTCTTGCAGACATTTCATTACCCAAACTAGTCTTCATTTCAACCCTGAGCTACAAATATTCTCCTTTATTGGAAACATCCGTTTTCCAAACCAGAAAAACCTTGAATTGCTTTGGAGGAACTGTGCTCAGCGAAAGTAGCTTCAGCTTTTTATAATGAGGGGACAATGGCTTGTTAACTATTTGAGAATCAGCATTGCCTTATTGTTATCTTACTTTACAATATCTAATGCATACATGCACAAGAACAAAGGAAAAGGTATAGAAGGAAAGTCTCCAAAATGGCTGACGACTGATGGTAGACACAACCTTTTGTGAAAGCCTCAAATTAGATAAGAATGATGACAAATGAAGGTGCAGCTCCAGGGTCAGGCCCCTTTCAATAACACAGTCCCAAAGCTCTCAAATATTTGGTTTCCTTCAGTCACATCTCTTGTGACTGAGCTTTTTCATCTCACTTTGCTGAAAGGATAAAGCAGAGAAGCTAAACAGGATAATTCCCACATTCTGCTGGGTGAGTCATTTCCCTTATTGCTTTTCAAAAGCTGCCTTGACAGGCCAAGGGGAGCTTTGCTGACAAAGCAAAGGAAGTGCACTTTGGGTCAGGAGGGAAGGAAGGGGATATTTTACAGGGTGGCTGGTTCAAAGATGCATCGTCAGTACCGAGAACACCTGCGGTCCAGCTCAGGAACAGCTCAGGCAAGTGCAGTTTGGCTGACTGCAAGGACTCTGAACCATCCATTCTGATGGTTGGGCAGAACCGCTTTGAATGGCTTCCATGCTGATACGTGCCTGTCTTTTCATAAGATGGAAAGCAATGGTGACTGAATTAATGAAGTTGTTCCACAAGATATGAGCTTTTGTGGGAAAAGACTCTGTGGTAATCGCAGAGAGGAAAAAGAGCCAGAATCATAGTGCTGAGATAAGGCCAGCGGTCTGCTGTGGGGCTGTGGGGACTAGTTGCAGGTGCATTCTTCACCCAAACTGGTAAAGCAAACTGATCATTTATGATGGCTTCAATTAAGGGCCCTGCACCAAGACTTTACTTAAAAAACCGGAGCCCTTTGCTAAAACACAAAGAATGAAACATAAACTTTTTATGCTTGGCAACCTATCAAAGACCCTGAAACCTGTGCCTGATTGCCCTCCGATGCTTTCCCTCTCCTGCTTTTTTATTCATGCGATGTAGCCATATGTCGAAGTTGCCATCAATAGATGTGGGCATAAATTTGACCTGTGATGCATGAAAAGAACTCCAAGTGTGACTTACATGTCAGTACACTTGTTTTCTGCCTCAAGCCATATCAACTCAGGACGTGATCTTGTCAGACGGTATAACTTAAAGCAAGGTTGAATTAATTAATGTTTTCAAGGAGGGAAAGATTTTAAAAGGAGAAGCCAGAGGCTATAAGAAATGTTCTCCTTAATCCACATATAGGATTTCCAGAAGAATAATTTGTCACAAACCAAGATACTTTAAAAAAAAAGAAAAAAGAAAAGCTGATATGTTTTATTGGGCTACCTACAACATTGCTCCATCAATCCAGAAATCTGTCAATAGTAGATGGAAAATTTCATAAATGTTTACAAAGGGTGCTGTGTCCATTTTGAAGGAGTTTCCAGATAATGACATCAAGAAGTAACATTTTAAATGCTGAGACATTAAACAAGTATGGTGAGGAAATCAGACAAAATAAGGAGGTAAATGGTATAGAAAAGCAGCATCAGCAGTTGAAAGAAAACTGCTTCTAAATGGTATCAGTACAGTGTAAATGCTTGGCAAAGAGATTGTTTTCACATCTGCAAATGCTTTGAATGTGCTATTTTCAAAGTGAACGCGGGAATTAGAGTTCTTCGCAATCTTCATTTTAGGTTATATACACACCTGCTAAGGCATATCCTAATCAATCCAAGCTTTCAAATTTTCTTGTAACACATAAGTAAGCTTTGTTTTAAATAGGAATGTAACTTACTTAATGTGAATTGAAGTGTAGTAGAAAAGAATCAGAAAATATTCCCAAGTATTGTAGGAACATTCCAACAATGAAAAGGAAATTGACGTTTAAAACACACTTGGTCAAGTATAGGAGTTTTGATAATTGATTTCATTAATAAAATAATATGAAACATATTATCTTGAAGCTAGGTGGTGCTTTTATGGGATTGTCAGCAATCATTTTTCCCATTTAATGTTTTGTAATAAAATCATGTAATCCTAACCAACATGGCTAGAGGAACTCTTGGAATTATAATAGATCTAGAGATCAAGAAGTTGAGGAAAACTGCCTTAGGTGATATTCTTTTCATTTCTTTTTTGTTTGTGTCTTTGCGGTATTAGAAGTCAGATGTATTTTTATAGTGCTTCCGGAAATGAATGTAGAACATTTGCAGTTCAGAAGGAAATATGTCTGTTGCTTTACCTTCTGCCCAGAAAGGATTCTGCTGTCATTAACATGAGCATTCCATTGAGAGATTTGTTTCCAAGACAATTTTACCAAATCTCCAAACTAAATCAGAGTTCCAGACAGAATTGGAAGTGTTGAATAGGGTCTGATACAATTTGGAAGTCTGAATCAACGTGTTCCTTATAATTGGTTGCCAAAACTGCAATTTTTTTGAAGTGATAACTAAATCATATGGATAGACAGGGAGATGTATGCATTTGCAATTACACCTCCTACATTTGACTCATCATTCTCAATTCTATTTTTTGCTTGATTCATTCTCACTTGATCCTTTTTCATTCCTCATTCCTTTATTATTTTTCATTATACACACACACACATGTGTGTATATATATATATATATATTTGTGTAAAATTACTAACAAAGAATTAAAGGGAAACTGAGATGCATTTCTGACTCCTTAGTCGTCCTCAGCCAGCCATACCCTTCTGAGATTCGAACCAGGGCTGATTGCATATGAGGCAGTGTTATTTGCCTCTAAGCCACAAGGTCTCTCTCGCTCTGTTAGCTAGTTAACATTTGAAACATATCTTCCCTTGCAGAAAAAAAGCTAACAGAGCGAGAGAGACCTTGTGGCTTAGAGGCAAATAACACTGCCTCATATGCAATCAGCCCTGGTTCGAATCTCAGAAGGGTATGGCTGGCTGAGGACGACTAAGGAGTCAGAAATGCATCTCAGTTTCCCTTTAATTCTTTGTTAGTAATTTTACACAAATATATGAATTGTCCGGTGTGACTACTGCCTGTTCGATAGCCTTCAAGATAGGCTGAAAACAGGAAATAAAGATTTGCCCCATGTTTGGGGCCTAGCAAGGTAATCTAAATAGTTAACATTTGAAACATATATATATATATATATATATATATATATATATATATATATATATATATATATATCCAATTTTTTAAACACATTTTTCATTTGTATTACTTCTTTTACTTAGCCTTTTCCATTGTCCATTTATCCCACATTATGCTTAATTATTTTCTTCTCTCTTACTATATTAAATTGTAAGGTATCTCTCTCTCTCATTTATATAAAATGTCTTTTGTTCTTATAAGCAGAGCTTGCCCTTATTCACATTTTGGGTCTATTAACAGAACAAATTGTGTGTGAGAGTATATGGATATGGGCAGGTCAGACACAGAATATTGATACTCTATTGTTGTAACAGAATCTTGAAAATTTGAGTTATTTCCCTGTGCCATTTTTTATGCTGTGCAGAATCAAGACAGAGTTATTTTGAATCTCTTTATTATGCATATGTCTTTCCCAGGGCTGAGATTTTGTTCAGTATTTCTTTTACCTATTAATGGCTATTGTATTCCTTCAGTACTGTATTTTTGTCTTCTTCTAGATCTAGAGGTAGGTAGTATCATTTGAAACACTGTAAGGGTTATTGGGAATGTGATGACAATTCCTCAGAGGTTGTCTGAGCAAGAAGCCATGATCAAGAATTTGTAATCTGAAAACCCCAACACTAATGTATATGAAATTTGGTATATTTCACCTTCATTTGATTGTCTAATGCAGGGGTGTCAAAATGCCGACCCATGGGCTGGATGCGTCATGTGGAAGCGGCACCCACCCCAGCTCTGGCAAGATGAAAAAAGTCACGATACGTCACAACATGTCACATAACATGGCGAGTTTGACACCCCTGGTCTAGTGCTTCTTGTTAAATAGTGGGTTCTTTGGTGCAGGAATGAAGACACGAAGCTGAGTACAGGATAACTCATACTTTTATTCTTGCTGGCACTGTACTGAAGCAAAAGCTGCAACCAGCTGCAATATATAGTCTAGCCCCTAGGCAGCAGCCAATAGGTTTGAATCAACCATTGCCGCCTGGGGATAGCCAATTACAGCACAGGAGACTGGTAGTCTGGGTTGCTGGAGAGCCGTTAGCTGCTCCAGCAACCCACGTGGTATATCACGAGAGCCCAGTACATAACACTTCTGAAAGCTTTTGATTTGGGTCTAGGAGCCATTTTAATGGCCTTCACTTTAGAATCAGCAGGGTGAATGCCGTTAGCATCAATGCAGAAACTCAGGAATTCTGTTGAAGAAACCCCAATACTACACTTGTTCTTTTTTAATTTGAGGCCTGCTTCGTGAAGCCTCTGCAAAACAGCCCTAAGCCTTCTGGCCAACACTTCTGGGGATTCCCCTGCAATAAGAACATCATCAAAATAAGGGCAGATGCCCTGAATACCCTTGAGAGTACGCTCCATGATTCCCTGGAAAATACCCGGTGCAATACTGACTCCAAACTGTAAGCATTTAACTTTGAATGCCCCTCTGTGAGTCATGATCGTTTGAGCCACAGCTGTGGCCTCATCAACCGGCAATTGCTGATAGGCCTGTGCTAAATCAAGTTTAGCAAAAAATAGTACCTCCTTGCAAGGAGGCTAAAATATGGTTGACCACTGGGACTGGGTAAGCGTGTTGCCTGAGGGCCTTATTTAACGTGCATTTATAGTCAGCACAAATGCGAATTTCCCGTTGGCTTTAAGTGGAGTGACTATAGGAGTTTCCCACTCCCCTCCATCAACAGGCTGTAACACCCCCTGTTCTACAAGCTTATCGATTTCGGAATCAATTTTATGTTTTAAAGCAAAAGAAACCCTGTGAGGCTTAACCCTGATTGGGACTACCCTGGGATCTAACTTAAATGAGATAGGCAGGCCTGTGTATGTACCTAGGCCTGAGTCAAAAACATCCGCATATTCCTTGCACACTGACATGAGGTCTGCAGTTTGTGTCCAGTTTATGTCAATAATCTGAATACCTAAGGCATCAAACCAATCGAGTCCAATGAGACTCGTTCTCTGGCCCCCTACTACTATTACATCCAGGTGCCCCAAAAACCCTTTAAACTTTATCAACAAGGTGGCTTCTCCCTTAAATTTAATGTGAGCATTTTGAAAATCCGTTAAAATTATATCTGAGGGTCTTAGTTTAGCCCAATTGTTACTGCACCTACACACGAAGTTAAAAGTGTCTTGAGAAATAATTGAGACTGCAGAGCCGGAGTCTAATTCCATCTTACATGGAACTCCTTGTAGTTCTACCAAGAGCTTAAGTTTGGGTTTGAGTGGGCGTCGAGCCCTGGTGCAGCATACGCTTCTACGGCTTCTGAAGAATCCCACACTAACTGGACCCTGGGCCCGAGTACCTCTCCTAGTCGGTTCTTCTGACTGGTGTTTGGGTGGCCGGTCTCTCTGGCGGGCTCTGCAAACCATCACGATGTGGCCTGTCATTCTGCAAGCTCTACATGTGGCCGGCCGAAATCTGCAATTGGCGCGAAGGTGGCTGCCACCGCACCCCTTACATTTCAGTAAGAGAACTGACTTGTAACCATCCTCTCGCTGGTGGCTGTTGTGGTGTTGTGCGTTGGGTTGCTTTTGGAGTTGGCTGATTTCAGGTTCTTCTTCCTCTGACGATTCTCCGGTGCATTTGGTGATGGACCGATTCTTTGACTTTTGAAGATTTGGCGGACTGAACTGTCTGCACTGCGCCCCCGGTGGCTTCGTTGGCCATCACCTCATCCTGTGCTTCAGAAAATGTTAAATTGGGTCTAGCAAATAGTCTCTGCTGAAGCGTTCTGTCCCGAAGGCCACAAACGAGCCGATCTCTTAATCGTTCTTCTAAATTTGAGAACTTGCATAGGCGTGCGGCCTATCTTAGGCCCACAATGAACTCCAAAGCTGTCTCTCTGGGTAGCTGCACTCTCTGGTCTAACTTGAACTGCCAAGCCATCTCAGACATCTTGGGCTGGAAGTGCCCTGTTAGCTTCTTTTTTAGATCTGCGTAGGAGACCACTTCGATTGGTGTTGGCGTGAAAAGATTCTCGGCTAAATCAAAGGTTGCTGGGCTGCACACGCAAAGTAGTGTAGCAGCCTTCAGTCCTTCTTCCGTGATCTGAATGGCTCTGAGGTAGTTTTCTACTTGTGAGAGATAAGATGGCCATTCCTCCGGGTGTTTCACATTGAATTCTCTTAATTTGCCAACCTTCAGCATTCTTTTTTCTGGTTCCTGTGATCTTCGGATCCTGCTTCTAGGCTCAGGGAATGCGTCCACTGATCACGAGGCCTCTAGTGTAGCTTGCTAGCTGGCCTTGGGAGGGGGGGGAATGCCTCTTCCCTCCGGCGTGTGCTGCTTTTCCCTCGAGGACTTCAGCTCTTAGTCAGCAAAGCAGGATCCCACCTTCGTTGCCACTGTTAAATAGTGGGTTCTTTGTGCAGGAATGAAGACACGAAGCTGAATACAGGATAACTCATACTTTTATTCTTGCTGGAACTGTACTGAGGCAAGAGCTGCAACCAGCTGCAATATATAGTCTAGCCCCTAGGTGGCAGCCAATAGATTTGAATCAACCATTGCCACCTGGGGATAGCCAATTGCAGCACAGGAGACTGCCAGTCTGGGTTGCTGGAGAGCCGTTAGCTGCTCCAGCAACCCACGTGGTATATCACGAGAGCCCAGTATATAACACTTCTGAAAGCTTCTTCTGTTCTGCTAAGAAAAAAAAATCTATCTGCTGTTAGGTGTTAGGGTTTTCTGTCTTGGATAAAGGGAGAATGGGGCTCCCCTTTTCCCCATTTCAGTTGTACTTATTTCAGAATCGGGAACATACTGCCCAAACTACTTCCAGAGCCAAAGATCTGACTGTGAAGAACTGGATAATCTGTGCACTTTCTGCTTATGACCCTCAATTTACCATTCAATATGGTACACAGTCCTCTGCTTAGAATCTTTGGCAAATGCACAGGCAGATCTTCATTGGCTCAGGTAGCTGACTGAACTCAAGGGGAATGTGATAGGGTGATCCACTTTAGAATAACGCCACATTTTGTATGGGTGCCAAATTCTTGTTTTGAAGATGTTAATTTGAAGTTTGTTGACTTCATTTAATTGAATATGCGTTCCAGAGTTTCTGAATATATGTTTGTGTTTAGTATATCTCAAATTGAGCATTTTAAAACCCCAAGTTGGTTTATTGATTATGTACCATCAAGTTGTTTTCAACTCTCAGCGACCATATAATTAGGTTTTCTCCATGATAATCTATCCCTGCCCTGATATTTCAGGCTTCCAACTGTAACCATCATTTATCATCATTGTAACTGAGTCCATCCACCTTCTCTTCCCTTCCAGCTTTTCCAGCATTAGGGCCTTCTCCAAAGAAGTAGATCTTCACATAATGTATCCAAAGTAGGACAATTTGAGACTGGTCATTTGTAGCCTGAATGAGAACTCTGGATTGATTTGTTCAATGATCCATCAGTTTGTTTTCTTGGCTGTCCATGGTATTTACAAGTCTTCTTTTACACCAAAATTCAAAGTTCAATACTTTTCCTATCCTGTTTCTTTGAAGTCCAACATTCACTTTCATAGTACGTCACAGGGCATATCATGGCTTGCATGATTCTGATATTTCTAGTAATATCATGGCACCTGAATATCTTTTCAAGACCTTCATTGCTTGAAGTGTTAGTGTGTTATGTATTTCTTGATTGCTTGTTCCTATACTGCTGATGGTTGATCCTAAAAGAAAGAAGCTATCTTCAATATTTTAGTGCCAATTCTAAGTTTGTTTGTTCTTCATCTTTCATCTTCTTTATATTTAATTTTATTCTCATTTTTTCACTGTGCTCCTTCACCTTTGTTACTAGAGTTTATAGATCCTTTGCATTTTCAGCGATTATGGTAGCGTCATCAGCATGGTGAAGGTTATTTGAAATTTCTTTCTTCAGTTTTGAAACCAAATTACACACTGAATAACTGTCTGCAATAATTTTGGCAATTCTGTTTATTTTTTCTTCATTTAGTAAAATATGCCTGTCCAGCTTTTCTACTGAAAGGAACACCTAATGACTAACTAGAATGATTAAAACAATATGATTAAAATGTCTGATCACAAAATAAGAACCAGTAAAACTGAAGCAAAAGCAATGGCAAGGAAGGGGATAAGAATTCTCCTTTTGTTTAAAAAATTAAAAAAGTTGATGCTTGAGGGTTCTTCAGATGGTCATGAGTTTCACAGACAAGGAGAGTCCTATGAATCCCAGTTTGGTCTTATGATGGATAGAGGACACTCTGCAAGAAGCTTCTCTATCAGTCCATTTTGTTGCGTGGTCAAAGGTCCATTATGAAAAGGTATTTTCCCACAAAATGTGGTACAATCATGCTTTAAAAATTAAAAAACTGTACAACATAAATGGTGGGGAGCTTAAAAACCATCCAATTTACAAGGAGCAAAGCAAAATGGGAGGAGGATAAAAATTCCCTAGCCCCCAAGCTTCCAAAATTGTAAAAGGAAGCTTTTCTTATAGACCAATGGTGGGAATATTTGAGCTATTTAATCAGTTCAAATGAATATTAATATTATTCTCCCCTATGGTGAAAAAGGAGGGGAGCCAGTCTGCTTATGTGGGGAGCTCATGTTGAAGAATGACATCATCATCATCATCATCATTATCATTGATTAATATTTTAGCATTTCTATTTGGAGGCTGAGCGGTCAAGCTGGAAATAGGTTGTTGGATTCATTTATCATTGTTGTTCTTCATGACCTGAACCTCTAGCTCAATAAAAGAAGATTGTGGCTTTCAGAAATCCTTTTCTTGATTAGAAGAACTTGCTTTGTGCAAGATGTAGAAATTCAATAGCAGTAGTCATCAGAATGATGATGCTATATTTATGAAAACAAAAGGAGCAGGTGCAACGCCAATCCTGGCTGTTTCTGGTTCCTCTTGAAATGCCAGCATTCAGTGATTTCATGACAGAAACAAAACCCACACAAGCAGGGCAACTACACAACTGTAATATTCTCCACAGATGTTCAAAAACAATTAAAGTGTAGGTGCCTATGGAGGAAAGTGCAAATTAGGACAATTTGGTCACCGCAGAAGTAATTCCGTTGTGTGTAGACTGTAATGAAGAAGCAGGCAACCTGATTTGTCTTAAGTTCATTTGGACCAAATAAATTAAAGTGACATTGTGCCAAATAGGTGGAAATTCATTTTGCTTTCAGTGAAGACATACGTTTCAATTTATTAAGCACATAGAAGGGTGGGCCTTCAGGTTCATATATGGCATCCAAAAAACTTGCTATTTGTTCATATTTCTTTAACCTTGGAGTATAATCTTCATACAGACAAAAGTAGGTTTTCAACATCCATTAAAAAAATATTGCTAAGACTTAAGGCTGAGTTAGAGTTGCCAACAACTGTCTGTAACCAACTGTGTGTAACACCTACACAGCAAAGGGGTTGATGGGTAACAAGTTGCAGAGGACTGTAAGACAAGCCAGAGTAAACACCTCCTGAATGCCAACTGCATGTTGTGGAGAGGTGTGCACTCTCCCTGCTGATTGTTTCCAAATTTCTGCTGGGAGGTGGAGTATCTTCCTTTTTAAATGTTAAAAACATTTAAACGTTAAAAACGTTTAAACGGAATGTTAAAATTCACTGACATACAAAAAGAACGCCTATGCAACTGTCCTGAACGACAGCCACATATGTTCCATGCAGTGCAATGCAGCAGAAGTCTACTCCAACCTTAATACAGATTATGAGTATCCATTAATACTCTTTCTTCCCACAATGTGGAACCTCTGTTATAAGATTCGAATGTTGTAAGCTGCCCAGAATCATGTGTGCATGTTGGGTGGCCATTTAAAATTGTTTAATAAATAAATAATTTATTACGAAACCTGCAAGATATATTTCCCATTGTCAACTGTCCATCAGCCTTAACCACTATAATTTCTCACAATTAGAATGACAAGACTGCCTCAACAAACAGCAAAGACTTTTCCTGTGATTGCCACATCTGATGGGTCACAGCGGCAGGACACATTAACCCCATTATCCGAAAACTTACTTCACATGAATTGTGCCACTTGCAAATAGTTGAGCCATATGGTCATTTGCTGCATTTCTAAATGTGAGAATCAAAGGCATTTTCTCCTCTGCAATATTTTGCTTTGCCAGCATTATTAAATACTCAGACAGTGTAATTCCCCCAGAGAAAACAAATGTATTTTGTCCCTTCTCTCTCCGGAAATAATATCTGTTTTCTGTGCGAGCTGATCCATTTTGCACTTCTCAGTGATTCAAAACACCGCATGGCCTTGTTAGACATTGCTCATGAAAACAGCCTGGCTTTCCAGTGGTCTTGTCATCTCTTGACTCCTAGCAAGAGGAAGTGGCGGGCTTAGAATTAAGGGATCACCCATCCAGCCCTTTCCCCTGTGACCAGGCCCCTTTGGTTCAGGGGATGAACCCTCATGTGGCCTGGAACTCTTTGCACTACAAGCTATTATCGTATTCTGTGGTCAGTCTGCAGCTAGGGAAAGCTGCCAAAACCACATGGTACTAGCTGAAAGGGAATGCGCAGTTGGTCAGTGACAGTAGAACAAATATGAAAGTAAAAGAACCTCTTTGTTTCTTCCCTAATATAGGTAGAGGCCAGAAAAGGCAATGAGCACACCAGTGCGGTTTCTTAGCCCAGGATCCGCCTGCCATTTCCTTAGGGGTAGCCACAATATTTGAGCCTGAGTGCTCAGCATTTTGAATGGCATTGATTTGCTGAAAATGATGTCACACTATGAAATGCATTTTCTTATCTGCTGGTGTCAGCACTACAAGAAGAGAGAAACAGGGGAGATGGAGAGGGAGAGAATCGTTTAACTTCCATGGTTGTAAATCACCCCGGTAGCCAAGCTATAACATTGTGTCTCTGTTCCAACGAAAGGACTAAGTCGCAAACAAATGAATGAGAGACATAAAGTAGATAAGGCAATACTTTTTATTGAACCAGCGTTAGTTGGTGAGAGTGTATAATTTCTGGTCTCACTTAATTCCCAGCTTCTCTCAGTATTCTTTCATGTAAACTGCAATGATCCTATATTGCTTTATCACTGTGCAACAGGCGCTATCTAGTGGAAGCTTCCACTGAAAATCTGAAGAGAAAAAAAAGAAAGAAAAATTTGAGACCATAAGACATTGGAGAAAGAGTGTTTAGGAGAAGAAAAGAGAGCTGGGGAGAAATTGGGAGTGCATTTTGGAATATTATTAAATTGAACATACAATTGTGCTTGCTAGCCTGAATGCCTACAATGTTTGGTAGCCAAATTAAATATGTTTCAAAGAAGCAATCTGGTCTACTTTTCCATCTACTTGCCAAATACAGCTTGTGACTGATAAACCTTGCTTGCTTTTATGATGTTAGTAATACACTTTAAGCTTTGAGGTCTGCGTTATGTTATTTAAAAATGTCTAAGTATGTGGTTTTACTTTCTGCAATGGCCTTCAGGAATGTAGTAAACATTTCTATAGTCAAAAAGGTGATGAGTGCCATGATTTCAGCTTCTTTGAACATTGAGATTAAGAGGTAGGAATGGCACCAGCTTCATTTCCAAATATAATCACGTGGTAGGGGTGACATCTGGATTGTCAAATTTTTCCTGAATGGTTGGGAAAAGAAGGAAAGAAGACGATATTCCAAATGCAATAGGAAGGAAAAGTACAAATTATTATACATACTAAAAGTATTTACATATATAATGGCATTTCTGTCTCCTCGGCTGCTGAACTCTGGATTCTTTAAAGGGAACTTTAAAAAGGGGATTTAGATGGAAGATTTGCTTCATAAAGTTCCAAGCACCATATGGGAATATAGGTGACAGATTATTTTTTAGAGGCATGACCACTTCTAAAATGATTCAAAAGAACTGTTTTGGATCTCAGGCAAGCTCTGCATCTTTTTTGTATTCATTAAATCAAAAGCAATCCAAATTTTTTCAGGTTTCCATGGCTGCCTTAGAAAAAGTTTCCACCATTTTAGAAGTTACATTATTAAGTTGATCTTTTAAAAAAGCAGGGACATTTTCAACTGGAAACAAGAAAAAGCAAGTCTACTTTAATGAACAGCAAAAATATCTGAAACACCTCTGTGTCAGTTTTAAAGCATGTACATCCCTGTTTGGTATGTAGCTAAGAGATTTGTACCCATATTTGGAAGGTGGCTATCAAGAAAGTAACAGTGAAGTAGTAAAGTGGGACCAAATGGTCAGTATGAATGAATTCATGTAAACAGATTTGGGCCAGATTGAGCAGGCAACCCTAACCCCAGTTTCTGCCATGCCGAAGGCAGACATAATCAGTGGTCAAGGCCCTAGAAAGTCCATTTTACATGAGCTACATGGCTCTATTAGTTCTAAATAATTGTGCTTAGTTTCTTGGGCAAAGTGGATGGACATAGAGTGAAGGCAGCCTTCTAGAAAGAGAAATAAATGGATTTCCTTTTCCTAAACCATCTCCCATCTGTAATTCATCAAGGTTACCTAAAAATAACTTTTAAAAATTACAGGAGACATCTTGTTATGGATTCACAGATATTACTCTATGTGGTTTCATTTGATACCTGCTAATCCCAATACCATCTTTTACACAAATCAGCACTTAAACAATATATAGAGGCGGGATAAGAAAATGGAAGGAAGAAGGTGAATGCACGTGAAAACAAAAAGAGATACTTACAAACCTCTGCTCATTTACAAATGCTAAAAATAACAGCCATATTACAAATTAATATAGGATTCTTTTTGAAAAACAAAGTCTTGTTTTGTAGATTTACCGTGCACACCGCACACTGCAGTTGCTATGGTAATAATTATAGGCCTTTTTATTGAACAGCACTGTTAGAGGTTACAGAAAACTGCAGCTGGTAATTTTTATAAGAGGTTTCATTATGTATGGCAAAGCGACAGTCTTAAAAGGCATAGAGAGAAGAAGGGGGGAAAGAAAATGGAGAGAACTGACTTTGTTTTACAATATTATGCTCTTAGAAATGTGACATGTGAATGTGTGTGTATACATGTGTTGCAAATAGATGATTCAAAGATGTACATACATTCATGGGGCTGGATAGCCAGCAGCTGTTTTGATGGTACACTAAGCAGAGCAGTATCCTATTCCTTGTGTGGGAACAATTCATATGCAGATCCTCAGAATAAGTTATGGGAAGGATAAATTAAAAATTAAAAAGCTCTTCAGAAATAAGTTAACAGTACATTGTCCAATAACATAAAAACAAATAGTAAAAGCAAACATACTTCACCACCTGATGAATCTACATCAGGATATATACTTGGGAAACCTGTTTGGGAAAGGAACCAGTCTGGTCTACTGGTGAAGGCACTAGGCTAGAAACCAGGAGACTGTGAGTTCTAACCCTGCCTTAGGCATGAAAGCTGGTGGCTAGGTGACTTTGGGCCAGTCAATCCCTCTCAGCCCAAATAACTTCACAGGGTTGTCCTGATGAAAATGGAAGGAGGAAGGAGTATTAGGCATGTCCAACACCTTAAATTATTTATAAAAGGCAGGATAATGATTAAATCCCACAACCTGGGTGCCATCAATATAAAGATCCTTTTTTAATAGATACTTCACTGTATTTCACCTAAGTCACCATTTGGAGGAAGATAGAATGGAAACAGAATAATTGTAGGACTGGGATAGCTTTATAGGTGACAAAAGAACACTTTGGATTGAGTTAAGAAATGAAGACCAGAAAGTTCACAAGGAGTAAAATGTAACTGTATTTTGATCTATTTGGAATTGATTCAAAAACAAACCCACAATACTCCATTGCAGTAGCTGAAAGAATGATTGCAATGGCTCTACATTCTTCTCAAATTAAACCAAAAAGTATTTCTTTCAGATTGAGGATGAAGATCAGGAGCTATATTTTCCTCTGTCAAAGTCTTGATCTTATTCAACATGACCATTGCGGGGGTTTTGTTCTTCCCATGCAAGACACAAGGTGAGGCAGAGAGGAAAAAAGAAAGCCGCCATATTATTCTTTTGCATCGCTCCTGGATAGCAGTTCTCTGTGAACAGCTTATTTTGAGTCTTTTTGTTCATGATTATGTGTCCATGGTTAATTAAGTCATTTGTTTGTGGGATTAAGGGGGGAATCTGAACCCATGTTAGTCTGAGATCCTGTAACTGCCAGTAAGAATGATGCATCATCATTTGTTTTTGTTTTTTAGTTGAAGGTATCATCCAGCTAACAAGTAGGCTAGCTGCTCAGCAGCAGTTGTACTATCCATGTCCTATGAGAGGCCTGAAGTAGGGGTCACACATGCTGGAATTCATGTAGTTCAGTGTGAGGCAATTGGATACACGTAGGAGCTTCAGAGCTTCTTTTCTAAGTCTCTTAAAATGCCAAATGGGCTTCTATATCTGAACATCATCTTCATAGTTCATTTCTGCAATGGAAAAATAGCATTAGGGAAAGTAACTTCCCAAAGAAATGTTTTACTCTGCAGTATGTCAACACTCAAAGGAGTCAATGTGTTCTACTAATTTATTCTGAAGATAAATGTACAGGGTCCACTCAGCTTGTGTCACTGGAAAGTTCTATAGAAGTAACTTTGAATTAACAGTACACTTTGGGAGCAACACAATCCTCTGGAAGGGCCATCCTTCAAATCAAAGTTTATGACAGACTTTCATCTCTTGGAAAGGATTCTGTTACCCACTTTGACAGAAACAGCTGCTTGAAAATCTTTGAAACTGTACAGCCTGTACGCAGATAAACACAGATACACACTTAACTATTCTGAAGTTTCAAGTAGCTTTTTGACTTTCCTATTAGGCGTTAATCTGTTTTTAACTTCAGAAGTGACTCTAAAAACAAAAAAGACAAACAAATGTACATATGCACCAAACTGAACTACAGAAATTGGAGGTGATAGGATTGTTTTAAAAAATATGGTGTCATGTTTACCAGATATGGAAGTGATTCAGCCAAGAGAAATTTTTTCTCAGAAAATGTTTCACTAAAAACAAAAGAAAAGACGTGCTAAAATGGGATGGATTTTATGGCAAAACAATAAGCAATAAATTGCATAAGATGACAGCTCAGCAAATTTGGTGACTCAAGGCCATTTCATATATAACTCAGGACAAATCTTGGTCTGTTATTGAATCAGCAAAGAACAGAAAACAATATGATTTACATTTTTATTACTTTCATAGCTTAATTTATAAAGGTGACACTTAATTGTCTTTGATATACACCAGTTCTACCTAATTCCACAAGTTCCACATAGTCGATCTGAAATGTGTCTTAGCTTGATCATAGGTGAGTCTGTTCAAATTTGTCATAGAAAAATATTTTCAGAAAAACCATCACCAATTAAAAATGAGAGCAGTTCAGCTGTTCTCTCCTCCCCAATTCATTTAATATTGGGGGAATGAAGAAGAGGGGTAAGCTTCAGACCCAATATTTTCTCAATATTGCTGCAATAAACATGTTGAGAGTGCTTTCGTTTAGAGTCAACTTTAATTGCCTAGAATTTCTATTCAATCTAGAGTTTGGAAGAAGAGATAAAATTTCCTAATACAGGCTTAATCCCAAACAAATGTGGAGAGGTAATAATCAGATACCAAGCCTGAGATGAAAGGGAGTAGATGGGGTCAAAGGTTAATCTATTCTTCCTTCTTTCACCTTCTTAGCTGAAAGGAGAATAGGAGAAGAGCAAGTGCAGAAAGCTAAGATTCCCATAAAATGGATGCACAACTCAGTATATAATAATCACAGGACTCTGGACTCTGCATCTCTATTGCTGTAGTTATTGAAAAGTATCAGATATATAATTATGAGGAATACCTCCCTTATGTATCTGGAGAAACCATTGAGAGTATTGGGTTAGATGAGCCAGTAGTCTAACCAAACCAGCTCACATATTCATTACTATCTGTTTGTTTATTTAACCATACTTATATTCTGCTTGTCAGAAAATTGTTTTTCCACCAAAAATGTAAGAATCACAAAGATGGAGAAACAATGGAAATTAGTTCAAGATCAGAAAAAAAACGAAGCCATAAGCCAACCTTTATTTTTTAAAAAAATAATATTTATTGCTTTATCATAAAAAGTAAAATACAAAACAGAAAAACAAGCAAAACAAAACAAAAACATACATTCAACTCTAACAACAGGAAAAAAGAAAAATATACTGTACAAAAGAAGAAGAAAAAGTGATCAAATAAATGTAACATTTAACATGTAGGATCCACCCTGTATGTGTGTGTGTGTGTGTGTGTATGTGTGTGTGTATATATATATACGTGTGTGTGTGTATATGTGCATATGTGTGTATATGTGTGTGTGTGTGTGTATATATATATATCTTAAATATTTTCTGCATTGTCATAGTTATGTTTATCCAGTGAATTTTGATTACATTTCCAGCACTTATTAGAAATCCCTTTATACATTTTCGTTACTCTATTTGGGGCCAAGTACCAATGATACATCATTTTGTAAACATTTTCTTTCAGGCTATAATTTAATGTGAATTTTAGTGCATTCATTCATATATTCTCCCATTTATCTAGCATTATATTATACCCAAAAAAATTTTGCCCATTTTATCATACAGTCTTTAACATATTCATCTTCCAGATTCATCTTGACTAACGTTTTATATACTATAGAAATCAAGTGGTCATCTCCAGGACATAAATTAACATCCAATTCAGATTCAATTCCTGTGAAAACAATTTTTAATCAATTTAAATCTTTAAATAAATCTGTAATAATTAAACCACTCACAAACAAATCCTTCACTTACTAGTTGTTCTCTTGTCTTTATCGTAAATCCCTCTTTTTCAAATATCAGTGTCTCAATATGTCATCCATGTACATTCTGAAATCATCTCTGTTCTATGTAGAGCTTCATGAGATGATAGCCAAAGTAGCACTTTATCAGCTAATCTTTTGTACTTCCATCATACACGTGCAATCGATTGCCTAATAGCATGAATCTTAAAACCAGCATTTTAAGCCAGCATTTCTATTGAAATCTGAGCTGAGCTTTCGTCGCTGGGTGTCCTTGTTTTACTAACATTCAATGGTCCTTTTTTCTTGATTGAGGGATGGGGCCACAGTAGCTTTTCAGATTCAGGGTGTCTGGCAGATGGAGCCAAGTGTCCTTTCAGGCAAGACCTGGCAATGAACATTCCCTGCCACTGGTACTTCCCTGCCCACTGAACAAGGCCACTTCATAATGCTCTTGACAGAAATAAGGGAACGTTTGTCCCTAACATTCCTTGGTCTTTTCCTTGCTAGTGGATGAAGCCATAATATACTACCCTTCAGTTCTTTTACTGCCAAGGCAAATGTTTCTTAACTGGTTAAACCCTCAATAGGGCAATCTGTCCTTTATAACCTTCCTTGTGTTATCATCCCAGAACTCAATTTCTTCAGAAATGCAGTAAAATGGGAAAAGCACAATTATTTCACTTATTGTTAGAGAATAATAAAGAAAAGCTATAACTTATTGATTTATTTTATAGAAAGCCTTAGATACTGCCAAATGCAGAAACTTGAAGCAGTCCGCAAGGAAATGAAACCCACAATAAAACCATCCTAGACAGAATGTTTTTGCCTCCAATTGCCATGATGGTGAATGTTTGGTTCGAATTGACGAGGACTCAGAGTAGTTAACACTGAACGAGTTTATTGAATACACAAAGTCAACTGTCAAATGTCAAATGTTGCAACCCTTTTATAGAGAAAGCGTTTGAACTGTAACCAATACAAACAGTCTGTTTTCCCGCTCTTGGTTGTGGCGTCCAATGATTGCACCTTATTTTCCCGCTTTAAACCTTGCAAAGCTGCACAGTGTTTGCAATATCTTTTATGGCTTATTGCTAACTATTTACATACACAACACCCCTTACCCCCCAGTTGGTGTCATTTCTTTACAAAGTCCATTAGGTATTTTGGTGGCCTATGTATTCTAGAAGGGTATCTGTTACTTTGGCTGCTAGGGACCCTACTTCCTGGTTGACTGCTTGGCTGCTGGTTACTATGCTGGTTACTGCTAGACCTGGGCTCAGGGTTACTGGCTTCAGATGTACTGCCTTGTGTATTAGGTTGTGTTTGGGATTCAGTTGTCACTGGCCTACTTCGCAGGGGTATTTCCCAATCAATTGGACTGAATTGTTGTTGATGGGCATCAGGAAATATGTCATCTTGCCCCACCACTACACCACTTTCAGGCCTAATGTTATCTGTACTGTTTGCCCTAACTGAGCTTTGGTCCCCCTCAGCTGGCACACACCCACTAGATCTTTTCCTCAGCTGGTCTATGTGTCTTTTACAGACCCTATTCCCTTCCCCCTCAATGATGTATGATAGGGGACCTAAGATTTCAGTTACCACCCCAGGAATCCATTTATCCCCTTGGGCGTAGTTCCTGGCCCAAATCAAGTCCCCCACTTCAAATGTTCTGTTAGGAATGTCTAATTCAATGTTTGGTTGGAGACGGTCGGGGTGTAGTCTGTCCAACTTGGTCAAGATTTTTCTTCCCCACCTCATTTCAGCTGGACTTTTCCCTGTAGCCGAACAAGGGGTTGTGTGTTGAGCCAACAAGAACTCAGCTAGCCTCTGATGCCAGTCACCTCGAATGATTCTTTTAAGCGCGTCCTTCGTGGTCCTCACGTTCCTTTCAGCCAATCCGTTGGTGGAGGGGTGGAAGGGTGCAGAAGTCTTATGCTTAATCGAGTTGGCCTTGAGGAAATCCTGAAATTCAATAGATGTGAATTGTGGCCCGTTATCAGACACTATTAAATCCGGCAACCCGTGAGTGGCAAAGAGGCCCCTTAATGCCTGTATTGTTCTGCCTGCTGTTACTGAACTGACCGGTACTACTTCTAGCCATCTAGAGTAGCTGTCGACCACTACAAGGAACGTTAACCCCTGGAAAGGTCCAGCGAAGTCAATATGAATCCTGGACCAAGGATTCCTAGCTAGCTCCCATTTATGTGTGCGGATGTGTTGTTGTTCAGGCCTGGAACGTTGGCACAGATGGCAATTGGCAACGCATTCCTCAATGTCTTGGTCCAATCCAGGCCACCACAAGTGACTCCTAGCTAGGGCCTTCATCCTTACTATTCCAGGGTGTCCCTCATGCAATTCAAATAGAATAGCTGATTTGTGGATTCCTGGGATTACTACACGAGTTCCCCAAAGTAAGCAACCCATATGAACTGATAGTTCATCCTTCCTTCGGAAAAATGGACTGTATTTTACGTCTGGGTTGGCGTTGGGCCAACCGCTCATGACCCAGGCCATTACTCTCCTTAAGATGGGGTCCTTATTGGTTGCCTCAGCTATGTCTTTAGCAGTTAGGGGCAGATCAGGAATATCTTGTAGGGACATTACTTGTCCCACTGGGGCAGGGTCCTCCTCTGTTGTGCTAAGGGGCAATCTGCTAAGAGCGTCTGCATGACCCATGTCTTTACCTGGTCGGTATTGGAGGGAAAATGAATATGCTGAGAGGAAAATGGACCATCTCAGCATCCTGGGAGACATAATTTGGGGAGTCTGTTTATCTGTGGTAAACAGTCCCAGCAGGGGTTTGTGGTCTGTCAGTATTGTAAAGTTCCTGCCATACAGGTAGTCGTGGAACTTTTTAACTCCTGCCACTATGGCTAAAGCTTCCCGGTCAATTTGAGCATAGTTCCGCTCTGCCTTGGTTAGTGTGCGGGAGTAATAAGCAATGGGTCTTTGCATTCCTTGGGTGTCTAAATGGCTGATTACTGCCCCAACGCCATAAGGCGAAGCATCGCACGCCAGGTAGATTGGTCTATTTTCTATAAAGTGGGTTACAGTTGAGCTACTGGAAAGGATATCTTTTAAGGTCTGGAAACTCACTTTGTGCTTGTTTTGCCAATGCCAAGGGGTCTTCTTATCTAAAAGCCTGTGCAGTGGTTCTGCAATGGCAGCCTTATGTGGCACAAAAGTGTGATAAAAATTTACCAAGCCTAGGAAGGCCTGTAGCTCAGCCTTGTTCCTAGGTTCAGGAGCCCCTTTTATTGCTTTAATTTTTTCAGGGGTAGGGTGGACTCCGCTTTTGTCAATCCTGAACCCCAAAAAATCAGTGGATTTAACCCCTATGCTACATTTTTCCTTTTTTAATTTTAATCCAGCCTTTCTAAATCTACCCAGTACCTGTTCCAGCCGCTCTATTAACATTCCTTCATCTTTTCCAGCTATTAGGACATCATCAAAGTAAGGGCATACTCCAGGTATGCCCTTTAAGGTCCTCTCCATCACTTCTTGGAAGATGCCTGGAGCAGCTGCAATCCCAAATTGCAGTCTGTGGACTCGGAACGCCCCCTTGTGGGTAACAATTGTTTGCGCCTCTGCAGCCTCTTTAGAAACAGTCAGCTGTAAGTACGCATGCGCCAAGTCGAGCTTGGCGAAGATGGCGGCGTCCTGGATCGTGGCGAGGACCTGCTTCACCGTCGGGACCGGGTAAGCATGCTTTTTCATTCCAATGTTGAGGGTCGCTTTATAGTCGGCGCAGATCCTCACATCCCCATTGGGTTTGAGGGGTGTGACGATCGGCGTCTCCCATAAACCGCCCTCAACAGGTTCTAAAACTCCGAGGCCTACAAGCCGGTCGAGCTCGGCCTCGATTTTTTCTTTTAAGGCAAAAGGTACCCTCCGGGCCTTTAGCCTGATTGGATTTACTGAGGGGTCTAGGTTAAAATTAATGGGGGGCCCTTTGTACTTGCCTAGAGATCCATCGAATACGTCTGCAAATTCTTTGCAGACGGATTCGAGGGTCTTATTTCTAATCACAGAATTTATTCCCCCTATCCAAATTCCCAGGGCAGGAAACCAATTAAGCCCTATTAAGCTAGTCCTATTCCCCTCCGTAACTACCACATCTAAGACCCCCTTAAATCCCTTAAAATTAACTCTAAGGCTGGTCTTTCCCTTTACGATTATTGGACTTTTTTGAAAGTCCATTAGTTGAATATTTGTTGGGCTAAGTGGAATTCTTTTTCCACTTAGTTGTTCAATTTTTTTCAGGGTTTCAGTGGAAATTATCGACACTGAAGCCCCAGAGTCGATTTCCATTCTGCAAGGAACCCCTTGCAGAAGGACTGTGATTTTTAATTTTCCGTCCGGAAAATTGTGCCCCCTTCCCTGCCTTTTGCGATTGACTCGGGCCACCTCCCCTGGGTTTGAAACTTTCGCCCGGGATCTAGGGGTCTCCTTGCCACTAACATTGGGGGTTACCTTACCCTCTGGCCACACATCGACTTCATTCAGACGGGAGTCCCGGACGCGGTTTCTGCAGATGGCCTGGATGTGGCCGGTCTTGCCACAAGCCCTGCACTTGGCGGTGCGGAATCGGCAGGAAGCGCGGGGATGGTTGCCGCCACAGCTGCCGCATCGGTTCTGGGTGTCGTTGTCGCGCGGTCTGGTTGCTGTGTCCCGCCACGGTCGTTGTGCCCCGGTCGGTGGTCTCTGCGGTGTTGCGGGTTGTTGCCGGCGGCCGGGTTCGGGCCCTTCGCTTCTAAGTTGTCTGGGTGCCATCTTCCCAAATCGCCTGGAGACTTCGGCGATCTCTTCCTCCCACTGCTGATCCACCTCCCCGCAGTCCACATAGCCCTCTTGGTTAATTTCAGGTGCTGTCGCCATGCTACTGCGGGGGGGGTCGCGATACCCGGTTGACTCATACGTTAGGAGTTCGTCGAGCACTTCCTGTAAATCGCCAGTAGGTTTGGCGATTATTCTGTTTTGTAATTGTTCATCGCGTAAGCCTAGCACAACTCTGTCCCGAATCCTAATTTCTAAATTATCGTATTTGCAACGAACTGCGGCTTCCCTAACGGCAGCGACGAATTTCTGTATGGACTCCCCCGGTCTCTGATTTCTCTTCTCGAAGATGCGCCGCCAAAAAAGTTCGGACCTTCGGGGAGTAAAGTGCACCTTTAGTTTTGCAAGGAGGTCGGCATAGGGCACGCTGGAGACTGGTTGTGGCTGGCACAGCCCGACAGCGACTCTGTAGACCGGTGTGCCGCAAATTGTCAAAAGTGCCGCCGCTTTTTTTCGGTCGTCGGTGATTCCGTTCACTAACAGGAATCCTTCGACCTGACCAATATATTCTTCCCAATCTTCGGGGAAGTTAGGGTCAAATTCCTTCAATGACCCGATTTGCGCCATTCGGAGAATTTTTTTTCCGATTCTGCCGCGGCCGCTCGGTTGACTGTGACTCGCTCAGACTTTGCCGCCTTCACGACAATTCTTCCTAATCTCTGGTCTCTGTCGATCCCACCTTCGTCGCCAGTTGTTTGGTTCGAATTGACGAGGACTCAGAGTAGTTAACACTGAACGAGTTTATTGAATACACAAAGTCAACTGTCAAATGTCAAATGTTGCAACCCTTTTATAGAGAAAGCGTTTGAACTGTAACCAATACAAACAGTCTGTTTTCCCGCTCTTGGTTGTGGCGTCCAATGATTGCACCTTATTTTCCCGCTTTAAACCTTGCAAAGCTGCACAGTGTTTGCAATATCTTTTATGGCTTATTGCTAACTATTTACATACACAACAGTGAACATCAGTGGTGATGAAGAGGTATTTTTTTCTATAATTAAGGAATCTACCATTTACAAAAGCCCTCTACATAACTATGTCTGTGCACAAGCATCATTATTAAAGTGATTTTTCTGGATTAAGTGACATATGCAAATCAGATTTGATTTCCCAGTGCTGTTATTGTTCCTTTCATTTACTTTTTTGACTTCACTTTGTTGCTCCTGAAATAAGATGTCTGATTATGAAATGGAGTCTGGAACCTATGGAGCAACCTCTGATGCATATACCGTGCAGTGAGATTGAAAAGTGAACTCCCTACAGAAAAAAAGTAAGAAACGTTTTCAGCTGGTATTCATTCACAGCTTCCTTTTTCAAGGGTGGCTCTATAAGTGTCTTCAGCAGCATGCCCTAATTCTGTCCCCTGGTCTTTCATCCCCATCAATCCCATAATATTGCCCCCATATGCGGCTGTCAATTAACACAATGCTTCCTAGTTTCTAAGGCAAGGCTTTTCAACCTTTTCACCCATTGTACCACTTTTAGGATATGGCAACATCCGAGTACCACCAGTTGCCTAGCAAGGTGTCAAAAACTTGGTGACCAAAAAAAAGGGGGGAAAAGTGACTTTTGCTTACTGACTGTTCGAAGTTACAATGGCACTGAAAAAAGTGCCCCCCCAAGCCACAGCCGAGCAACACACCTGCGTGCCCGCCCAGCGGTGCTCTTCTTCCTGTCCGAGGTTTTCATTTTTGTGAGCATTTCTGTTGAGGATTGGCAGCAGGGGTGGGGTGGGGGGGGGTGTTTGGTTTTTATTCCCCCGTCTTCTAGGTGGTTGCAGCAGGTTTTGGTCACTTCACATGACCCTGGGACACTGTGACCGTCATAAATATGAATCAGTTGCCAAGCATCTGAATGTAAATCACAAGACCCTGGAGATGCTGCAACATTCCAGCAGATCGGTGCTTCTTCTGGGCTCAGAAGTGCCAGGATCAGTGCTGAGCTGCAGCTGGAGCCTGGCGCTGATCCTGGCGCTTCCACTGAGCCCTGACAGCCCTGCAGCTCCAGCCGTCTCTCGCTCAGGCTTGTGCGTTGCTGCCACCGGTTCAGCTCATTCCCCTCCCCTGCTACCACTTTTCTAGGATGGTCGTGTACCACCTGCTAGGTGCCAATGTACCACAGGTGGTACCCGTACCACTGGTTGAAAACCCCTGTTCTAAGGTATAACAAGATGAACCGCTGCAGCCTTAATGGCTTTTTGATACAGTTTTGACCTACATGAATTCACTTCATTGGGCAATCACAATTTTACAACTGTTCTCGAGGTCTGAAGATACCACTGTGCATATAATGGATGCAGAATAAATAGCATTACAAGGCAGCCCAAATGTCCGAATATTCTCATGTAGAACTTTTAGAAATGTTTAAGAGTCATTAGTGCTTGAAAGTGGATTTGTTGGAGTGTGATTATATGTTCACAACTAACTGTAATGCTTGTCAGTTCATTTATGTGGAAGGGAGCAAGGCAACAATTGCATGTATTTTTAACACAGTGTGGGACATAAATAGCAATCTTAAGAGGGATTCTACATTTAGCAAGAGCAAGAGTAACCATCAGTTCCTGCCAAAAAGAATTCCATTGTAACACAGAAGATTTTGTCAGGCCAGATTTCATAGAAGGTCCATAGCATGAAATATTTACATACCCCATTAAAGGCAATGTGCTGTATTTACAACAGAGACTTTTACTGTTTTCACTCTGTTTCTTAAACTTCATATAGAATGAGGCCAATGCTGCAGTCTTCTTTTGGACAATAGCCTATTTTATGCCACTTTAAAATGGAAGATTGTAACTGTTAAAGTATTGCCATGGTAATATGTTACTTCGTATTTTGTTTAATTTATTTATAAAGCTTCTTCTTTTCTTTTCTTCCTTTCTTCCTTCTTCATGTATACTACTGTAACACAGGCCAGCCTTAGCTTGATTTTCATGTTCAGTTACTGCTTTCTTTTCCCTTCAAACCTACCATTGTCAGACTTTGCAATTTAGATACTCCAGCTCCTAAATTTGCTATGCTACTTCACTTCCCTATTTTTTCTTATAGACACTCTATGGTGGCTCTCTGTCATTGTTTTTCATATTTGACTCTTATCTAGAAGCACAACTCCCCTTTTCATCATCATCATCATCATCATTATCATCATCATCATCATCATCATCATAGCAGCAGCAGCAATTACTACTACTACTACTACTACTACTACTACTTTATTGTCACTTTGAATTGGCATACAGCAAAATGAAATTTCATCTCATACAGCCCTCAAAGGGTCACCACCTCCGATATACAGTCCTTGTTCGTGGCCAGCTCAGGTTTCAGAACATCCATTTTAGTCTCTAGGGAGCAAACAATGGCAAACAGTACAGATGGAAATGGAGGTCCATGTGGATTAGCCCTCAAATTAGCTTGTATTCCTGCACAACCTCGCCTTCTTTTCCTGTCTCTTCCACCTTTTCCTTAAAGGGGCCTCGTTCCTTTTCGCCCCTGAAGCATGCTGTTTCTGCCACCTCCTCCAACTCCTCCAAATGACTCTCTCCCTTCCTCTGGGCCTGCCGACAGCCTCATCCAGTTCCTTTGCTCCATAAGCCCCAGGGACCTCTCTTCCTCTACCTCCTTTGGAAATAGCCCCAATTTGCAATAGAATCCGTCGCTGTGCCAGCAGTCAGATCTTGCTGCTGGCCAAACAATTTCAAACATCACAAACGACTTTTAATGATCTCACAAACAGTTCCAAAACAGGTAAAAACTCGCCATACCAGCAAAGATTGTCGGTTGTATGTTAGCCTAGTCCCACTACATTGCTCAAGCACATTAAAACCTTCCCAATCATATGGCCTATATCCCTTCAAAAACTTTTCACTTTCGAGAGCCAATGCAGCCACAGCTGATCCAGGTGCCGCCAACTTAGTTTATCAAAACCTAAGTAGATTCAATCTGCAAGACTTCATATCCCATTTAAGAAATACAGTACACTTACAATAATATCCTGTCTATGTTCTATATAAAGGAGTCTGGTAAATCCATTGGGTTGCTAAGGGGCTCATGTTGTAGTTAAGTGCAAAGTTCCTTTAGGAGCAGATTAAAAAGTAACCGGATGGGGCTGTACTTTCAGAGCATTCATAATGGGCAGTGGGGGGTGGGGGTGGCATTTCAATTGCATGTGCTAAATGTATTTAATTGGCAGACATTAATCTTTCTTTGTGTCAAAACATATTTTTGTCAATGCAATAACAAACTGACTTTCTGTAGAGTAATTCCCTTTGCCAGCTTTGGACTTGGTGATGTTACAAGACAGCTTTAGACTTAAGTTCCCTGTTCTGCTGTTTAAGAAATTCAAAAGGTTATTAGTAGTAGTGCTGTTCTTATTATTTCTATGGTCCTATAATGCAAAGTGAATACTGTATATTTAACAGGTTTAAACATTGTCAGGTATTTACATTCTGCCTATAGTCAAACCATTTATATTTATGTTGAAATAATGTAAGGCTTGATTACAGGTAGTCCTTGACTTACAGTATGTCCATTTGTTTAGTGACCTTTTGAAGTTACAATGGCACTAAAAAAGTTACTTTGACCATCTTTCACACGATCCTTGCAGCATCCCCACGGTCACATGATTAAAATTTGGGCCCTTGGCAACTGGCATGTATTTATGACAACTGCACTGTCCCAGGGTCATGCAATCACTATCTGTAACCTTCCGACAAGCAAAGTCAATGGGGAGAGCCAGATTCACTTAACAACCATTTATGATTCACCTAACAACTGCAGTGATTCACTTAACAGCGGTGGCAAAAAAGGTCATAAAATGGAGCAAACCCTAATATCTGCCTTGCTTAGCAACAGAAATTTTGGACTCACTTGTGGTTGTAAGTCAAGGACTCCCTGTATATGCTCAGAAAGCCAATCAACACAAGACAGAAGAAGTTTTTTTCTCCTCTCTCTTAGATAAGAAATTAAAATTTGCTAGAACCTGGCAATGCCTGACCTCAAGAATTTAAAGAAAGTGTACGCAGGCCTAAATAAGCAAGTTCGGATAAAGCAGGAAACTGCTTTGTCACTTATTTCCCATATCCTTTTCTTACATGCACCAGTGGAAGACATCACTATCTTCCACTTCAGATTTTAAACAAATGGCAGTTATTGCAAAGTCATGTCTGGGAAAACTTAAGGAAAGAGATAAAGAGTGTGAGATTTCAGTTTCCTCTTCAAAACATTGTCCTTCAGCGTTCAGCTCTTAAATATTGGGCTTGATGGGGCACATCTGGCACCTCCTTCAATTGGTGTAGAGCATGAGGCTCATCAATCCTCTCACCCAGTTCCTCAGCAGAGCAACGCAAATTGTGCCAGGGACCTTCACCTCATCGCTATATTGATTCACAGCTCTCATTCCTGGCACCTGTTCCAGGATTCAACAATTGGACAACAAGGTCATTAAAAATGCAATAATCAGATCTGTGTGTTTATGGGCTTGGCGAGAGAAACAGGAATGAAGATTAACATATAAATCTGTGGGATGTTCAGTGTTGTGTACTGGGTTCGTTGTGCAGGAATGAAGATGAGGCGAGAGAGTTCAGCAAAGATCATGGTTTATTGTTTGCAGGATCTGAACTAGAGAACAGGGCTGCAAATGCAGCAATTTATACCCTGGCCCCTAGGCAGCGGCCAATAGGTTTGAAGCAACCTATTGCCGCCTAGGGGCAACGCATAGCAGTGCTGGAGACGGGCTGTTTGAGATGCTGGGAGAAGTTGAGCAGAAGTTGAGGAGGCCCAAGAATGCTTGCAACTCTCCTTTTGTTTTAGGGCTAGGTGCCCTCTGAATGGCCTTCACTTTGGACTCAGCTGGGTGGATGCCATTAGCATCAATGCGAAACCCCAAAAATTCAGTCAAGGGAACCCCAATACTGCATTTGCTCTTTTTTTTAGTTTGAGGCCTGCTTCCTGCAGCCTCTGCAGGACGGCTCTGAGCCTCCTTGCTAGCACCTCTGTGGATTCTCTGGCAATAAGCACGTCGTCAAAATAGGGGCAAACCCCTGGAAAGCCCTTGAGTGTGGTTGGATCTTCCAAATGGCTATTCGATGGCCAGTCCCTCTGGCAACCTCTGCAAACTGATACGATGTGGCTGGTTTTTCCGTAGGCCCAGCACGTGGCTGTCCGGAACCTGCAGTCCGAGCATTGGTGGCAGCCACCACAACCTGTACATCTAGGCAAGAGATCTGCCTTGTAAGTAGTCTCTTGCTGCTTGCTGCTGCGGAGCTGCTGGTTGGGTTGTCTGTGCAACTTGTCGACTTTGGCGTCTTCTTCTGAGTCCCCAGTGAGTTCTGCGTCCTCATGGTGGATGGCTTCTTTGCGTTGCATCATTCTGGCAGGCCAGATCATTCAGACGGCACCACTGGCAGCTTCGTCCGCCATGACTTTGTTATGGTCATCTGCGAACGACAGGACCTCTCTGGCGAAAAGTCTCTGCTGCAGCTCTCGGTTGTGGAGGCCACAGACGAGCCGGTCTCGAAGTTGCTCTTCGATGTCTGAAAATCGATAGAGGCGTGCGGCCTGCCTCAAGGCCGCAATGTATTCGGATGAGGTCTCTCCCGGCTACTGTATTCATTGTTCAAAGGCGTAGCTCCATGCAATCACCAATATCTTGGGTTGGAAATGTTCTCCGAGCTTCTTCTTCAGTTCGGCATAGGAGACGGATTCCAATGGTGTGGGCGCAAACAGGTTTTTGGCCAAATCGAAGATCGCTGGGCCGCACACGCAAAGCAGTGTGGCGGCCTTCAGTCCGTCCTCTGCAACCTGGTTCGCCTGAAGGTAGTTCTTGACCTGGGACAGGTACAAGGACCATCCTTCTGGTTGCTTGATGTAAAATTCTCGCAGGCTTCCAAACTTGGGCATACTGCTGGTCTTCGCAGCTGGATGTCAGCGTCTTCGAATCCTGCCTCTCCATTGCCCAGGGACTGGTCCTCTGAGCGCATGGTCGCTAGCGTGGCTTAGCTAGCTGACCGTGGGGGGGAATTTGCTTTTCCCACCAGGTGAACGCTGCCTCTCCCTTAGTGACTTTCAGCTTTAATGGAGAAGCAGGATCCCACCTTCGTCGCCAGTGTTGTGTACTGGGTTCGTTACGCAGGAATGAAGAGGTGAGTGAGTTCAGCAAAGATCATGGTTTATTGCTTGCAGGATCTGAACTAGAGAACAGGGCTACAGATGCAGCAATTTATACCCTGGCCCCTAGGTGGCGGCCAATAGGTTTGAAGCAACCTATTGCCACCTAGGGGCAACCAATAGCAGTGCTGGAGACAGGCTGTCTGAGATGCTGGGAGCTGGGATGCTGGGAGATGCTAGCTGGGATGCTGGGAGATGCTAGCTCCCTGCTCCAGCAGCCTACCAGCCATTACCACGTGGTGTTAACAAGCAAGCCCAATACATTACATTCAGATTGCAGTTTAATACTTTACCAGGGATCAGTGGGATTTCCTCTTCCACCCTGCCCTGACCTCTCAATCTGAATATAGCGGTGGTTCCCTTTTTGCTGCCAATATCCTATCTGGCCAAGTGGAAGGCAGAGAAATTGTCTACGTGAGTAATTGGAAATGATCTACAAAAGTAATGTTGCTCAGTTGGGTTAAATGTTCATGTGAAAGGAAAACAGGCTCTTTTGCCTATTCTAGTCTGGGAAATATATGTCTGGGAGTATGGATGTATCAGATGCATCAATTACAGGACAATGATATCATTACAGAAAATTGTTCTTCCTGATTTTTTTACTTCTGCAAATTTCAAGGTTCATTTCAGCATCAAAGCATCTTCTGCCTCAGGAGCCCTATGTTATTCAGAAACTGTCAGCATGGGACAGACAGCTAGATTAAATTCTATATTAGAAGGAGTGATCATGATTACAAATATTTCTGGAATTATCTAGAGGTTCCCTCCCTTGTTCTTTTTTTTTTAACGTGAAAGAGGACAAAGGTTGTGGAATTCAAAGAACATCCCACCAGATCTCACAGAGACAAAATATGTAAGGAGCACTGATATGAGTAAATACGTCTGCAACAGAGTAGCATCTTGCAAATGATCTAATCAGGGTTCTAACATTAGTCAATGATCTCTACCTGTAGATAACTATAGATCAATCAAATAACAAATAACATCGACAGGTAGGTCTTTACATTCCTAGTTAGGAGGTCCCAAAGCATAATGATGTTTTTCTTCTTTTTATCGTTGGCTACTTGGTAAGGTAAAGCAAGTGGTTGTGGGGGAAAGATATATAAAGAATGGCATATACTTAGGATGGTGTACTTTTCTATGAGATGGGAAACATGAAAATAACAGGATGGCTCTCAGTAAGGGAAGGTTTTACTCACCTTAATGTAATCACTGTTGAGAAAATCATAAGTTATAAAGACCAGGGCTTTTTTTGTCATAGAACACGCCGGAACAGAGTTCTGGCACTTTTTTTCGACAGATTTTCCAGAGTTGCATTCTTTTCCTATTGTTTCCCTTCCTATTCTTCTTTGTTTTTGAAAGTGCCCCATTGGCGGTACAGTGCGAGTGGGGTGCCCTCCGGCACTATCTGCTTCCTCTAGGAGGAGCCATGAGGTGCCAGAGCACCACAGCCAGAGTGTGGCTTGATTGGCTGGGTCGGACCATGTGGTGTGGAAGCTGATGGCGACAGCGGGAGACACATAATCATGGAGGCCATCTTTCACAAGAGGGTGAGTGAGCCTTTTGCCTTCCCTTACAGAAGGTGGTGTGTGTGTGAGGTTAAAAAGAGGTGAAGCGAGAGGAAAGAAAGGTGGCTGGCATGGAAGCTTGCCCGACAGTGAAACTTTATTTTTTCAGTTCCTTGGGTAGTTCAAAGGCTGGGATGTCTACAAAAATCTCTTTTTAGTCTTTTATACTTTATATTCAAACTGCAGAGGGGAAGAATAAGAATAAAGCCAATGTCTTGTGATTTGGAGGTATTATTATTAATAATATATATTAATATATATTTACAAGTAAGAGAGAGAGAGAGAGAGAGAGAGAGAGAGAGAGAGAGAGAGAGAGAGAGAGAGAGAGAGAGAGAGAGATACTGTGCCAAGACATTTCCTTCATTTATCTAGAATAGCTATTGGCTTTGGAAGCAATTAAAAGAGGCATTATTCTGCTGATAAAAGAGACTGCAAATAAGTAAAAAGAACAAAATCTACTACCTGTTCTAAGTATTGCTAAAATAATGGGGATAGGTAGATGTAAAAATAATTATTGGGTTCTAAGTATAGATGGCTTCTTAAGTTTACAGAAAGGTTTTTCAGCCTGACATATTGGCCTCTTGCAAGTTTAAACATATAGAATTGTATCCAATATGTATACTGATGGACCTTTCTTTTCACTCTTTCCCTTCTGTAATTCTTTTGTGCCTGAAAATTACAAGCAGTGTTGGCTTTGTATGGGACTTGAAAGAAGGAGAGGAGCATCAGGTGTGATCCATGTGCAGCAGAATCTTAACAGGAGTGAAATTCCATAGGTGAAAGATGCCTTCTTCTGATCCAAGGTGATTCTCAGCCTCCTCTGTTGAGTTAAAATAGGTTCCTCTTACAGTTTCTGACTTACTTGCTAGTAAAATTACCTTGGAAAATGTAGACATTTAGTTTATTTTTTTCTCTCATATATTCTGAAATTGTTTTTTGCCACATATATTTTACTTTGTAATGGAGTTCAGTACAATCAACTTCAGTTTGGTCAATAATAAAGGATTATGAGGATTTTGATCTGT
The DNA here is from genome assembly GCF_947247035.1 of Vipera ursinii. NCBI lineage: Eukaryota > Metazoa > Chordata > Lepidosauria > Squamata > Viperidae > Vipera > Vipera ursinii. The sequence goes on along the minus strand of NC_139512.1, from coordinate 176,758,808 downwards.
CATCATAGGAAGAGCCACAGATTCTCCAATACTGCAGTAACGAGTAGGGTTACATTCAAGATTCAATAATGTTTATATTCAAGATTCACAGGAAATGCTTTTCCCTCTTAAAATGCCAAGAGTGGGTATCTGTCTTTTTCATGAAGGGTCTTGCCATTTCTTTTTTATGCATGACTAAATGAGTGCAAGGGAAGCCATCCTCTTGTCACCCGATTCTTGGTGTCCCCCCCAAGCAAAATATTTGTAATAAAATATGAACTTTTTATTGGACAGTCAAGCAAAGTTGAAATGGACTTGGGAGGGGGGAAGTGTGAGAGAAAAAAAAGATCAGGAAAATGCCACTGTTCAAAAATTGAGATTTATCCACATTGTCAACAGTTTATAAGCAATTCACAGTAAGGAAAACAATGTGTAATGCAAAGAAAAATAGGATATATATTCATATTTCATTATTTCCTCCCAATCTGCTTTCCTTTCCAATCATCTTATGACCTTAAAATACTAATTACTGGGAATATAAATTTGCTGTGCCATGATTTATAATTAAATGAAGGATTAAGAAAAATGATTTTAAATTAAGATGAGTATGAAAGTCTAATCTAAAATAAATTAATATCTATTACTTCAGTGGTGACTATTCTTTCATCTTGAACTTGAACTAATTCATCCATTCCTGGATAATGGAGTCATACAGAACTGATAGCCCATGACATATCAGAATGAGAAAGTAGATTGCCCCCATCTTTAGGGGTACCAGAATTTCAAGGCTGAACTCATACCTTTGTGATTCTCATCCTCTTCATTACAGTGAGGCTGCTTACATGATTATATATTAAGATACTTTTACACACCATAAAATCTTTCCATATTAGCTAGGCCTTTACTAAATATTAAACTTCTTTGGGCTAAATTAAATGGTGCTGAAAAGCAATTGTTCTTTAACAAAGCCTTAATTAAGTGGAACCTGACAGCCTGTGCGGTATAGGAGGTGGAAGGGGAAGGATCTATGCTTCAAATTTGATTCAGCCATGAAGCACACTGATCATGGAGTACCTAGTCTATTTGTTTTTCTTAACCTACCTTTAAGGCCCATAAGAAAGATAAAATCTATGTGAGAGGCCAATCTTTTTATAAGGAAAGGAAGGATAAAAATGTCAATCAATAAAATAAATGACCTCTTAGTTGGTTTTGGGCAGATGTAGAAGAGCATCCGAAAATTTAGTGAATAAGCACATTTATTGTGTGGGTGACTGTAGTTGATCAATTGGTAGGAAGGGAAATGCAGGGAATTGTTCACAATCGGTTTCAGGTCATGGGAGAAATGTGAATTAGGATTTTATGGGGGGAAAAGAAAACATGACTTCCATTTGGGAAAAAATAGATTGTAAAACTGCATTTAAGATAAATTTATCTTGGTGTGTGTGTGTGTGTGTGTGTGTGTGTGTGTGAGAGAGAGAATTAGAGAGTGTGGACACATACATACCTCTACGTAAGCATACATACATTCTCCTAATAAAGTTTTCTTTATTTGGAAGAAAGTGATATCAAAAATCATTGCAATTCAGATTAACATATTATCTGATTTTGGAGAGAGAGAATGTCAGCCCAGTCCTCATACTTCAGTGAGGAAAACAACACTTACTGTTTGCATAAGTAAGGGATTTGGCTGTGATTCTGATTCTATAAGCCACTAAGGTTCACAGAGGGCCATTCTTCAAGGAATCCAAATTTAAGCACATTTCAGTTTCATACTGGTTTCAGTAGAAAAAGCTTAATTTCTTCCTTGGAGATAAATGGTATTGAGAGCTATTGTACTCCTGCCAGTTACTTCACTAGTAGGGGACCCTTTTTACCTGTATAGTTTACCTGTATAGTAGCTTCTTTTTTGAGAATAATTTCACACAAACGTTTTGAGGGCCAGACTAAGCTTATAGTAGGATTTCCATTACTGAATGTTCCAAAACATTTTGAAAGGTTAAATGCAGCCATTGGAGGTTTTGATTTGGGTTGGAGAACAAGGGGAAATGTTATTGGGAAATGGCAGGACACTTACTCTACAGCTCTGTCTGATTCCTGTACCTCCATTTCAGCAAAAGCAAAAACATCGGAAGATCCATTTGTAATTCTTTCATTCTAAAGGCTTTGGCTCTGAGGAGATCTGTTTTTAACTATAGACTTTCCTGCTCACATTCTTAGCAAATTTTCTGCATAGGATTAATAGCAAATCAATGGATAAATCCAGAAAAAAACCAGAAACTGAGTCTAAGAGTATAGCAATTCAATGCTATACTCTTACTCTGTAATTGCAGTACAAAATTCTCCTAATTGTAAAAATAATGCCACTTTTCCAGGGCAAGGCCTATCAATGCCTTTGGAAGGAAGGTTCTATTAAACTGGAAATGGGTATTTGGTGTTGGCTTCATTCATTTGGGTTTTATTAATCAATATAAGTGCTACCACAGAAACAATATTACATTTATTGGTTTACATTATCGTATTTGGGCATTTCAATGACATATTTGCATTCCATATGCAGAGAATCACAACACATGTCTTACACTGCTCAAAGAAGGGAGCCTGTCTGCTTGAGTGATAACACAGAGAACCTTTCTGGAATTTTCTGCCAAAATGACTGTAAATTATGCTGAGTTGATCTCATTTGATCTGTATGTTCACTGACTAGCTTCTTGAAAGTTATTTTGACAGTTACCATGGAATGGAAAAACACACCGACGAGATGGACATCTAAAACCATCATTTTCCATCAGACCGAGGAACTGACAAATGAGTCTCATTGACGAGGATAGGACAAAACCTGTGAAGAGATATATAATTACCCTCACAGGCAGCAGGGACAGGCCAGAGGGGAAGAGGAAGCGACAGGAAAAAAAGGCAATGTTGGAAATTAGGACAGTTTCTGATTTCATTCACATCCCAGTCCAGATGTGTCATTCATCATCTCAGTCCAAAGCCAAAACCAATATTCTCCCTAAATATTTCCTGTTATATTTACATATTTGAGAAGGTCATTAGGGGCAGATTGCACGAGGGGCTCAGGCATTTTCCCACTATAGAAAAGGGTAGCTCCAAGGGGTGTTGTCTGTCAAATGGCATCCTACAAAACAGCAGAATAACAGTCCAAAATGCTTCTCTCAGGAAACCTTTCCTTTTTATCACAACCATCATGACCTTCTAGCCATGGCAGTCATTTTTTTCTGCTGATGAAGCCAGACTGTTGCCTAAAAGGAGGCAAATGGAAAAAAAAGAAAAGAAAAAGGCAGATTTAGAACTCAATAGCATGTTGCACAATGTTAACTGTAGATCTTTCTGCTTCCAAAAAATAAGGAGCTGGTTTATTTCCTTAACATCTCTGTATTCTTCCTCAGGAGTTGAAAGGAATTTGGGAGGCATTTACAAACAAGCAAAGACATATATAAAACCACCCAAGAAGATAAGGTAACCTCTCTGTTCTCCCATCACTCCGTTCTGACTGTAGCTTCTTTCAAGATTTCAACCAGGCAGAGCTAATTTCTCAAATCTGAGAACTAAAAAAGATACTTATTTCATATAAAATCTAACTTAGCTTTCAAACTGATACTTCATTTTAATCCATTATGATTTGACGTATCAATCTGTATCAATTCCATGTTAGTGTCCACATTAGAAAGGAATTGCTTCAGAAGTCCTCAAGACTTTAAAAAGAATCTGTCTGTCACAAAAGACTGTGTCTGTTTGTTATCTGCTACTTTTTTCCTAATAAAAATGGGTAGAAACTCCCCAAATACAGTACACATTACTTTTCTAATAAATTTCCTGATTATCTTTTTTCACTCCATTTCCCTGGGGTATTTTTATGTTGTTGTTTATTATTTATTTTAGTATTTTTTTTTCCTCCCAGGCCTTGCCTTGGATTAGGATTGTAACTGAGGTTTTTTTGTTTATTTGTTTGGTTTGGTTTTGGTTTGTTTGGGTCTTTTGCTATTTGTTTATTTGTTTATTTGTTTTGATTTCCTTTTGAAAGGGGGGAGGGTTGTTCCAGTGAGTGAAAGGAAATAAATCTCTACTTAATTTTCCAGTGTTGATTACTGAAATAGGCTGTTTGTCAATATCTGAACTACAATAGTCCTCAGGTTATTTTCATTCATTCAGCAACAATTCAAATTTATAATAGCACTGAATGAGGGGGACTTATAACCAGTCCTCAAAGTTGTGGCTGTCACAGCATTCCTGCATCATATGGTTGTGATTCAGGTGCTTGGTAACTAACTCACACTTACAATGGTTGCTACATCTTGCAGTCACATGATCCTTACTTGTGGCCTGGTAAGTTGCTCCCACTGCTTTGTTATTATCAGACCTGCCCAGGTCAGATCCCTTAGAAAGGAAAGGAAAGATAGGTTTGGTTTTTTTTTTACTAAAGGTTGCTGGCTGCAATAAAGTCAGGCTAGAACTACTGTAAGTTTCCCCGGAAAAAGTTACAATTTTTTTCCTCCTCATCCCAGCCCTTCCCCCTTTGACTAGTTCGTCTTCATCCAATGAAGAGCTGCAAAGGTATTTTGAGAAACACTGAGATGTTTGGGGCAGTCCACATTCCATTCTCAGGGTGCATGGCCTTGAGCACTGGAACAAGCTGGTTCCATGCTTTCCTGGTCTTCATCAGACTGTCATTCCCAGCTGTTTCCCATCTCATCTCCACACAAGTTTATTGCCCATATGTCCTCCTCCCATGCCCTTCCCCTTAGCCTTTGATGGCAGGATGCCAGAGAGACAGCATCCTGAAGATGGCAGGCCTGACAGTCACCTTAGGAGCCCCCAGCAAGGTGACACCAGGACACATCACCCACCTCCTGACCACCCTCATTTGTGCCACACTGCAGCACACACTCCCACTCACTTGCCTGCAGTTGAATCCATCTGTAACACCTTCCATTTACCCACCCACACTCCATAGCTCTTGATTGCCCAGCAACCTGCTTGTAAGTCATCTAAGAAAAGGGGCTTGCTGTGACCAGAACATAGAAGTTCCTGCCATCTTAACTGTGAAGCAGCTTTCACAAGAGATCGATGGGACGTTAAGGTGCTTCCAAGTGAAATAGGCAGAATGCAGAAATGCAGTCATTATGAAGCTTTATTCATCGATAGGTTATATAAAAAGAGCTATATGGCATGGAAGCATCCATGCTTGTATGATAGAGAATGCATGCAAGTGAGAAGATAGAAAAAGAGAAGCAGAACTAGAACAAAGAAGCAGCCCCTGGGCAGAGGTATTTATGGGGGGTCTCGGCCCCTCCCTAGCCATAAAACTCTCTCGCCAATGGGGCTGCTGCAGGGGAGCAAAGAAGCCTCTTTGCTCCATCTAATGATCTATTTGGGGAACTGCCATGGGCTGGCACAAAACATGTAACAATTCCCCTTCTTGCCAGCCAATGACAGGGACCAGTGAATGTGTGTGAGGGGGCGAGCAGGTGTCATAGACATGTATAAAAACGTTCAGAAGGCCAAACACAAACGCTTACACAGAAGGTTGTGCCGGTCAATGGGAACAGGTTTGGTGAACAGATCAGCTATCTGGTCAGCTGTATTACAGTGCTCTACACATATAAAACCCTCTTTGGCAAGCTGTCTGACATTTTTATAGCGTATGTCTATGTGGCGAGATCTAGAGCCTACTGCATAAGCCTCTGAGATTGCAATGGCGGCTGTGTTGTCCTCTAGAATTTGGATGGGCAGAGGAGGAGCTGCCCAGATGCTCGTTATCAGATCATTGAACCAAGTTAAATCATTGGCCATGTCTGACAGGCTGGCAAATTCCGCCTCGGCCGTGGAGCAAGAAACAAATTTTTGCTGCCTAACATGCCAATGTATTGGGCAGCCATTTAGCAGTATGAGGAAACCAGAGGTGCTCCGCCTACTTTTGGTGTCGCCAGCCCAGTCTGCATCTGAGTAAGCAGAGAGCTGGGCCGTCTCCCCCTTCTCTGGTTCCAGCACAAGGAGGGCATCGGTCGTGCCCCTGAGGTACCTAAGTACCCTCTTAACAGCAGTCCAGTGGAATTCCTTTGGGTGTTCCACATGCCTGGACAATAGATTTACAGCTAAAGCTATGTCAGGCCTGCTCCAATTGCTGATATATAGCAAGGAGCCAATCACAGATCTGTAAAGCGTATTATCTGTGAACTCAGGACCGTCCTTGTGAGTATGGTTGTAAAAGTCGCTTTGCATTGGGCTATGCATGGGATTAGATTCTGCCATTTTGCATTTGGCCAATAACTCCTCTATCTTTTCTTTTTGAGATAGAGCGAACCCCCCCTTAGTGGCCAAAATATGCACACCCAAGTACTTATCAACCCGCCCCAAAGATTTCAAAGTGAACTTTTCTTCCAGGGCCTTGGCAAATTCATCACACCCTTCCTTGTCAGGTCCTACATATAGTAGGTCATCCACATAAACTAACACCCTTTCTGTGGTACCCTTTGAGTTGCGTGTGAAAACACATTCATCTGCACGGGATGCAGTGAAACCAACTTGTTCTAAACTTTTTCTAAGGCAGTCATACCATAGTTTCCCTGACTGCTTGAGACCATATAACCCTTTGTGGAGTAACCATGTATTTTCCCCTTCTTGCTGGTAGCCAGGAGGGGCCTTCACGTAGATCTGACGGTCCAAGTTGGCGTGGAGGTAAGCTGTCTGGATGTCGAATTGGAAGACTTCCTCCCCCAGAGCGGCTGCAGTCACGAGGGCGGTCTTGACGCTCTCTGCCCGGACAGTTGGAGAGTATGTCTCCCCATAGTCTTCCATATAGCGTTGGGCGAATCCCTGAGCTACCAAACGGGCCTTATACAGGTAGAGGCCATTGGCAAGTGGTTTTGCCTTGTAAACCCACCTTGTGCCAATGACTTTCCTCTCCTTTGGAGGTTGCTGGGGGGTGAAGACCTTGAGTTGTTTTAAGCTCTGCATTTCCTTCTCCATCGCGAGCTGCCACTTCTCCTGTTCTTCGATGGGTAGCTCCTGGATGTCAGAGAAGGATTTTGGGGTGACCACAATGCTGTTAACAGACGCGATGTGCCCAATGTCAATTCTCTTTGGTGGGATGCCTTTGTTGGACCGCTTTGACCTCCTTACCTTCTGCCACTCACCACCTTTTTCTTCCGCGGGTTTCTGAGGCGTTGCTGGGGAACTGGACGGCTCATCCTCCCCATCTGAACCAGGTGGGATGACATCTTCGTCTTGTTCCACACTTTCGTCGGTGGCAGGGTATGTGGACATCTCAGGTGATGTTGTAGTCGGTGTGCCCTTGTTGGGACGGTTGATATATGGGCTCAGATCATTGGAGTGTATCTGGGCCCAATTGGAGTCCTCTTCGAAGGAGGCAGATTGAGAAGTCACAATCCTGCCCCCTTCTCCCAGGAAACGGTAGGCCTTGGAGCCAGGAGCGTAGCCCAAGAACCTCAGTCTCTGGGAGACAGATCTCCCCTTCTTCCACAGCTGCTTGGGGATGTGAACCCATGCGTAGGACCCAAACACATGTAAATGTCCCAGATTTGGTTTCCTACCATGAACTAGGAAATATGGGGTCTGGTTCAGAACACTGCTCCAAGTGCGGTTTAAGGTATAATTGGCGTATTTTACCACTTCTGCCCAGTATGATTCTGCGACCCCTGCGTCTGCAATCAGACTACGCATCATAGTTTGTAGGACTCCATTTCTTTTCTCTGCCACACCATTCTGAGCTGGGGTGAAAGGTGCGGTAAGAAAATGGTGGATGCCCTTACGCTTTACCCAGTCCTGGAATTTTCGGGACATGAACTCAGCCCCGCGGTCGCTCTGCAGTTGTGCGATCTTGGTTTTATACTGGGTCTCTACAAAGTTGTAGAGTGATTTTATGGCGTCAAAGGCTTCAGATTTTTCTGTGAGGATATACACGTGGCCGTACCGTGAAAAATCATCAACTGCAGTGAGAAAATACTGACTTTTCCCTAGGGATGGTGTGAAAGGCCCGACCAAATCAACATGAACTAGTTGGTATGGGTATTGGGTCTTACGCAGTGATGTTTTTGGAATAGGCGCAGCCTTCCTCTTTGACTTCTTACAGATTGCACAGTCCAGGAATACCTCACAATCTTTGAGCTGGACTCCCTCAGCAAACTCTCCCATCTTTTTAACCACAGGGAAGCTTGCATGACCTAATCTTCGGTGCAAAATATGGGCACACTTATCGTGGAGTGGCTTCCCGACTGACACCCTCTTGGCTTTGGTTGCCTTGAGTGGTGCTTCAGGTGACAGCTGAGGTTGGGATTTCTTATCCACACTGCCTTGCTGTGGGGGCTTGGATGCAACCGCTTCACCCTTGCAGTCGTTAAGCAGCCTTGGGGTTGTCTGTGAGGCCCCTTCTAAGGGGGAGAAATATGGTAAATCATTTATGATGGCTATATTTCCAATGATCCTCTGGTCCCGGGTGACATAACCTCCCCCTTTGCGAAATAAAACTTCCACCCCGTCATCGTCACATAACTTAATAATGCTCAATAGGTTGTTGGCAATGGAGGGGGCGTGTAAGACACCTTCAACTTTTCCAAGTCTAGGTACAGAGACAAACCCCTCACCAACAACTAAAACTTTATCACCGTTGGCCACCTTGACAGATGAGTTAATTTTCTTTAACCTTTTAAAACCTTGACTCATATTGGTAATGTGAGAAGAAGCTCCAGAGTCCAGTAACCATAGGTCAGTGGAGCTATCAGCTCTTGTGGTGGGGGCACAGGTAGACACAAGATTGTTAGTACTTTTGGCCCCGCCATGGCCCCTTCCTTGTCCCTTGTCCCTACCTTGATTGGGACCACGCTTGGGGCCAAAAAAGGGTAAAGGTACCCCTCAAGTGGGCATTGGTGGTATATTTCTCTGATTTTCAGATGGCCCCCCTTCTGGGTTAAAAAGCCCGTACTGGGCATGTCCGGAAAACATGTGATCAGGGGGGGGGTGGTGCCCAAGATTGCCGCCCGTCACTTGGTTTTGAAAAAGCTCTGGAAATCCTTCCTGGAGCCCCCCCAGCCCTGGATTGCCTTGAGAAGCCCATTGCTGGTCCTGAAAACCTTGGGGATGGCTAAAGCCGATGCTGGAGGAGGGGGCCAACCCCCCCCCGAAGGCCAAGTAAGGAGAGCGCCTGGGCGGGGGCGAAAGGAAGACTGGGGGCCCCGGAGAGAGGGTCGGGGGCCTTGGGGGTAATGAGCAGTCTTATTGCCATCATAGGTCATGAGGGTTTCTGCTGGAGAGAGCGCAGGAGTTTGCATGTTGCTACGGCCGGATGCCAGGGGTTGCTGGGCCTCCAGACTTAATTGAGGCCTTTCTTTGTTAGAAAATGTGGGCGCACAGGGGGCTGCCATCTTGCTTCCTGTGCCGGGCCATGCGGTCTCCCTGGGCACAGCCATCTTGTTTCCTGTTGCCCCAGGAAGCTGTAGGTCACAGTTAGGCAGGGGATTTTGCGCCGAAAGCCCTGGGGTCCCGGGGTTACTCAGGGTGGCAGGCGCCATATTGAGGGGCCTCGTGGTGGCTGAGGGGGGGCTTACCCGGCATCCACAGTCCTTCTGCACTGATGTCCTTCGTGGAGAGGCTTGTGGGGTCTCCTGTACTTCAAGGAGTTTTAGAAGCAGTTCCTTGCATTCCGGTGTAGACATTTGATCCACGCATTGCTTGCGTTGGGCCCGGAGCACTTCTGCTGCATCTTGACAGTCTTTGGCGGACTGTAAAACTTCCAAGCTTCCCTCTGTGGCATGCAAAAGGAAGCCATCTGTGCTCTCACCTGGAGCGGAGCTTGCTTCAGGGGCTAGAGCTGTTGATTTTGATTGAAGACTCCTGGTCACAATCTGGGATCTCTGGCCATCCATTTCAGTTTCAAATCTAGGCATTGGCTGCAGGCTTGGAAGTGTTCCCTTTAACCATCCTCTCTGCTACCAACTTGTGAAGCAGCTTTCACAAGAGATCGATGGGACGTTAAGGTGCTTCCAAGTGAAATAGGCAGAATGCAGAAATGCAGTCATTATGAAGCTTTATTCATCGATAGGTTATATAAAAAGAGCTATATGGCATGGAAGCATCCATGCTTGTATGATAGAGAATGCATGCAAGTGAGAAGATAGAAAAAGAGAAGCAGAACTAGAACAAAGAAGCAGCCCCTGGGCAGAGGTATTTATGGGGGGTCTCGGCCCCTCCCTAGCCATAAAACTCTCTCGCCAATGGGGCTGCTGCAGGGGAGCAAAGAAGCCTCTTTGCTCCATCTAATGATCTATTTGGGGAACTGCCATGGGCTGGCACAAAACATGTAACATTAACTTTGACTGTTGGAAGACAGCAGGAAGTTTTAAATCTAGGTCATGTCAATGGGACTGCTGGGATTGTTGTCAATGGGACTGCAGGGATTCCTGTCACTAAGCAATGTGCTCATGTGATGTCATGCTTTACAACCACATTGCTTAGGGATGGAAATCTGGTAAATCTGGTAAAATGTTTCTGTTATAACTAAACCATCAACGATAAAAATTTAGAGGTTCCCCAACCTCTTTTTCTTTTTCTTATCAATTTTATATTATATGCCATCATTCTTTTTGAATCAGGCATATGTTTGTTAATGCATGTATAACCCTAAAAGATTATTTTGTCCCACTGTTATTTTTTATTTGTGTAATAACAAGTATCTCAATATTTTTGTTTTCTATTCAGCTGTCTGGAAGGCATAAAGTGCCCAAAGCCATCCCTATTGGGCTTAAGAGAAAGTTGTGACCATATTTGGCATCCTAATTTGTTCAACAGAAAGCACCTGAAGGGACATAATTTATACATAAATTTTAAAGCCCCCTTTTCAGTTACCTGACAGAAACCAAGAGTGACTATTATAATTAATTTCATTGGGAACAAGATTTGATGATGTCCCACTTCTGTTTGGTCTATGAGTTTTATGTTTTGTGGAAATAGTTCACTCTTAATATGCTGAATTTTTAGTTGATCTGAAAATATTCTTTCAAAGCAAAAATTTTATGCTTTTGAAAATGCTTTCCCAGTCCTCCATCTCTTGCCTTACTAGAGTGCAGCACTAATGATATTCTTTTCCCATGGAGAATGCTGTATATTTTACCATTTTTTAATTTGAATGTTGCTTTCAAACTCTCATGTATAGTTTCTGCTCTTATTTTTTTATACTGTAATTGATATATTTTTCTATCTTCCAATCAGAGACTGTTAATCAAAGCAAATTAATTTATAAACCCAATCGTTGAATATTTCAATTTAGTTATTTATTTTTCAGTTAGCACTGCAATTACCAATAGAAATTATTTCATACAATATTTGTATTACATAAATGTTGGTTGCTATGTGACTAGCATCTTAGTGAATGCTTTTATCTTGGGATATATCTCTAAGAATATTTTGTGTAATGCCCATGAACTGGGCTCCATTTCTGGATTTAAGTATGGGGAACTAATTAACTATGAGAGCCAGTTTCATATAGAGATTAAAGCAGGGTTCCCTATGGTGGTCAATAGTGACCCCTAAGTTAATGGTTAATTAAAGTCAATCCAAGAAGTCAATGTTGTTATTATCATTCGTAGTATTGTTAGGTAAGATAGTATTTATTAAATTATTTTGATATAATAAATGTTTGGGGGTTGATGAACAATCTGAAACCTCATGAAGGGGTTGATGGGGTGAAGAGTTTGGAGGCCCCTGGATTAAACCAGGCTAGAAAATAAGGAAGTGTGAGTTCTAGTCCCCCTCCCAGGCACAAAGCCAGCTGGGTGATCTTGAGCTACTCACTTCCCCTAGAAAAATGACCAGGGCAAACCACTCCAGAAGTCTTGCCAGGAAAACCACAGGAACCACAGGCATTTGCCAAAAGATCTTGTTTATTATTATTAAATTCTCTGTGCTGTTCCTTGTGATGTCTAATCAGAAAAATACTGTTGCCTCAAGAGTGCATTTAGAATGGCCAAAGATTACTAAATGTTTACCTGTTTATCCACTGGATATGTTTGTTTTACATTTAGTCCAAGAAAGTTGCATGAGCAAGTTTAGCCCATGATTCAAAAAAGTGCAATTAAAGAATAGAGAAGAATTGCATTTGTTCTTAAATGAATCTAATTCATACTTCCTGCCTTAATCTGTATTTTACAATATAGTGATTATATATTCTGCTATTTTTGCTTAATATTTACATACAAACATATATATAGAAAATGTTGCATCTAAAATGTCTGCATACAGATATGTAAATGAAGGAAAACTGCATGTGAAAGTAAATGTGATAAAAATCAACACTCATTCTATTGTTGTTTGTATGAAGAATAAATGCATGTATTTTTCTATACTATATCTGTCATATACACACACAGAGACACACACACAAAGACACACACAGACACAGACACACACACACACATACATACATACACATACATATACATACAAACACATATACACACATACATACATACACATATACACACAGACACACAGACACACACATATGGAATGGTAAGTTAACCAACTAAATAAAGGGAGTGTTTTTTTCCAATGTATCCTATAAGAAATCCTCTGATGCAACCACAAACTTGACATTATGAAATTCCAATATCCATTTAATAAAAGTCAACAAAAACATGAATGCAGATGGCTCACATCACAGAAGAAATCTGTATGCAGAAAAAAATGAACATGTCAGAGAAGAGTTTTCTATGGTCACAAGAGTTGTGGGTATTTTAATGGCAACATTTTCTGTACAAATTTTAGTACAGTAAAAGTATATAACTAGTAGCATGAGAAATGACCCTGCAATGACACTTTTGTCTCTGAATTTCATGGTTTAAGTTGGAAAGTTGACATGGCTCTCCCTTGATATGAAGGAATACCTCCAACTTCCAAGATTCTCTGGATATACCTCCAGCCTCATGCAATATGCACCGCATGCCAAGCACTGTCTGGCATTTGATCATTTCAATTGGGGCAAGGTAGGCAGTGGTGGGATTCAGCCAGTTTGCACCACTTTGGCAGAACCGGTAGCTAATTTTTTGTTGCCCAGGCCCAGAATGGACCTCCGGAAGCGGCAACCACACAGAGAACCAGTTGTTTACATATATGAATCCCACCACTGAAGGTAGGGCATTTGGTTAGCCACAAAAGTCTCAGAAGGCATTGTTTTCTCAGAATATCTCTGCAAATTCTCTTTTGCCCCTCCCTCCTTAACCTTAAAGACCCATATTAGGATTAACAGAAGCAGGAGAAAATGTCTTTATTAGTGGAACTACTAATAAGGGGGAGCCTAGCTTTGGTTGTAGTAAAATTGTCCCTGGTCTCTCAAGGGACAATTTCCCCAAACCATTCCCATGAGAAAAAGACAGATTTTCCAAACCTTCTCTGAATACTCTCCACCATATTTTTGTGAGGGCTCCTACGCCCAACGCCACCCCTAACAATTCCCTAGGAAACTGGATGCAGAAGTGGGGCCAAGCTGAAACACAAAGCAATGACAGTAGTAGCAGCAGGAAGGGAAAAAGACGCTTTGACCAAAAAAGAAAGAAGTTTCTCTATTCCATTTACTAATGGAACCTCATCCTTGAGAAACTCTTAAAGAATTTCTGCCTCCACCCCAATATCTCTGATGGCCATGAGTCCTTTAGGAAGCCATTTGCACAGGGCTTCCATGAAACTCAGCAGTGGAATGGCAGTGGTCACTTTGTGGATTCTTCTTGCTCCTATAATAACATTCTCACTCATAGCTTGGAAAGAGACCAACTGCTGGGCATCTGCTCTGCAGCTGAGTCCTTTACATTGTTTTAGAAACATATAGGGAGCAATTAACTGGGCCAGGAATTACCTGCTATTCAGTTCTTAATATCCTGAAGGAACCTTTTCAACAATGCTCTTTTCTACTTCTCAATTTCCTCTCCCACCAAGGCCAGAATTGATTAGACTGTATTCTTTCACAGGAGCTTAATTGTGAAAAAGGAATCTGATATCAACTTTTATTTACTCTAAAGTAACAGATTACATCATAGAAACTGGTTTCTCTTCTGTAAGTTTCCTTTACTCAGTTGTGTGCTATTTCATCCCAGATTAATGGCTCAGCACAATTCATACGAGGGCAATTCAGAAATAAACTTTCATTTGAGCATGTCCGAGAAATAGGCAGGGATAGCGATGCCCGTCCTATAATGCCATGTGCAGTAGTTCAGTAGGCAGTGAGGAGTGGAAGGAGAAGGTTGTGTTGCAGTTGACCTGTCTGTTAGATCAGGGCTTTTCAACCAGTGGTACGGGTACCACCTTTGGTACATTGGCACCTGGCAGGTGGTACGCGCCCATCCTAGAAAAGTGGTAGCGGGGGAGGGGAATGAGCTGAACTGGTGGCAGCACTGCACAAGCCTGAGCGAGAGACGGTTGTCAGGGCTCAGCAAAAGTGCTAGGATCAGCGCTTCTTCAGGGCTGTCAGGGCTCAATGGAAGCGCCAGGATCAGCACCAGGCTCCAGCTGGAGCTCAGCACTGATCCTGGCACTTCTGAGCCCAGAAGAAGCCCTGATTAGCTGGAATGTTGCAGCATCCCCAGGGTCTTGTGATTTACATTCAGATGCTTGGCAACTGATTCATATTTATGACGGTCACAGTGTCCCAGGGTCATGTGAAGTGACCAAAACCTGCTGCAACCACCCAGCAGAGGGGGGGGAATAAAAACCAAACACCCCCCCACCCCACCCCGCTGCCAATCCTCAACAGAAATGCTCACAAAAATGAAACCCTCGGACAGGAGGAAGAGCCCCACCGGGCAGGCAGGCAGCTGTCTTGCTCGGCTGTGGCTTGGGGGAAACTTTTTTCAGTGCCATTGTAACTTTGAACAGTCACTAAGTGAACTGTTGTAAGTCACTTTTCCCCTTTTTTTTTGGTCAACAAGTTTTCGACACCTTGCTAGGCGACTGGTGGTACTTGGATGTTGCCATATGCTAAAAGTGGTACAATGGGTGAAAAGGTTGAAAAGCCTTGCGCTGGATCAATTGAAAATGAACCCTTCCATAGAAAATTCCACCAAATGTGAAGTGCGTGCAGTAATATGGTTCCTGCATGTGAAAAAACTTTCGGCAGCTGCAATTCATCGTGAACTGTGTAACGTTTATGGACCAAACATGATGAGTGAAGGTGTTGTATGTCAATGGTGTCACATGTTTAAAGATGTGCATAATGAGGCAAGAAGTGGCCTCCCATCTGTAGTCAGCGATGAACTCATGCAGGAAATTGACAAAAAGGTCCATGAAGTCTGTCAGTTCATGATATCTGCACTTTCTTTACACTTTCCCCAAATTTTGAAGCAGTTCCATTGGGATGAGTTTGATCACCCTCCACCCTCACAGCCCAGATTCGGCGCCGAGTGACTACCACCTCTTCAGACACATGAAACACAGTGGTTTGCGTCATACCGCTTTGACAATGACAATGTGCTTGACGATGCTGTTACAGGGTGGCTTCATTCCCAGGTGGAAGGTGTTTTTTTTTGCAGAAGGGATTTCAATCCTTGTAAGACGTTATGACAAGTGCCTCAATTTGAATGGCGATTATATCAAAAAATAATGCCCTATGGAACCAACTCCCCCTTGAGCTTTGGATGGCCCCGGATCTCCGGTCCTTTCGCCACGGCCTCAAAACACTCCTTTTCCATCAGGCTGGCCTGGACTGACAGGGATTTTAATTATGTTTTTAATTTTTAAGTTAATTTTAATTTTAATTTTAATTTATTCTACTGGGGCTATTAATTTAATTTCTTTTTAACTTTTGTATTATTGTATTTTATTGTTGTTAGCCGCCCTGAGTCCTTCGGGAGATAGGACGGCATGTAAGTCCCAATAATAAATAAATAAATAAATAAATAAATAAATAAATAAATAAATAAATAAATAAATATAAATAAAGTGAATTAGGCTGAGAGAAAGTGACTGACCAAAGTCACACAACCTAAGGAAGAATTAGAACTCTAGGTAAAAGTACTCATAAAGAGAGCCATTGGTCTAGAAATGCCTGTGCCTTAATTCCTAGACCAAATGGCTCTCTTTTTGAGCAATTCATAGAGGGTTCATTCCAATATTATTATATTACCCTTTGTTATTTTTTAATATTTTATGTTCTTCTATTATGTAATAAAGACAAAGTATCATCGTCGTTGTCATGCTCAAAACATTTAAAAGCAAGGACATGTCATTATCTCTATACTGTTGCATGATAATTCAGGGAAAGAGATTTTAGATTCCACCTGCTACCACTGACCATTAACTGACTCTAGATCATGGTTCTGCGGGATCCATTCCATGTTCTTTACTCGGGTCTCTCTCCTCTGGCCTTCCCAAAATAGTAAAATTGGTGACGATCAGGGTATTCAGATTTAGGTTTTTTGAGCCAGTTCTATGGAGTATGTACTTTCAAGGTACAACTTGTAACTCTTTTCATGAATTCTCTGTGAAATCTGACCCATCCCTAAATTCTTGTTTATCTATTGTATTTACCTTGATTACAAAATCATGGAGAATTTTTGCAAAACAGAATAAATAAAAGAACAATATAGTTCCCAACTCAGACAGAGAGAATACAATTAGGGAGGGGACCTTCCCATTTTATCTATTAGTGAATGTTAAGCTTTAATTGAGTCAAAGCGATTACATGTCTTTAGGTAGTTCAGACCTGATGGCTGCAGCCAGGAACAAACCACAAACTCTCTTACTTAGAACTGCACACAGGGATTTATTCAAAATAAAAGGCCAAGGTGGCCCATCAGAAAATGAAGTCTTGTAATGGCTGGCTCAGCTTTGCATTGAAAGGAAAGCTTTTGCCTTTTCTTCTTAAGTGACCTCTTTCTGAATTGCTTGCCTCCATAAAGCAGGCTGCAATGAAGAGATGTAACATGTCACAGCAATCTTTGTCTGTATGCTGCCTCAATTTAGAAATCTAATTTAGACTTAAAGTTGTGAAAAATTGGGTTTCTCCCTGACCCACCCCCCACCCCCTTCGCAGTTCTTTGGCACAAATGATAAAACTAAACTATTTAAGTTCTCTGAAGCCTAAGACAGAACAATAAATGATCCCGACAAGCTAAAACATTTTGTTGTGTTGGCTCTTCTATATGTTAAAGCTATAACATCACACTGCCTGCAATGATAGGGCTGGCTTTTGTGCTAAGCATTCAGCTCTCTTCCCACCCCGACCCACACCCTCGCCCCGTGCCCCAACCCTGGGACATCCAAAGATAGTAAACAAGGGAAGTCAGACACAGGGTCTGCCTTTCCTGTCCCAACAGCAACTGCTGCTAAGTCTGCATATTTCAGTCCATGTGCATGCTTCCTTTTGACCCTTCTGCAACCCAGTTGCCTATGTGTCAAACACTCCTGAAGATTGTGATTTCCTATCCTGACAGTCAGCAGGAAGAGGAGAAAGCTGCCAGGCAACCTTTGCTTGAAGATCACAGGAGGCATTATTAACAAAACCAGTCGTGACAGATCTGTCTTAGGAAATACTGATAAGATCAGGGGAGAAGAGGAAGCTAAGCGATTCACTTGCTGCAGGGAACAACGGTGCCATTTTGAAACTGGGTCAAATACAGCATCATGTATTTAGTGTGTACTGTATCACTTTTTCTCCTCTCTGATGTCACTTTTGTACCCAGTCTACAAAGCGTTTGAAATACAGCAAGCCAAACAGCACATTTGTATTGGTTTTTAAATCAGAGGCATCTCTGTTTACAATTCAAAAATCTCAAGAGGACACCTTTCAGTGGTAGAATATAAGTCTTACGTGTAGATGGTTGAATTATCTCTGTTGTTTTCATTTTGTTTTGTTTTTAAATCCATGAGAAAGATTTCTTTGTGCTCAGCTAATGGAAGAAGATACTGGGCAAGATCAAGAACTTGGAAGCTAATCAAATTTGATTTTGCTATTTTCAATTTTTATAGTTTTAGTTAATTTTAGTCTCTCTCCTCTTCAGTTACATCACTTGGCAATTCATATGCATTTTCGTGCACACAGTTCCCAACATGCACAGTTAAATATATGTACAGTATATTCTGTAGATAAATTTCCCTAATATAATGTATTTTGTATATTATTTTTACTATTTAATATTTTATTAATCTATAAAGTACACATTTCCCTAATATGCATGTTATTGCCTGCACATTGACTGTGTGCTGTTTTGGCTCAGCAAATTGAACATTTGTTTCCTCCTATTCTTAGACTAGATAAAATAATCATCTGATTAAGTAGAAGCATCTTTATATTTGCTCTTTGGACCAGATTTGCAAAGCACGGAAAGAGAGCTCGATCTTCCATTGCCATTTGACATTTCACTATAACCAGTTTCAAAACATGAACTTTGTTCTTTTTTCTTTATGAATGTAACTGCTTCCCTACTATGTTAGATTTCACGTTGGAGTTCATTTTCAAGCTTTTAATTATTGTAACTTTGTATGTATGTGCGTGAAAGCATGCACATGCCTGCAAGCCCGCAGAGGAGAAGCTGGAGATTAGCCATCACTTTCTGAACTTGAGCAGGAAAGCTTAATCTTAGGTAGATAACACTAAAAATTGTTTTGAGTTTCCTATGAAATTCCATTGAATGTGGTACTTATTTCAATCTCATCTATAGTTTTAGTCAGAAGATAAGCTTTTTGATTACATTTTTGTTTTCATTTTTGTCTACTTGTACCCATTTTTGTAAAAAAAAAGAGAGAGAGAGATAGATCAATTTCATGTAGAGATAAACTTGCCAGAATATATTTCAACTTGGTTTAACAGATGGCCAAGGACTATATCCATTATATCAAAATGCTTACAATACAGTATTTACAGGGAGCTTTTTCTAATTATCACAGACGTTGCCATAGTAATTTTATCATCACATATCATCACAGTAAATTTTGCAAGACAGTAATACATATTACCTGCAGATTGCCAACCAGAAGTGGGAGGTTAGAGTCTCCCAGAAACTATCAATAGAAAGAGCTTCCTTTTCCCCCCCTGCTAATTCTCATTCAGTTTGATGAAAGAGAATTTCCCTCGGAAATTCTTTCAAATGAGAATTGAAGTGGAGGAAAATTCTCATTACAGTCTGTAATGTTCTTGCATTTAGGAAGATTTTGCCTGTCCTGTCTTTCACTGCATCAGCATCTTTCCAACAGACAACAGCTCCACTCAGTTTCTCATTCTTTCATTTAATCCTAAGGAGTGAACTTTCTCATGCAGCATTTTTAGACTAGATAATTTGGGAGGTATCAGAGAGACAGAAGGCAAGACTAGAAGTAGCATCCTCTGCTTCTCCAACAATAAAATATGCTCAGAAGATTGTCAGAGCTGGAAGGACCCTGAGAATAGTATAGAAAAACAAACCAGAGGATTCTTTTGCCAGAAAATATTTGGGATAATGCAAGGGAGATTTTGTCATAGCATTAGAGGAGGAGGAAAGCCAAGTATAATTCAAGTTATACTCCAGACGTTTAACTAGTGCACTGCAGTATGCCAGTATCTTGCTCGGGACATTCAAGAAATATTTCTCCAACAAAAGAAAAGCAAAAATGGAATCCATCTATACCAAATAGAATGTCACAATCAAAAGCTTGTGATAAACAAAAGTGCAAAAAAGTGCTTTTTATATATTAGATTTTGTTATGCTTGTGCATTTATCCAAGACTATTTTAACATGTACAGAAACATCTGAAAAAACTTTTGAACCTCTAGTCTTGGGTCATGATCATTGGAAAATAGTGCCTCATAATTCTAAGAGGCCACTGGAAATGTCCACATGTGGTCCAGAGTATTTTGCAGTCCCCACACAAACTGAGCAGATTAATTTGGTGTCATCCCTCATCCCAGGCAGAATTTTCCATGGCATATGAAGAAAGAAGGCTGTTTCAGAAGATGTCCTGTAGGCCACCCCTGAGAATGGCTAGGGGTTTTTTCCCCTGTTCAGATCTAAGATCAGTGGCGCCAAGGAAGGCAAGGGAGGTATTTGAGATTTTTAATGGGAACAGCGTGTTTATCAGATAAAGGATCCTGAAGACTATGTCAGAAAGAAACCTCTCTTGTCAACTAAAATGGTCATGTCACACCTGCATTTATTTAATGTCCAGACAGAATTGCTTTATGTCAAAGTCCTATCTTTTAAGATGGGGAGCTTTCTCTGTTCTTAAAGGAACATGACAATGAAACATTCACAAGGCCTGATGCTGAGATTAGCCGATACATTTTTGCAATGGCTGTTGTTTAGTGTGTTTTGTCAGGTTGTCAGATAAAGGGGCGCACAGATTCCTATAACGATTTATTAGTCTTGATTCAACCCGTTTTTTCTGCTGAAAATGGATCCCTCCATTCTTCATCTGACTGACTTTTTACATTAGAAAACTAAAAATAGCCCTGAGTGTTTATAAAAAAAAAGACCTTCCAATATCTCATGGCATCACTGCAACCTCCCTCCTGCCATGCGCACACAGTCACACATATACAATTTTCTGGCACCTCATGTGTCACTTTCTTCTCTCTACAATGTAAAGACACACGCTCCAAAGATTTCATCTATGCCCATCTCTCTATTTTTAATGCACTTATTTATCTAATTTCACACACATGCCTTAAATGGGAAACAACTTAACATTAGGAACTGAATCTACTGAATCCCTCTCTTACATTTTTGTATTTTCTATTACAATTTCCCCTCCCTGATGCTGTTTGCCACATGGTGGAAGTAATGAAGTGGGAATAGGATGCCATGTCATCTCCCCTCTGAAAAACAAAGTAGGCTGACTTTTAACTTGGAAAGGCCTAGCAGGGACAATCAAATCACCTCTCTTTACTGTGTGTCATGCCAAAAGGGCACGGCGTGGTGCATATCTGAGGCTCCAGTCCTTACCAGTCCTTTGAACCAACTGTGTCTGAGAATGTCTATGCTACCTACAGTAAGCGCCAGTATTGAGCTCCAGTCCTTGTCAATTGTCAGAACTGCCTGAGAACCTGGAGTCAGGATTACCTTCTTGGGCACATTTGTGTCTTCCGCTCTTTTGCTGTTCAAAAGGGAGAGATCCTGTCAATAGCCCAGCAATTAAAATAGGCCAGTTCCAAAGTGGGTTTGATGGGTGGGTTACTTTTCCTTTTGCTTTGCGAGGTTAGCTTTAAAAAAAAGCACAGTGCTGCCAATTATTGTGCCAAATCCCCATTTCATTTTGAAAGTGTGAAATGTAATCTTCTTCACAGTGTCCTGGTTATGACAATGCATTGCTCTTTCATAGACAAAGATTAGGAATAAAGGCAGGCATTTAGAGTGGATATATAAAACCTTAATAAAGCTGTGTCTGTTTGTGGTGATGTTGGGCTCTTCATTTTAATCTGAGGAAAATTCATTTTTGCTTCTAACATGGGCCATTGCATTGCTTTATATTTGATGGGCAAGACTAAGAATAAGGCTGCCCGTTTCACTTCTATTCATATGTGCCTTTGCACACATGTAGTCATACATGATTTTTTATGAAATGGCTTCTTCTCTGCTTAAGAAGTATTTTCTGAAATTGCATAAAATCTCTTCAAAAATCAGAAAAAATATTAGCCACTTTTAGTAAGTTCTAGCACAAATATCTCAGGAGTGAAAAATCTATTGAGAAAGAAAAAAAAATTCTTGTTGCGTCTTGTTTACTGTTCAGTACTGTTGGTTTTACAATGCTGATAAAGACAAACATTTTATTTCCACAGCATACTAGGTTTCAAGAAACATTTGAGAATCTATATCTTTCATTTCATTGCACAGAGTGCATTTTCTCATTTTTCTGTATTTCTTTCAACAAGCCATATAACCTTTTTTTCTCCCAGTGCAAACAGCATTATGGAAGAGACCTGAAATTTAGTGAGTATTTTTTCCCCCAAAACAGAAGTAGCTTATTGTCTGTTGGACTAAATAACTGAAATGTCTCCACTACCTGACAAAGAAGGGAAATCCATTTTTTAATGGATGAAAATTTACTAAGAACTGATATTCTCTAACTTAATACTATGGAATTAGCTTTCATTTTTCAAGGATTTTGAATTACATTTTAAACAAGAAATTAGTAATCTGATACATCAAACATTCAAGCCTGGCTGCTTTTATTATATATTATTAATGATTATTTCTTGTTCAAAGAGCTCTACACATTCTATATAGCACAGGGCACAATCCCATGTGTACTCACTCAGACATTAGGTGATTGCATTGAATACCGCAACAAATGTCCACATAAATATGCACAGGAAAATACTGCAAGGCTGAAAACATTTTTTTTTTTTCTAGTGATGCCCAAGTAAGAGAAATTGTCTCAGCAGAGAAATTGTCTCACCACAAAGCACAAGATTCTTGGGAGAAAATCAGAACAACTAAGTGATCTAACTGTACTTTATGTGTCAGTGAAGATATATTTACAGAACCAAACAACAGCAATATATGGAACAAGTATGGACTGCAACTGTTGTGTACACAGTGCGACTACTTGGAAGATGGTGTAACCGCCAAGAAGTCTACAGTGCCAAGTACTTACATGCTCCTTTGTCTTGCTTTGTTTGAGATCTTGTTTGAACAGCTTACTGTTATCCAGCTACGCACTAGAAAAAAGCAGACAGGAAAGTCTTGGCTTTTTGCTAAAGCCACTTGATTTAGTTGCTGAAAAAAATAAAGTAACACAGTTTGTATGACAGAACTCTGCTGCTGCTTCAGTGTTTTCCATCTTTCTCCCCAAATGCACTCTGTCTCTCACTCTCTCCCAGACAAAAAGAGTAAAGAGCTGTCACCATAGAAATACCTGCTAACTGAAATGAAAAGCAGGATAGCTGCTGTTGAGTCTACATATTTTCTTGAGCTTGAACTCATTTTGGCAAAATGTATCGCAAACTTTGGAAATGATTTTTGCTCATTTGCTTCTCATTCGGAAGCTTAACTTGAGTATTTTCTTTCTGTAGGAACAGGGAGAGGAGCCGATCATGTACCCTTGTTTATAATTTAAAGGGACGCGGTGGCTCAGTGGGTTAGGACGCTGAGCTTGTCGATCAGAAGGTCGGCAGTTTGGCGGGTCGAATCCCGAGTGCCGCGTAACAGAGTGAGCGCCTGTTACTCGTCCCAGCTTCTGCCAACCTAGCTGTTCGAAAGCACGTTAAAAATGCAAGTAGAAAAATAGGGACTACTCCGGTGGGAAGGTAACAGCGTTCCGTGCGCCTTTGGCGTCTAGTCATGCCGGCCACATGACCACGGAGACGTCCTCAGACAAGCGCTGGCTCTTCGGCTTTGAAACGGAGATGAGCACCGGCCCCTAGAGTCGGAAACGACTAGCACGCATGTGCGGGGGAACCTTTACCTTTACCTTTTATGTCCTGAAAATCCCCATTCTGTATATACACCACTAATATTCGTAGGGGGGGAACTCTTTGTGTACATTGTGAGATATCAGAAAGGTGTCATACAATCTGAAACCCTGCAGATTTTTTAAAAAAAACCTATTACAGGGCATTCTTTATACCCACGTTTATATTCCAGTGACTCCATCCGTGGTTACTCTGGTTGTATGGTACTAAGGATATTCCAGCTCATTTAATGGGTTGCCTATATGGGTGAGTGGCTGTTGAACAGATGGTCCTGCATGACCTATGATCTTTCCTTCACCTCTGCTATTGTCTAATATCTATCTAATTTGGCAAGTGTAATCATGGTTTCTGGAAGGACACTTTGCAGACTTTTCTTTGACTGTAATATAATGAGCTTTGGGCGACAAATTAGTTACATGATGTAACTGAAATAAGTGGCTTTACATGGAGGTAACAAGAAACATATTTCACATGTGAATAACATAAAAGAAGATGCGGGGGAGAAGCCGGAAATCCATTTTTCTCAAGGGGAGCACATGCATGCCAGAGCTGGCATGCTGACAAGATGTCACCCTATCAGCACCAGACAAGTCTTGAGATCTGGAGCAGCCCAAGGCCAGCTTTGTCATGGGAAGTGGGATGGGCAGGGAGGGAGGGGAGGAGAGAAAAAGGCGAAACATAAGAAGTGTGAAATGTCAGCATGATCCATAGAGAGAGCAGAGAATTCTATTGACAACCAAACCAGAATTGCCGGAAAAGATAAGGCTCTTGCAGGAGGAAAGACAATAATTGTTTTTACTAC
Source organism: Vipera ursinii (assembly GCF_947247035.1). Lineage (NCBI taxonomy): Eukaryota > Metazoa > Chordata > Lepidosauria > Squamata > Viperidae > Vipera > Vipera ursinii. The sequence continues at coordinate 176,734,626 of NC_139512.1, read as the reverse complement.
AGCAGATAAGAGATTAGGCATCCCTTCTATGATCTGCTGATTTAGAAACAGTAGCTTCCATGTCTACTGTCTCTAAATATTTAAAATGAAGAATGCAAATACCCATCTTTTCGCCCATTCATTTATTCATCTGTCCATCTATTCCCCAGGGAAGTTAACTTCTCTTTTATTGTTTTAAACTTGCAGGTAGTTTTGCCATTTCTTCCACCCTGTGACTGCAAAAACTACCTGAATGACATAGAAAGCAAGATCTGAACATCCTTAATCTTTCTATTTCCAGAGGACACTTGGATTTTGCAAGACTCCTAAAGATGCCAGAAAACCTTTTATTGTTTTTACTGCACTGTATATTTTTATGGATGTGAAAGTCATAAAAACCATAATGCATGAAAGTCCTGAAAATAAGTTAATTATTAATCTGTTAATCATTCTGATGTCACAGGAGTCTATGGAAACATGTCCCACTAACTATAACAACAAAATAGCCCACTGTTTTTGGAGAATGTATTCTCATGATGCAGTTTTCCTCTCATCCACAGACCACAGTGGAGGCAACCTGAATCAATGTTTGGCATTTTCAGCTTCAAAATAATATTTTTTGCCTTATCCCAATAGAAATCCATGGGTCCATGAAGCTTCCTTAACAATCTTGGCAATAATACAGCCTTGGGCTGGTGTCTCCCTATACCCCTTCCCCTCTGATTATTAGTCATTGTTATCCTCCTCTTCCTCCTCCTCCTCCTCTTTTACCACTTTGGGTGTAGAGAAGGCATGTCAAACTCACCACATCACGTGATGTTGCACGACATATCAGGACTTTTTCCCTATTGACGGCAATGGGGTGGGCACAGTTTCAGCGTGATGCATCCGGCCTACAGGCTGGCAGTTTGACATGCCTGGTGTAGAGGGACTGTTTTCCATGCCATTTGACCCTCATATAACTGAACCATGCTTCAAAACTATACATACTGTATATACTGGTATATCACTAGACTGGCTGACTACTGGCATAGGATGAGAGGAGAAACAGATCTAGAGGAATCAGTAGTAACAAAGGTTCGGTCATCTTGGAGTAAAGCTCTAAGGACAGGACCACAAGATGTTTTGTTGCTAACTACAACATCAGTAGGGCAGCAAACATGGCAATGAGGATATATATTATAACAGCAGTTTTATATATATGATGGGGGACATTTGGGGGATTCAGTTTTCTTGTATGGAAATTATAACTATTTTAAAGTTAAACTTTCATGGAAAGCTAGATACCCTGGGAATGGGTTTATATCTCCTTGACAGGTGGCCTAATGACCTTGGGGTTGCAGAAATGAGAGATTAAAACAAATGCAGAACTGTGGCCAATTGGTGAGTCTGAAACTCCACTCCCTGTGAAAGTATGAGATACAATTACCTATTCCCATGATGTTAGGGAATGGCAGCAGGTGTATGAACAGAGGGCCATATCGATATCCGGGAGGGCATCCCCGCTATCTACAAGCGGTGAGGCGCTCCGACCCTCTGTCTTCACCCCAAGGCCCCAGGAGCGAGGATGTACAGCCACCTGAATTCCGGCTGGTTTACTTGAATGCCAGGTCCGTCATTAATAAGTCTCCTCTCGTCCGGGATCTGGTCGAGGGTGAGCATGCGGACCTGGCTTGCATCACGGAGACCTGGTTGGGCCCAGAGGGTGGTATCCCCCTGGTTGATCTTTGCCCACCAGGCTTCCATGTGCTACACCGGCCTCGGACTCAGGGTAGGGGTGGGGGAGTGGCTGTGGTTATGAAGGAGACCTTATGTCCGCAGGAGGCCACCGTTCTTCAGATAGTCGGGTGTGAATCTCTCTTACTGAGGTGTGGTCCTAGGGCGCAGTTGGGCTTGCTGCTGGTGTACCTTTCGCCTAGTCGTGCAGCAGCAGTCCTGCCTGAGCTTCTTGATATCCTCTCGGGGCTGGTGATTGAGTTCCCCAAACTCATGGTTTTGGGTGACTTCAATCTACCATCCCTGGGAGGATCATCTGAGTTAGCTCGGGAGTTCATGGCTTCCATGACGGCCATGGACCTGACGCAAGTAATTCATGGACAGACTCATGTGGGAGGTCACACCCTGGATTTGGTTTTTCTATCTGGATGGTGGTTAGATGATCTTGGTGGGGGCTCCCCAATTGTTATGCCCCTGTCATGGACCGATCATCATCTCCTGCGGCTGGTCTTCCGTTTTGCCACTCCCCACCGTGGGTATGTTGAGCCAACTAGATGGTTCCGCCCCAGGCGCTTAATGGACCCTGAGAGGTTCCAGGCAGCGCTGGGGTCCCCACCTGCCTCCTCTGCTCACAGCTCGGCAGATGCCTTAGTGGAAGCCTGGGAAAGGACGGCCACGGAGGCACTTGACCGAGTTGGACCCTTGCGGCCCCTGACCCAGCGCAGATCCCAGTGGGCTCCATGGTTCTCTGCGGAGCTCCGGGAGATGAAGCGTCGGAGACGGGGCCTAGAGAGCGGTTGGAGGTCCAGCCGATCTGAATCCGACCGATTGCGACTAAGAACCCATATTAGGTCTTATCTCGCAGCAATAAGGGTGGCGAGGTCTAATTACTTCGCTACCCTTATCGCGTCCGCAGATAATCGCCCAGCCGCCCTGTTTAGGGTGACCCGCTCCCTCCTCAATCAGGAGGTGAGTGAGGAACCCTTACAGGGGTGTGCCGAGGAGTTTAGTCAACATCTGTTGGACAAAATCGCTCGGATTCGGACTGGTTTGGACTCCGACTGGGCAGAGTCTGACGATCAGGACACGGGTGGTCTTGTCAATGTTATCTGGGAGGAGTTCGATCCTGTGACTCCGGAGGAAGTGGACAGGATTATGGGGAGGCTGAGCTCCACCACATGTTTATTGGACCCGTGCCCTTCCTGGCTGGCTTATGCAGCCCAGGAGGGGACACGAGGCTGGTTCCAGGCGGTTATATCTGCCTCTTTGAGTGAGGGTAGTTTCCCCGCCATCTTGAAGGAGGCGGTGGTGAGACCTCTCGTCAAGAAGCCTGCCTTGGACCCAGCTGTGTTAAATAACTTTTGTCCGGTCTCCAACCTTTGCTTTCTTGTGAAGGTTGTTGAGAGTGTGGTGGCGCATCAGCTTCCTCTGGTTCTGGATGAAGCGGATTATCTAGACCTGTACCAATCGGGCTTCAGGCCTAGGTACAGCACGGAGACGGCATTGGTCGGTCTGGTGAATGATCTCTGGAGGGCTCGGGACAGGGGATATTCCTCTGTCTTAGTCCTATTAGACCTCTCAGCGGCTTTCGATACCATTGACCATGGTATCTTGCTGTGGCGTCTCAGGGGATTGGGAGTGGGAGGCACGGTCCTTCAGTGGTTCTCCTCCTATCTCCTGGGACGCTCGCAGTTGGTCTTGGCAGGTGGGCAGAGGTCGACCTCGAGGCCTCTCGCTTGTGGAGTCCCTCAGGGGTCGGTCCTCTCGCCTCTCCTGTTCAACATCTACATGAAACCGCTGGGTGAGATCATTCGTGGTTTTGGAGTTGGGTATCATCAGTACGCTGATGATACCCAGCTTTTCATTTCGACCCCAAACCACCCCAGTGATGCCCTCGACGTGATGTCCCGCTGCCTGGAGGCGGTTCGGGTCTGGATGGGGAGGAACAGGCTTCGACTCAACCCTGACAAGACCAAGTGGCTGTGCGTACTGGCATCTCGGGATATTCAGGATATCCCATCTCTCTCTATGGGGGGTGAGTTATTACCCCCCGTAGATAGAGCTCGCAACTTGGGAGTCCTCCTAGATTCACAGCTTTCTCTAGAAGACCATATAGTAGCTGTGACAAGGGGGGCCTTCGCCCAGGTTCACCTGGTGCACCAGTTGTGGCCCTATCTAGACCGGGATGCCTTACATACGGTCACTCACACCCTCGTGACCTCTTGTCTGGACTACTGCAATGGTCTCTACATGGGGCTACCCTTGAAGACCACTCGGAGGCTCCAGCTGGTACAGAATGCAGCCGCGAGAGTTGTGTTGGGAGTTTCCCGACACTCCCATGTTACACCTCTGCTCCACAAGCTGCATTGGCTTCCAGTTGTCTTCCGGGTGAGATTCAAGGTGTTGGTAATGACCTACAAAGCCCTACATGGCATGGGTCCGGAATACCTTGGGGAGCACCTGCGGCCGGCATCAACTTCCCTCCGCCCAGTACGCTCCCACAGAGAGGGCCTCCTCAGGGTGCCACCAGTCAAAGAATGGGGAGGGCGTTCTCTGTGGGCGCGCCGGATTTATGGAACCATCTTCCGGTCGAGCTCCGGATGGCGCCTGACCTCCGCTCCTTCTGGCGCGATCTCAAAACCTACCTTTTCGAACAAGCTGGCCTGGCCTGATGGGATGGGGTTGGGTTTTACTAATCTGTTTTAACCTACTTTTTAATGTGTTTTAACTTATTCGTGGGCATTTTGTTTAATCGTTTTTAATTTTTGTATCTTGTTTTTTAATATGTACTGCCCTGTTCACCGCCCTGAGTCCTTCGGGAGAAGGGCGGTATACAAATAAAATTAATAATAATTAATAATAATAATAATAATAATAATAATAATAATAATAATAATAATAATAGTGTTTTGAATTCATGTTTGAATTCATGTTTGAGAGTAGCACAAATGTACTGGACACTGCTAAAGTCAGTACCAAGGAGACAAAGAGATACAGGTTTCTTTCTTCTTTCTTTCTTCCCACCCACATTGACTATACACAGACAGTTTACTGTATAACATATATAAAAATACACCCCAAGACAATAGATACAGACCAAAGTGTCATAGGTATGAGACTCTTTTCATCCTCCCCTCCTCTCCCCACCGTAGCCCAATCCTGTCTCAGTTCTCTATAGACTTCTCTCTCTTTAGCCAAATGTTCTTCACCTCCATCACTTAGAAGCTGGAAAAACAGTAGTAACTAACATTTGTGACTTTGGCAATAAAACGACAGGCCTCACAACCCCCAAATGGCAAAAAGACATTTCCATTCCAATCCAAGTTTTAAATTAAATGGTAATGAAAAATCAGCAGTGGCAGCTGGGACCAGAGGAAGAGATTGTCTCCAGAAACAAAAAGAGAGATGGCAAGGAGAGCTCAGCCTGGCAATAAAACAGTTGGTAAACTCACAAGTAAAAAAGATATTAGGAAAACAAATCTAGGAGGGAATCAAGCAAATAGATGGACAATCACAGGAAAGAAGGGAGGCTCCACAAATCAGCCTCCCCTTTTAGAACGGGTGTTTAGAAGTTTGAGGGGGGGGAGGGGAGAAGAGCAGAGCAGAGACAATCTGAAGGGTTTTGCTGACATCTGGAGGAAAGAGATGCGATTAGTAAAGGGAGGCCCAAATAACTTCTCAAATCGGGTGGACCAACACAGAAATAATGACGGTATAAGACACCCCTCCCTAACCACTCATAGATCTCCATATCAGTCATAACTTCAGTATTTATTAACACAGCCCTCTAAAGGGGGTTTGCCAAGGGCTCTTGAAAGGAGCACTGACATAATAATATATGTGAACATGATTGCCTTCATTTTAAAGAGGACTACAGAGAGTAGCTTGCTATGGCTGCCCAATCTTTTCCTAATACCATCTTCAGTCCAGCTGATCCCACTCTTGTGATAATCATTTTACATCAAAGAGTGAGAAGCTAAAAGCATGGGTGTAGGTGGAAAAGAAAATGCAAGAAAAAAAAGGAGAGTGAGGGTTTTGCTTTGGATGAAAAGAATGTGTCTGATTTAAGACTCCTTCTTGCTTTGCAAAATAAGAGGAGGTTTAGCTACCAGGTCACCTGGGAACAATTGTCTGATGTCTGGAAACAATTGCTTCTTCCATGAGAAGGCCAGATCAAATGGCTTTCTTGGCCTTAAACACCGTCTCATCGGAGCAAAAGCTAGCTAGGAATTATAAAGTGGTTGGATTGTAGTTCCTCCAGGAGCATTAGAATCCACAACTGAGCAGTGCTCCTCCAGTACAAATGCAGCGCCTGACTTTTGCATTTCTTTAAATTAAGTGTGCTTTAAAATGTTGGATGGCCCCTTCCTTTCTGAAGTAGTTTCATTGGGCATATGGTGATTTGTGGGTTTCATCTCGATTTCATCTAAAGAGGTACCGAAAGAGAGGACTGCCTACACTCAGTTCATCAAGAAGTTACAGTAGGAAGGAAAAGGTGAAGCAGCAGCAAAAGTCATTGCTGAGCTTCCTATCACTCTCTACCTGAGGGACATGTAGAGCATCTTAACAGGCAAGGAGAGGGAAGGCATTCTGAAGAAAAGTAGGAATATCATATAAATTGAATCTTGCCTTGCTACTGTTCTTAAAAGCCGCTGTCCCTTTTTTGACGCGGAGCTCTCCTCACGGTCACATTAAAATGCTTTCCTCTTATGCTGGAGATGGCAGAGAAATATGCCAGCATGCTTCACACTGTCCTCATCACTCAGTCCTTACAGTTTTAATGCAAGACCAGTTTAAAACAGTGATTGGTGGCTTCTTCTGGCTTCAGTCTCCTTCCCACCAAATGTTACCAACTGATGAGAAATCACCCTCCAATTGCTGTCCTTAAAATGGAAAAGTCTGGGGGTCTGGTCAGCTTCCAAAAAAAATTATTGAGTCAGCTAATTCACAAGGGGAGATGCAGAAAAATATCACCTGTGTGATTGGATGAAGTGGGAAGAATCATTCTGCGCTGATCTCATAGAGTTTATCTTTGTAACTGAATACTTGGGAAATAGGGAAGGCCTGATCGGACAGATTCAGATTCTCTTGTTGTCGAAAGCAGAACAACTCTTACCAACTAAGCCCAAAAATGGAAAAGAAGGGGGCATGTCCAAAACAGCACAGTGGCCAATGCTGGATTGGTACAGCCCCGGGCCTACCTATCAATTGCACCATGGATAAAATGTCTTAGACTATATCAATAAAAAAAATACAGTATATAGGAAGAAGAGGAAAAATGCTTTTAAGATTGGAACTGGTAAAGATGATTTCAATGTACTTTTGCTATGGCTGGAGGTGAGCTGAAGGCAAGGTCAGGAGAACAGGTCATTTAAAAATGGTCCGTGGGGCATATTTGTGCTGCAGTTGGAAGGACATGAGAACAAGTTCTTAATCCATTTCATTTCCTTTATATGTTTGGTGAAACCAGTTCTCCAGATTTCTGACATTCTGCCACATTTATGTAATGCAAGGCTGAACTGCTACAACCAGGCTGGGAAAACAGCTGAGGTAAAAACTATTCAAAATTTTAGAACTGGGCCAAAGAGACATTTCTCCTCCCACTTCCTTTTTTGGCAGGGAAGGGATGCTTCTTTTGGCATGTGCAGAAATACATTCATTTACATCAGTGATGGCAAATTACTTTGGCTCAGGAAGCCGATTCCTCCCTGGCCATTCAGATGCCATAACAACCTACGCTGCTTTTGGTTTGCAAAATGCTTCATCCTGAAGATCTGCTTGGTGAAGTGGGCTGCTCAGGCAAATGAGGGAGGGAGAGGTGGCACTCTGGAGCAAGCAGCTGAGAGGACTGTAAATATTTTGTCCTCCCACATAACCAGTGGCCAAACTGATCTCTCTTTTTCTTTCCAAGGGAACTGGATTGGGTGGGACCATGCATGAGGGCAGAAAGGTTAACTTTCCTGCAAATTTCAGCTGGGCTGGAACAGACTTTTTTGCCACTCTATTCTTTCATTCTATTTCACTCCCTTAGACAGGAAATGAAACCAGTCTAGAAAAGCTGACCAAATACAAAATGACACTGCAGTGATTTTGAAGAGGAATGGGTCTCATTCTTTGTCTATAAATGGAGGTAACGCAAGCCAGAATTACAGAGGGTTGTTGTTGTTTTAAAAGAGTGTGCCTCAAAAAAAATAAAAAAGCGGAAATTTCACATTCTGCAAGGCTTGCTTCCCACAAAAACAAGCTGTGTGTCACAACATCAGTAAAAGAATAACTGCTAATACCTGACAGATGTCTGGTTAAGGGACTTATTTACTCCACAAAAAATGTGCTGTCAAGGGTTCTTAATATGAAAAAAAAACATCAAGTGGTTAGCTTCTTATCACAGCTTCATTGCTAAGATAAATACACTGGCAATGTTTACCCAAACTACAGCACAGTAGTGTTGTATTTTTTTTTTTTTGAAACAGCTCAATATTGCACATGAGGATAACTGCTGGCTTGGGGCTGTTGGCCTGAGGCAACCATTTCCTGAAGAAAGTGACTGGACAATCCCAGAGTATTAATCTTTCCATTTTTCATACCTTCACAATACCCTTTAAAACCCAGTTTGAATTTTACTTGTCTGTCTATCTCTATCATTCACTTTTGGCTCTGCTGATGCCTTCAGTGTTAAATTGGGAGATAACTAATCTGGGGGCAAAACTCCAAGTGTGTAATGCCATGTCCCCAAAAAGGTTATTTGATTTAATGCACTTTTGTCATGGCCATTAGGTCCAAGAGGACAGTATGGCTGCATCTGGTCATTGTCATCCAACTAGCACTGCCCAGGGAGCACTTGAGCAGTTTGAGGAATGCTACAGATGCCGGCAACTATTGCTCCCCATCTCTTCTGTCATGTTCTCATCATATGGTACTTCAAACTTGGCCCTTTTATGATTTGTGGACTTCAACTCCCAGAATTCCTCAGCCAGTGTTGCTGGCTGAGGAATTCTGGGAGTTGAGGGCCACAAGTCATAAAAAAGCCAAGTTTGAAGACCCCTGATCTATGCTATCTATCATCTATCTATTCCCCAGGTATATGGTGCTATTAAGATGGTATAGCTACAGAATATACTTTAGCAAATCCAGAAATTGGCAGATATAATTTAATCAATTGTCTTCTTCACTGACTTTAATATGGCCAACAGCAGGGTGTGCTGCCCCTGGTGCTCTTATACGCAAGTATAGTTCCAAATGTATAGGCCAAATGAAATTTTGGAGTGTATTTAGGCATCTAAAATTCTTGGTTTGTCCATGAGTATATATGATCAACTAAGCTAAACTAAATATAGTAAAATAAATCACTAGTGCTCCTTATGATTCTTGTGTTTTTTGGATTACAAAAAGAAAAAAAAGAAAGAAAAATATGGTGGCACCAGGACTGGATTTAAGGTCAGACACAGACCCGGGGTGCCCAAACTTACAGGGTACTGAGGCTGACCCTCCTTTCCAAATAATTCTAAAACATGCAAATGTTCACATTCATTAGCCAATCTAGCCTAGGGGAAGACAGCCCTGAGTGATATGATTATATTTAAATATTTTTTTAATGGCTGTGACTATCCTACTGAGTCAGTGGGAGAGAGGGAGGATATTGGACGCTGCTCACAGCTGCTGGTAGCCATGGTTGATTGACTTCAGGGATTAAACTGATGATAGGGCAGGGCTGGGAGTCAATGCATGTGATAAGGTCATCCAATGGGAAAAAAGTCCACTATTGGTGCCTGCAAAACCATAGCAGTAACCTTTTTTTCCCATGATAGTAGCAAACCATAAACTTATTTAACTTGCATATAAACTATAAACAGTGCTTTTTTTCTAAAAAAAAAAAAGGTGCCAGAACTCTCATCTTGGCAGGCGCAGGAGGCGGGGGCAGTGGTGCTGCTGCGGTCATGGGAGCAAGGGGTGTTGGCAGTGGGCTGACCCCCCGGGGCCGGAGCCAGCATGGCTGGTGATGTGGGAGAAGCGGGGCCCACTCTACACAGCGGGGCTGCCCAGGGCGGGCAGTGGAGGAGGTGCGGGCCAGAAGCTGCAGGGTGGCCACGTAGGCATGCAGGGCGAGGTGATGGTGGCACAGGTCCAGCACCGAGTAGGCCACCAGCCTGACTGACACGGGTGAGCATAAGGAAGGAGTGCACATCGACTCCGCAGAACCCACCTCCCACTCCTTGTCCTCTCTTACTTACCTAGTTGAGATGGTGTAGTTGGGCAGCAGGGAGGGGTGCAAAGTTCCTGCCAACTCGCCTTCACTGCAGACAACTTGCCTGTGCAACATTTGCCAGCCGGGTCTTTTGGCGCACTCAGCAGCAATTCCTATTGGCTTTTGAAAGTCAATAGGCTTTTGAAAGCCAATAGAGGGAGTAGCACAGCTTGTGCAAAAGCTGTGTGTGTGTGTGTGTGTGTGTGTGTGTGTGTGTGTGTGTTTGTGTGTGCAAAAAAGGGTGTTGGAATGCCATTTTGAGCATTCTATGAGAAAAATAGCCTTGCATATAAATAATAGTTGTACACCACTGAACCTGTGCAGGCTGGTGGTAGTTTACAAAACAATCAGCAGAAACATACCCAAGAGTTAATGTATCCATTCTGAATATAAATAAATTTGAACAACTAATAGCTAAGTTACAATAATACAGGAAGAAAATGTTATATTAAACACTTCATAAAACTGCTACATAAATAGCTGTTTTCCTTGTTAGTGGAAATGATGAAGCACAGAATACAGGGCTTCACAGGTGAGACAGATGTCATTAGAAGGGCCAGTAAATAGAGCATTTTGTTGGCAAATTAATATGTTTATCTGGAAGTGCTCCTGTGACCCCAGCAGCACTTGGGTCAATAGCTGAGATCCATACTTTGCCAGTTAGTTTTCTTGAATTAGTTTTTCTTCTTAATTACCTTGTTTGTGCTCATGATACAATCAAACTTAAGTGCTTACAATTTTATTTAATCCTGTACTATGACATTATCAGATGTGATGCAGCTTCATTGGGTTGAATCACCGATTAAGAAAGGATGGAAGATGTTGTGATTTTATTTAGTAAATATTACATTTGTACACCACACCACATTTCTTCTATTAAACTTATGGTAGAATGCCTAAAGTTCCTTGGTATGTATGCAAATCTTTGTGTGTCACTGCCTTTCATCTTTGCAGTTTCTAAGATGATAGACAATAAGGCAATAATATTAAAAATAGGATAAAATCAAGGTGACACCAAACAAAAAACAAGCAGGATAAGCATACACTAAAAAACAGCAGCAGTAGTAGCAACCAGCAATAGTTCAAAGGAAACTGAACTCAACCATTAAAATATGGGTAGATAATACTCATAATGGTACCATCACAAAAAATGTATCTGTAGCAGGCATTTCATAAATGGAGTGTCATTATAAAAAGAATCTTTCTGTAATTGATGGCTGTTCATCTGACTCCTAAAGGGCACACAGAACAGGGTCTCCAGAGCAGATATAAAGGATGGATGGTTTTTTATGGGAGATAATATCTCATCCTTAATGTCAATACAATTGCTGTGACAGGAGTCTTGTGTGCTCAGAGAAATAAGTGTATGCTAGAAATAATAGTTAAGAACTAGATTTTTGAAAAATGCTGCTAATCTCTTGAGATTTTGAACAACAAAATCAACATGGGATTATTTGACACAGTACTGTGAAAGTTGTATTTGCCTATACAAATATAGGGATAACAAAGTGATCTTGGCTAGTGGTTGGATAAGGTCACATGTTGGAGCTTCTCACAGTTTCTCTACCCCCTTCTGAAACTCAGATCTCTGGGCATCTTCTTTCCCTACCTTTCTCCCTGACAGAATTTGGAAATGATGTGTCAGTTTTCTTTCACACCTTTTCTGTCTTCTCAGATTGCCTTCTTCTGCAGAAGAAGTGGAGATGCAATACATAGGAAGAACACCATTTACTTCTTTCTATGTGATGATCCTGGGGGAAAAATGCATTGATTTACCATAGGAAAGAAGCTTCCTTTGTTGATGATGATAACTTTGTCACTTTGAATGTACACCAATTGGCATACATCAAAATGAAATTTCATTGCATACAGCTCTCAAAAGGTCACCACCTCCGATATATACTCCTTGTTCGTGGCCCGCTCAAATTTTACATTGTCCATTTTAGTCTCTAGGGAGTGAACGATGGCAAAAAGGACAGATGGAAATGGGGCTCCATGTGGATTAGCCCTCAAATTCGCTTGTATTCTGACAACCTCGCCTTCTTTCCTTTTTCTGATAGAACTAAGTATCATCTTCAGGAGATTAAGACTGTTATTGGAAACTGGCATGGAAAGAATTAAAGAAGGATTTAAATAGCCCCACCTCCACAGTCTATTTCCTGAATCCTGATCACAGCCTTTGCCCTCTCTAATTTAAGAAAAAACAGATCTGCAAAGGAGAGCTCTCTTTAAACAACACATAATTTGGTCCACAGAGCCAGTACTTTACCAAGTAACTTGTAATTCAAGTATCTGGCTGGCAAAAGAGAAAAGGGTGTTATCAGTGTGAGATGAAAAGGAACAGGTGGATGAAACAGACTGTGTGAATAGTTATACAATCAAGAGTCTATAGTGATACAATATAAAGTCAATAAACAAGACAATAAAGGCTTTCAAAAGGTCTCTTGGGCTTTTACAACCAGCAGGAATAATTATATGTGCATCCTGAGACTGCTTCAGATGTGATTAGACAAAAGAAAGAGGAATAAAGGAAGGGATGAGAAGGAAATCAAGAATGCTGGAATTTTTGGTGTTCACTGTATTTGTATGGCAATTTCAATGGTGCATAGAAAGTAGAGAGTTCTTTCTTCTCTGATTCCTTTTGTTATTGCAAATGGACCACACAATTCTTTTTGGAAAGCCAACCTTACTCCTCTCCCCTTTAAAAACAAGAATAAGAAGTAGGGGAGTTAATAGTCCATTTGTAGTTCCTTTTTCAAATATCTAATGCATATACATTGGGGCAAACATTAGCACCTGAGATCCTTGGAATGTAAGTGAACTTCATCCACCAGGACTGATTTTAAGTCAACAAATCTTGGCATAGAAATGTCTTCCATTTATTTATTTTATGGTCATTATATGTGTCACTGAGTCTCCAAAGAAGTTGGGATGCCACTTCACTATCACTTTACCCAAAATGATTGAAAAAGAGATGAGCTACATTTCACAGCTGTTTTGCCCCATTCTTTGATGAAGCTGATTGAAAATATTTGCATGATAATGTCTTAGTTGATGCTGGATTGGATAGGATCCTTTTGTTCCTACAGTTGTTTTGTTGCCTTTCACATCACTGCACGTTTTGGCAGCAGACCAAATTCTGCCACTTATTGTGTGCAAGCACAAAGCACAGATCAATTAACTCTAAGACAATACTTGAAATCAATAGAAATTACTTGTGGCTGTGTGCATCTGGGGGCTGACTGTAAATATCTATCCATGACTTAATCATTTGGTGTGCGGAGTTTACAAGCAGAGCACCTTCAGGAAGCTACTCATGAAGTCTGCATGCAGAGAAATTATTTTTGAGATCTGCTGATAAATATTTTTTTTATTTAAAAAGTTTTACAATACATTTTGACTTTAATCCCCCCCTCCCCCACCCCTATCCAACTCTCCCTATCCCTCTCCCCCATTCCCTCCTCCCCCCCCCCCGACTTCCCAGAGCTAAATACAGGGTATAAAATCGAAAAACAAAGGTAAACACCCCTATGTTATCAACAATAAACTATAAATTCTATCTCCCTCTAGCTCACATAAAATGAATACAAAGAATATTAATATTACAAATAAAGTAAAAAAGAAAAAAAGGAAAACAGAAAAAGAACTTTACTCAGAATAAATTTTCTTAATCCCAGTCCTTATTCATATTAATTTCAAAAAAAAGAAAAAAAACTTTCACCTGCTATTTGCATTCTCCCACCTTTCTCTAATTTCCAAACAAATTCTCCGTTACGCGCCAAAAGCGCCTATCTCTGTTAACCTAATAATCTCCAACCAAACTAAACTATGATCAAAAATAGTTCTTGCATGTATCACGCCAAATGTCTCGCAGTTCCTAATCATCCTTGAGTTCAAATAAAAAGAGTATAAAAAGAAGGTTTAGGCAGTCTCTAAGACAACTTATTGTTAATTAGGAGCTTGCGTACCCATTCTTAATTCAACACATACTTTAAGTCCATAACCCTAATATACTTTTCTAGCAATCAAATAACATCAATCTTAAATTGTGTAAAATATAAAAAAAAAACTTTCTTTCTCCTCTATAATAAATATTAAATATGCTGATAAATATTAAATGCATCTACTTGAACAGGTTGCAGTAGTGCAACACAGCAACTCTCCAATGGCTGTTTTTTATTGTGTAGCCTGGACTATTACATCCAACAGTTTATGCTAATTGTGGGATATACAGGTGGTAGCCAAACTGAAGAAGTTTCTCATTCAGTACCTTTAAATAACAACAAGTCATGGCTTTGTCTCTTTGCCTCCTAAGAGCTGGGTAAGAAAAAGGGATATTGATGCAGAAAGACAGGAGCCCCAACAGAACTGGAAGTGAGCAAACTATCAGAAAGTGACAGTCATGCAAACAATATGCTTCCATAGTTTCTCCAGTTAAGATCATAGGAGAAACAATGTAGAGGACTTCTCATGGACATCAACTTACAAATCTCTCTTCTTAGTTGAATCAAGGCAGAAGGCCCTGCTTTGATGTCCTTAGGACAGCTGGCCCCTACTCCTGATACAAATATGCCCTGAAAATTGTCTGTCTGTTTATCTACTATATCCATGGTGTTGCTTTCCTCAGCCCATCAGCAGGAAAGTCTTGGCCTGTCTCAACTGTCCCAGCATATGTGTTTCACCCTCCAATAGCCAAAGGTTTCATGAAATCTGTTTTGCTTCAGCCCCAATTGTATCAGAGCCAAAATTAGGTGACCAGTAGTGAGCAGGTTCAGAGAAGTGTTTATTGATCATTTCATACAAATGACTATACTTGTTGCTCCTCATGATTCTCCTCCTTTCCTCCTCATGAGTTGTACTTGCTTCTCCTCATCTCTGCTACTCTGCTGTTGTTTCTCAGAACTGACTTGACAGAGAAGACTCTATCAGAATTGTGTGAAATATTAGGCTGTTCAATAAACTCCCAATAATTTAGCAGAAGGCTGAATAGCAAAACATGGGATTTTCTGGGCAGAGCATGAAAATTCTGTAGTTTGGTCCAGTGGTTAAGGTACCAGCTAGAAACTGGGAGACTGTGAGTTCTAGTCCTGCCTTAGCCACGAAAGCCAATTAAGTGATCTTAGCCAGTCACTTTCAGCCCAATTCACCTCATCGAGTTTTTGTGGGAAAGATAGGAGGAAAAAGGAGTATTATATACTTTTGCCACCTTGAGTTGTTTATAAAAAAATTAATGAAGAAAGAAAGAAGAAAGAAAAAAAGAAAGAAAGAAAGAAAGAAAGAAAGAAAGAAAGAAAGAAAGAAAGAAAGAAAGAAAGAAAGAAAGAGAAATCTGTTGGTTAAAGGCAGAAAAGAAGGAAAGAAGAGAACCATCTGGAAAAAAAAAACCACTGTTTGTGAGCCAGCTCCCCTTCTGAAGATATAAATGGAGGAATCAATCACTTTGTCACTCTTGCTCACACAAAATCAGGACAGCATCATTTGGTGATGAGTGAGAACAGATGTAATAGACGCAGAACAGGATCAATAATGGGATCAGCAGATTTCATGCCAGCACAATTCTCTACTAATGCAAGCATGTGTAGATTAACTCATCTCAAGTGAAATAGCATGATCCATCTACATGGAACCTATCACATAAAGATGTGCATAATTCTTAGATTCAGGAGTTGCAGCTCATAAAAGCTTATCGTTTTATTAACACTTGTTAGTCATAAAAATGCTACCAATTCTTAATTTTTGCCACCATAGATTACCACAACATTCCTCCCAAAATGGGCCCATTAGCCCATTGTCTCAAAATGTTTTTCAGCTAAAAATTCTCTCTGTGTGTGTGTGTGAGTAACGTGGGCAAAGTAGTAGTGAAACCTGTGTTCAAAAATATGGATTTCTTGTGTGTGTTGATGGTATAAGTAGCAAAATGCAGAGCTTGATAGATGATAGCTTGGAGATAATCTGTCCAAGAGTAATTTACCCTTTTAAAAAATCTTTATGTCAAACGTTATAAATATCAAATGATATTTATTATCATTATGGGTGGTTTTCTTCTAATGTTTATTTATGCCTAGTAGCATGATTCTAACTGCAGTATGTAGTGCTAACATTTTCATCTTTGGAGAAAAAAATAGTTAATTGATTCTGGCAGGGGAATTTGGATTTTTCTTTTTTCTTTTCTACCCTACACTTATGCAAAGGAGGCCAAACAACTACAGTGAACGCCCAATATTATTTTGTGTTATTTTGTGACAGCACACGTTTGGGATTGCAAAGAAAGGAAAATAAGTTGCTATCAAATATCTGTAATTCTTTTACTCTTTAGATTGCAAGAAGTTATTTCTTGACCTCACAAATACAGAGTATGGTATTCACAAAGATATAGTACTGTTATTATTCATGACGGACAACCCATATGATCCCCAAAGTCCTTTTCCTGCCCAGTCACAATTTGATATTCCAAATTCTCCATTGCTGCCATGCTAGTTGCCCGTTGTTGGTGCTAGAGGAAAGAAGTTCATAGCCTGTCAGAACACTGATCTTACTGAGAATCAGGATGCATGAACAAGTTTGGATCCTGATGGCAAACTATATAGGATGAGGTAGCTGTAACTATGAGGTTCTATCTGTTTCAAGATTTTGAGGATGGGATGAGCTTACATTTTTGCTTCTCCAACTATCTCAAGACTATTTTTGGGGTATGGTGTGAGGGAAGTCATCCCAGCTGGTTTGAAACTGAGAGGAGGAGAGTCTTGAACTGCATTATTGCCAGTTATTTCTTTATATATACCAGTATGTGCAAACCCTGATCCATCTCATGTGGATCTGAGAAATTTGCCCATCTGGTTTAAAATATTTGAAACTAAAACAGAAAAAAGAAGAAAAAACCTTGAAAATCTTTCTAGTTCTTTAGAGCTTTTCCACGTAAAATAGATCTGATTTGTTCAGTGCCTGTCTAAGGGACCATTCAGGAATGTCTAAGCTTACCAACTTGAATTTGAACAGATTTCCCCTAGTAGCATGTGACTGAATCTTTGAGGTCTGTTTCAAACCTGTGATTCTATGAATCTGTACTAAACAATGATTCACAGCTGGATTAATAAGTCAACTTTAAAAAACACTGGATTGTATGATAACTAAGGTAAATGTAGCTGTCGTTAAACTATGTAGAACAAGTTAATCATTAGTTAATCCATTGATTTTATAAGAACAGAGTTCAGAAAAAAAATTGCACCCAAGTTATTTTGTTCAAGGCAATACTTAAATTTGGTGCATCAGTGGTGATATGCTTATGTGAGCCAGGTTTCTCTGTTGTTCTACTTGTAAAGTAGGTCTACATTATAAATATTTTTATGCATATATATTTTAGAGCTATCCTTAAGACTGCTTCAGATTATGTGACTATACGCTTTTAATTTTGTAATAGCCAAATGTCAGATAGTGTTTTTCCTGATTCTTCAGGCTAAAAGCCATCCAGAACTAAGCATGTTAATTTTATAACCAATCAGTGCAATGTTCTCTGAGCCTGGCAATTTGCTGGATATCTGTTGTACAATAAATCAGCAATGTATTGCTGATCATTACAGGCAAATGTGGTTATTCGCCGAAATCTCATATATTAAATGTAAATAATGTTATTGTTGTCATCTGGCTCCTAACTAATTTGACATTTGAGAATAGTGGAGCCAACCTTATAATATGAAGGACTTGGTTTTGTGAATGTTTAAACAGCGCCCTCCCTCCTCCCTGAGTTTTAATTTTCTAAAACATTTTAAGCTTTTAGGGGTATCATTTATTCATTTAAATTCTTTTCACTTGCCATCAGTGATGCTATTAGACAGCCAGATCTGATTAGCGATGTTGAAATATCATTCTGATCTTGCATCGAGGAATGGGAGGCTGGATTTGGTCCAATGCCACCTCCGGGGCTGAGACTTAGCCAAGTGAAGTCATCCCCTCTATTAAGCCCTGCCCTATGATGCAGGAGACCAGCAAGGAGAGGACTTTTCCGGCATGTCTGATGTAGGCAGAAGATAAGGTTTCTTTCTGTGCAGATTCATACCGTCTTGTAATCCAGGGTTGAACAATCCTGTGCAGCTAATCTAAGCAAAAGAAACAGCAGTAGCAGTGGCTGTAAATACTACAGAAACTGTAGCTGAAGGTAACATTACAACAGAATTAAATATTAGGACTATTTGCTCTGTCCAAGTACCTTGAAGGGAATAGCTGAAACAGGTACTTTTTTTACCTGATTTTTTCACAGGACAGAGTATTGATCGATGGATGGATGGATGGGTTGATTGAATTTGTAGACTGCCCCACAAAATTTAGCATGAAGAAAATGATAGATGACTGGAAAGACTGAATGATGTAAAAGACCGTCCATGGTCTGGTGATAGCTTCCTGCAGATATTTGGGAATACAACTTCCCATAATCTCTGGCTATTGCCTATGTTGGATTGGCTGAAGCATACAGATATTATAACCATAATGCCTGGAAAACAGCAAGCTGCTTACTGCTAGCATCTACCAGCAGTAAGCAATTTGCTGTTCTCATGTTGACAGATTTGCTTTGGGTCTTTCATTGGAAATATAATGTCTAGCTACAGATGGAAGAGAGCTGGTTTTCTCCAGATCTCCCGAGGGCAGGGAAAGGAGAAGAAACGGGCATATTAAGCAGCCTAAGCCGATGAGAAGTCACTTACTAGTATGGAGACTTTTAAAATCATAATTATAATACAGCAGCTTGGAATAAATGGTCATTATTTATCCATTTTCTCAATTAGATGGGACAGTTTTGACAGAAATGGTAATCAACTTGAGGAAGCCAAAGGCTATTTTATATTAATGCAGACAATGATGAATTAAAGATCAGAATAGCCCTTCAGTTATAATGAAGGTCTGAGGCCATTAGTAGAGGAGTGGGCCATTGGTTTTCCCTCTATCACCAATCCTTAATTGTTAATCCTTAAACACATAAAAATTATTGATAGTCACAAATAAAATGTGGGGTTACAATTCCTCTGGCTTAGGTACATGAGAGAGTTAAGGTTTTTAGCTTGAATGTTCCTTTTCTTTCCCCCAGCATAGCTGACATTCTTCTAAGATTAGCAAACTGCTGAGATTTGGCTTTTTTGCCTAGTAAATCAAATACCACAATGCACAAAGGTATACCTCAAGGCGTATGAACTAAAACCTAGGCAATATTAATCATGCTCATGACCTATCTGTTTTGAATGTTGGAGTTTCCTGAAAGCTTGAGCCATTGTTTATTAATTTATTATTTTAATTTTTAAAAAGTGTTTTACACCATTTCTCACCCAACATTCATCCTGGACTTATCAGTGTCTTCCAGAATCTATAAGGCTAATTTTGACCTCCCTAATTAGTGAAGGGAAATATAGAGATAGGGGCATTTAGACAGAAACTCCTTTGTTTGTATTTGCATGTCCCATTTTTGAGGTCTCCTACTCTGAGATGAGCCCAGATGTTGATACAGAACCAGAATGGTTGGCTATATAGATTCCTTCAGGCTTGTTTTCTGGATGGATGAAAGATGCCAGTTTATTTGGAGGCTTGTTAAATAATATCGCTGCAGTCCATCAGTAGCTCTGTATCTATTCCTGTAAAACCTACATATATACACCTCACTTTTGGTAAGGAAAGACAAACCGGACACATATTTGTAGAACACTAACATCTAAGGAAGAGAAACCATAGGAAATTTGGCAAAAGTTCAGTGATAGATCAAAACACTTCTTAATTCCTGTATTATTGATATTGGAGATATGGACTTTAAATAGAGAGCATATGATACTGTCCAAAATGAAATACTTGCATATTTCCCAGGTCCTGATGGGACATTTATTACTGTGGTCTATCCCATATGTAAATCCCTTACCTGCAATTTAGCTACTTATTCTTTAACTATTTATCTTGCTTCGCTTTCTCTAACAACCATGTTGAATTGCGGGTGCTCGTTATTCTATAGCTTAATGCATCCTTATACACAATCTCTGCATCAGTTCCAAAGTGGAAGAAGAAGAATGTAATAAATTCCCTGTATGATTGACCAACCCTTGAAGCCACTGTAGAAGTAGTAAGCTATGTAAATGCAGAAGGAAGCAAAGGATAGGAGAGAAGATGTTGTTCCAAGGTCTAGATATGAAAAATACTGTTGAGCAGGTAAAGGAGTGGAGTGATGGGTAGATCCACTTTTTAACCACAGGAAATGTATTGATCGCTGGTTGTATTTTATGGAATAGTTAATTTACACCTGGTCTTTGTTTTTTGCCAGTAGTAGATAGTAATCTCTCAACAAATTAGCCAGTTTGGTGTAATGATTAGGGTACTAGGCTAGAAACAGAGAAATGAGTTCCAGTTCTACCTTAGCTACATAGTCAAATAAGTGACCTTGGGCCAGTCACTCTCTCTCAGCCTTAGGAAGGAGGCAAGGGCAAACTGCTTGCCAAGAAAATTGCAGGGACTAGTCTGACTCAAAGACACACATGCACGCACAAACACACTCACAAACACAAACCTCAAGTACATATCTCAACTGAGCAAGGAGATTTCAAGAAATTAAGTGGATTCACACAGTGGTGGGGAGATCTCCCAACCTCCTTTGGTCTCTACCCAAACCCCAAAACATCTTTGCAGACAACCCATGTTTGTCCTAAAGGGTACAAAATATTACCTGCACCATCAGTTTTAGAGTCATTTGTATGATGTGGGCACAAGGCCATCAGTGACTAAGGGTAGAAAAGGGTAGGAACTCACATGTTCTGCCTGTGTGCACAGGCACATTCAATGGAACCCAATTCATGAATATGGCTATTAAGCGAAGGCACTCCAGGCACATACCGCACCATATGACAGTTAATAGCAGTGCTTTTCATATATATGATACACTCTTTAGCTTATTCCTTTTATAATAACAGCATCAGCCGCCGGGGCTGCTAAGAAATTTGTTTTTGTCTTTGGTTTTAATTTTATCTTTTTAAAAAGAATCTCTGTTAGTGCCGCAGCTGCTCCAGCATTAACAGCCTTGAAATAGAACATGTTCCTTTGCCTAGCAGATGACAGCTGTGTGAGATGGAGGTGGGGAGAAGAAACAGAACAAAACCCTTTGGGATTGATTAATCCAACAAAAAATGACTCTTTATATTTAACATTTGTGTGGTTTAAACTTGAAGTATGTTTGTCTCTGGGCCATTTCTTGATGATATTGCTTCCTAAAGCAATGGTGATTTTAGAGAGTTATGTCTAAAAAAGGAATCAAAGAACCCAGCATCTCCTGCAGCAGGTTGGGCACAGTTGCTCCAGTGTCAGTGACTAAATTTTTGATTTTGCTATCCTGGAACTCTTTGTTGAATGTGACATGAATAATGACTCCCAGTTTTGGGCTGTTTAATCTCATTCCATGATATCATTATGAAACTGGCCTCTGCAATGAGCTAGGGACTTCTTACTAAAAGGATCAGTTTGTGAAGAAACATGCAGGATATTTGAGAATGTCAAGGAACATAAGCCATGGGAGAAGAAAAAGAGAAAATGGAAAATGTCCACACTGATTTTAACCAATACAAAAACTGCCTTTAGAGAGCATGTTTTGGCTTTCTTCCTCTAGTGTCCCTGCCACTTATTCTGCAGCTGAGCTTGAGTAACTTACTATAAAGACAGCCTCTTTGTAATGAGTGGGATGTGCTTGAAATGTTCTCTGGATGCTGGTCTTTCACAGGCAAGCACCACCGCTGAGATTCCCACATAACTTAGTGAATGTTGGATGATATGAACTTAGAGCAAGTCAGTAAGAAGGAAACACTTCAGCTACTGAGCTTAGAGGCTGCTTTCAAATATACTGAAATTCCCTTGCATTTCAGCTTTCCCACAAGCAGACCATTGCTTTGGTTAGTCTCAACTTTTTACATCCTCCAGGCAGTTCCAGTCCATTGGTTAACAATGTATATTGTCTCAAGAGTGGAATATTTTTTACCATAGTCTGAATTTCCATAGATTTTATGGGAATAAAATATATCAAATCGTCCAATAAATGCAGAACTATCTTCTGCCTATGGATGTCTTTGAATGAAGATTAAACTACCCAGTCAGGGGCAATGGGAATTGTAGTTCAGTAGAACTGAAGAATACCAGTTTGTGGGAAATTATCCTAAAGCAGACATGTGAAACTCATGACGTCACATGATGTCACACAATGTATTGGGACTTTTTCCCCATTGCCAGCAATGGGGTGGGCATGGTTTTGGCATGACGCATCCAGCCTGTGGGCCAGCAGTTTGACATGCCTGTCCTAAAGCATACATGGACAAAGAAAAGCCATTACTTCCCAGAAAGTCTTCCATATATGAACAGGTTTGTATGGAGTCAGTATGTCAGATGTCATATTCATTTGCTTGTTCACATTTAAAGGAGATAACAACACATCCTTTCCATAGTGGGAATCTGTTTCTCTCTTTGCCACATATGTAATTATGTGGCCTCTCGTTTGTGAAGTACCTCAGGGGTCGGTCTTCTCTCCCCTCCTGTTCAACATCTATATGAAGCCGCTGGGTGAGATCATTCATGGTTTCAGGGTGGGGTATCATCAGTACGCTGATGATACCCAACTTTTTCTTTCCACCCCAAACCAACTCAGTGATGCCCTCGACGTCATGTCCCGTTGCCTGGAGGCGGTTCGGGTCTGGATGGGGAGAAACAGGCTCCGACTCAATCCTGCCAAGACTGAGTGGCTGTGCATACCGGCATCTCGGGAGAACCAGTTTTGTCCATCGTTAACTATGGGGGGTGAGGTGTTACCCCCCCATTGATAGGGCTCGCAACTTGGGCGTCCTCCTGGATTCACGGCTCAGTTTAGAAGACCACATAGGAGCTGTGACCAGGGGGGCTTTTGCCCAGGTTCGCCTGGTGCGCCAGTTGCGACCCTATCTGGACCGAGATGCCCTATGCACAATCACTCATGCATTCATGACCTCCCGTTTAGACTACTGCAATGCTCTCTACATGGGGTTGCCCTTGAGGACCACTCGAAGGCTTCAACTGGTGCAGAATGCGGCCGCGCGAGTTGTGATGGGGGCTTCCCAATACTCCCATGTAACACCTCTACTCCGTGAGTTGCATTGGCTTCCGGTTGCCCTTCGGGTGAGATTCAAGGTGCTGGTGATGACCTATAAAGCCCTTAATGGCTTGGGTCCGGGTTATCTGAGGGAACACCTGCTGCCGGCATCAAGCTCCCTTCGTCCCGTGCGCTCCCACAGAGAGGGCCTTCTCAGGATACCACCGGTTAAGGAATGCTGGCGGGTTATTCCCAGGGGAAGAGCGTTCTCTGTGGGCGCGCCTGCCCTTTGGAATGATTTACCTGCGGAACTCCGGACCGCCCCCGATCTGCGTTCATTTCGCTGGGACCTGAAAACCTGGCTTTTCGATCTATCAGGCCTGGACTGAAGGGGTTTTAGCTTTTTAAACATTGTTTTAATTGTTGGACTTAATTAATTTATTTTAATTTATATTATCTTTTATATTGTATTTTATGCTGCCCTGTAAACCGCCCTGAGTCCTTCGGGAATAGGGCGGTATAGAAATTTAAATAAATAAATAAATAAATAAATAAATAAATAAATAAATAAATAAATAAATAAATAAATAAATAAATAAATAAATAAATAAATTAGTATGATCATAAATAATTGGAGATATTTTAGTGATCTTTCTGTGGTCACTACCCTATGTATGTGTTTATTTATTTATCACAACAAATTATTCAAGACAATATTATATCACACATTGTGGCTTCTTTTTAGCTTCAGCATTTTTTATCTTCAGGTATAACACCTTTGTATAACAAGCTTTTCATCTCAGCAGTCCCCCCTTGCTGATTCTATGTCTTCCTTCTGTTAAATTATTCCTTTTTGCCTGTTTTAGTTTTCTGCATTTTCATTTTGTGATGGCAAAGACACAGCGACCTACTCCACATGAATATGTGTATATATTTGGGGTGTGTGTGTGTGTATGTGCTTATTTATTTTTAATAAGAAATTGATTATCTGAAGAATGCAAAAGGGGTTGACCTACATTTTTTTTTACAGTACGTGAAATAATTGTATGTCTAAGTTATTTTTGTTGCCCAATAGTTTCTCCATTCTCATATAGCAACTTTTTTACATACAAAATGACCTGAATAGCATGTTGTTCTTGAAAATTGGTTTCCTGGATAGTTAACCAGTGTTCTAACAATTTCCTGTGACTTAGATTTGATCCCTTCAATATTGATGTTTCCCAGGATTTGATGGTGCATTGAGATTGTATTCCTTGTATTTCTTGGACTTATTATTTCTCCCAAGGTTGGAAGCCCCACATTGATTCATGCTCTCCTGCACAGAGCTGCATAAACCCGCTGTCTCCAAATATAGGTCTGAGTAAGACTGTGGATTATGTATAGCCTTTTCTCATTCACCTCTCATAAGAAAGCAATTATAAAGGGGGGAAAAAGATAATATATAAGAATTTTTAGAAAAGTTTCCATATGGCCGAGAGACCAATCCCATACTTTGTAAAGGCTATGGTAGAAATCTACAAGAATATTAATTATCCAGAAGTCTTCATTTTAGATGGAAAGCTATTGTCAGTGGAGAATTTCAAAACTTTGAATGGATGCTTTGTCTGGACAAATTTTTGATCAAAGTTACTCTTTCAAATGCTCAACAAAGTTAGGACTCTGCACAGCCCACAGAACAGAGTGGCCACACCACTCAGATCAACAAACAAGCAAAGCTTGTGTACATAAACAATACACCTACCCTGTTGATCAAGGGCAGGTGGCTAATGAGGCAGACTGCCTCAGCCCTTTGGAGAGGTGGGTTGGTGCAAAAGAACTTACCAAACTAGGATAGCACTAATTAGCTCATCACAAATCACACGCTGTATAGCTTTGTTCTTTTTTAAGTAAGGAGAAGGAAGACATTTCTTCCTTTCCTATTTTGAGGCAGATTTGTCTAATCTAGCACTTTTAAACCCATTTATGAAATACAGCTATTCAAAATTTTCATTTCTCTGAATAATGTGCTACAGTTCTCTATATATTATAGCAGGAATGACTGAAAATATGTGACAGAAAAAATGAAAATGGCTTTGAAAGGTGTCTATGCAAATGGATTATAAAGTGTATTCCCATTTTCAAATGAATATGTTTTAAAAAGCAAACAGATATGGATATGAAAGTGACCAAATGTAGGAAAAGAATAATACTGGTATAAAAACTAAGTAAAACATAAATTAATAGATTCACCACTTCTTATCTGAAGAACTCTGCAAATATATTATAATATAGTTCATTTGAATACTATAATTTACAAACTCTTCACACCTTATATTTCGGTGCAACAGGTATACTGGATGCTAACATTCTATATTCACACAAATCTTACCCAGGATGTGCACAATTGGTCCTAGGTTTATTTCAGCCTTTGATAGGAAGAATTTTGACAAACAGGAATGTGTTCATAGAAGGTCAAAGAACAAAGTAATGGTCCTAGACATCAAGTCCTCTGAAGAATATTTAAAGGTAATTCAAAGGTAAATTCAAACAAAAATGGTTTTACTGCTACCTTCAAATATCTGAATGATTTTATTTAAACATTTTAAAAGTAGTTTACTGTGGTCACAGGGGCAATTGTAAATAAGATATACATTAATTGTATTGATGCTATGAACTAGTTCACTGCTCAGAAGATGTTTAGTCTCATTTGTTGGACATGGTAGATAACTATCAATTTATACATGTATCAGCATGTATTTGTACTATTTTGAAATCTCTTCTAACCCCATCATTCTATGTTCCTATTAAATTTAGTATAAGTTATATAAACCTAGCATAAGTCCTTTAGCCTTAGAAAAAGTTCAAAAATCATCCACATCAGTCAAGATAAAGTTGACTGGGGAGAAGCTTAGAAGTAGGAACTATATATGCAAAACTCTGAGACAGTGACGGTAAGAAGAATAGACCAGAATTGTACAGCAATAGCAAATTGGCAGGGGTGCTTAACAGTTGGGAAGACTAGCCTTCCATTGTGGTGCCTGTCACAATGGAATAGGATAGCCAGTGCTTTTTTTTTTTTGTAAAAGAAAAAGGTGCCGGAACTCACACATGTCGTACAACCCGCCTTGCCTACCCTACAAGGTTCCATCCAAAAAAGGTGCTGGAACTCCGTTCTGAGCGTTCTATGACAAAAAAAAGCCCTGAGGATAGCAGAGCTGGAGGAGGAACAGAAGTGGCCTCTCTATAGGCCAAAGAGAAAGAAGGCATGAAAGGACTGATGGAAAAATCTTTTGGGACAGCAGATGAGGAAATGACCATCATAGTGTTTCATGGGTGGGTAAAAGATAATAATGGAAAAGGGGGTGGAAACAGAATATGGGAGCAGGGAAACAGCTTCACTATGGATACTGATAGATGATAATTGTAAACAAAGAGGGTTGGGAAGCTGCATAAGCCTGAGCCTCATTTTCACCAACATGAAAGATTTTACTCTGCAGTTCTTATATTGGGCCACCCTAGATTATTTTGTTTTCTGGAAATATCTAGTCTTTGGAGCTGAATATTTGACTCTGATTGTTTATGAAATCCATATTTGATATTCTAGAAGCTATTGCTTTCCTTCCAGTAGTTTGCCATGGGCCAGGCTGAGACTGGAACCTGGACCTTTGTCTGGAAAGTAATCCGTCTTTGGAAATAACTTGCAGTTTTCTCAGACCCAAGAATACCCTTTTAAGGGCACACAGATCAGCTCTGCATAGCATTATTACCCAACCCCCTGGCTTCATCAGCTTGGAATCAATTCCAGACACAGTCTTGCTTTGTTGAAGGTGAACTTTCAAATGTGGATGATAGAGATCTCTTCTGTTTAGGAAAGTAACTGAACAAACCCTTCAGTTCATATGTATTATTAATCTACGAGATAGCTCCCCTTGGGAAACACGAACATATTTGCTTCTATCAATCCTGAAATGCCAGCTAAAAATAAATACAGAAATGCCAGTTTGTAAATATATTCATAAGAGACTTTCCCTATAGTAATAACATCTACCCTTTTGAAAGAGCTCTAAGGCTGATTTTAATCCAGGTCTGGCATTTGTGTTGTTGTTGCAGGTTCTGTAACTAAGTATAAAGGAAGAATACTGTGGATCTCTGACATTGTTCCCAGTGAAAAGCTGGATGTGAGAGAAATTATGTTGAGAGCATCAGGCTGAAAATCACAATTGCTAAGCTACTGCATTCATTGAACTTGTTTTCAGCAATAATGATGATATAGAAAGGAATATTGCAAACCAGCAGATTGAGAAATGAAAGTGACATCTGAGATTGCACAAATATATTTTGCATGGTAGTATTTTCCTATCCAGTCCTTCCAACACCACAACTTCTTCTGAGTCCCATCTCCCTGAGAAGAAGTGACAATGCTGAGAAGGGGAAGATGGTTTGCTGACAAATTCCCCAATTCAGTTCACCTCCAGCTGTTCCAAATAACATTGTACTAATGATTAGTAGAAATGGAATCAGTTCATTACTAAAAACATGCTAGTTCACAGTTTACTCTGCATCTTACTGACCTCCACCTATCTTGTGGGTAATACCGTTTGTTCACAGAAGATTTGACAAACTAATGAGAACACTGTAAACAACATGAACAGTGATTTTATTTAACTTTGTAATTATTCAGAATGTGATCTCTAACAACTAGCAAAATCACTTGCAAAATTATGGAGATGTTTAATATATTTGGATACTCTGGTATTGATTATTTGGGTTACATAAACCTTGGTCTCTGTTTAATCCACATTATTTCCATGCAGCCCATTGGACTTCTTGTGCTCTACCCAAATAATTATTATCCTCCCATCTGCTGAATGACAGGCAAGTAGATATATCTGTCCTTAGCTTCCTTTTCTTTCTGATGTATATATACAGAATTTTACTTTAAGCTATTATAGCCGTCACAATAAACTGATGACAAAGTCTGGTCAACTTGGGAGAAGAAATGAATGGGTTATTTTTGGAGAGGGCTTGAACTTTACTAGTGTTACTGTAGCTGGTGTAGCTATGTAATATTCATGCAGTGATTTGTAACTCAATGACTTCTGCCATGTACCTTTGTGATGGA
Organism: Vipera ursinii; assembly: GCF_947247035.1. NCBI lineage: Eukaryota > Metazoa > Chordata > Lepidosauria > Squamata > Viperidae > Vipera > Vipera ursinii. The sequence continues at coordinate 176,706,525 of NC_139512.1, read as the reverse complement.
ATGAATGGATATATATGAAAGATGGAATACATGAGATTCACTCAAAGAAAAAGGCACCAGGATTATTATAATATGGGTTCCTCTAATGTTATAGCTTCTGCAGCACATGGGAAAATGCCAGAATGAAAATTTGTACAAAAGCAGAAATGAAGTTCCTAGTTCAGAAAGTAAACAATAAAAGATGATTCAATTGTATTTGTTCTTATATATCCTGATGAATGTTCTAAGTAGTGATGACAGAAACAGACACTCAGAGATTGCAGAACCCAGTTCATTTCCTGGTTTAAATCAATCTTCAATACAGCACAAGATTAGCATCTTCTCCAGAGGGTGCTGGTCCTATTTTTTAAAAAATAAAGATCAAGCCACATATAAAGAGGCTACATAAGGCCTAACAAAGGCTTCAAAAATGCCAGTCATGGCAGATGTTTCTACAGGTCAGGTTTCCAGTCTCTTCAGGAGCTCAAGCAAAATAGCTATGGGTGAACAGTGACCAGAGTAGTGGGGACTTGCCCACAGAATCCAAAAAAATATCAATAGGAGCTGGGCAGACCCCAGCTTCTCACTAACTCATCAATCATATCATTGATAAAGTGTACTATATTTGATTCCTGACAAAAATTGTGCTGGGAGCAAATAGAAAGCATCACTTTGAAATTGGAACAGCAAAATATGACTTCAAATTCCCTTAACTGTGGGCTGGAGATAAGATAACTGCAATACCATGAGGATACATTATATAAAAGTAGTTTGTGCCACAGATAGGGAAATGTAAGGATGAGTCTTGTATGTCCCTGGAAGGTAAGGAAAAAGATATAAACTTTCACAAATCCTCAGTGATATATTTGGAAAAATAAAAGTCTGAAAAGACTTGAAATTGTATCAGAAATAAACCCCTTTGAAAGAAAATAGCTTTGTTAATTAAGCATAGTTCCAAATCATACCCAGATGGAATATTGGAGCAATCCTAAATTTTGTTCTGGACATCCAGATGAGATCCACCACAGTTTCTGCTACTTCAGTCATTTTCATCTGGAATTAATATAAAAAGCTTCTGATCCTTCCCTTCTCTCCCCCTCCTTGGCAATATGGACTTAAATCCCTACATTACCCTAAACACACACTGCAAATGTCACTGAGAAATCTTCTCCTTAAGATCCCAGACTGTGAATATAAGAAGTGTTAGAAACAGCTAATGCCTCTGAACAAGCAAGATGGAACTGTAGATCTGAAGCTTTTGGCATGTGATGTTTTCTTTTTAAAAGGAAAAACTGGAGAAGCAGAAAAATGAGCAAAAAGCAGAGCCAATGGCTACAAGCAAATTGGATAATAAATTGGTTATTAGATTTCCTGAGGTTTGGGTGGGGAGCTTAGATCTTGTGTTTCCTCAGGCAAAATTATCCAGCCTTCTTGTATAATACAGTCCTCGCCAAAACCTCTGGGAAATCATGCCTTTGTATGCCCAAGGGAAGCTTGTCCCTGTTGGATGTTCTTGAGGTTACCTTTCTCTTCCTAGAGCAGGGTTTGGCCTGAAAAAGATGGTTCAGCAAAATATTGCTCCAGCTATTATTAACCCTACCAAAGGCAGAAGTCAAATTTAATAGAACATATAATGTTTCCAACATCTGGGTAAACATAGGTTGCTGACCCCTGTGTTTGTAGAAAAATAAGTCATCCTATAGTGAGATTAAGGGAAAGAAAGAATATTTAAACAAGTAAGCCTCTGACTTATTTGTGAGTGAAGGAAATGTGCAGCATCTGATAGTTTTGATGGGGACATATAATTCAGCATACGCTGAATGTGGGAACAATAGACCAAATTATAGTTGAACATTTACAAAACTCTGTGGTGTTCAGCTCTGGGTTCCAGTCTGGGGTCCCCATTTTCAGCTTACCCTGTTCTAATCCTTCCATTGCTCCCATGGGCAAAACCATTTTGGGGGTAGAGCAAGTGACAACAGTATGATATCACTCTGGCTTCTACCAGGTGCCTAAGCCTTGCCCATGTTTTCTGCTTCTTTCTCTTGTTTGTGTAGTCATTGAGCACACTCAATCCTTATTGGACTCTTTGTGGATTCCCCTTTTTCCCTCCCCTTTGGGCTTTTGCAAACTTTAAGTCTCTTCAAGCTAATCCATATCCTGTCCTTTATGTAGGTGGTGCTATAATTTTTGGTCTGCACAAGAAGTAGCCTTTAGTACTTAGAACAGTGTTTCTCAGCCTTAGCAACTCTAAGATAGGTGAACTTCAACTCCCAGAATTCCCCAGCCAGCGTGACCAGCTTTGTGAGAAGAAGCCTCCTCGCCTGGTGCAAAGCATGCACGTTAGCCTCCCTTTGGCCTATCTTTATCCTGACATCAGCTTGAGCATGACATTCCCTCCCTTCCAGTTGACACCTCTTTTGGCCTTGCACATGGACACAACAGTGTGTATTTCTCGGCTCCTTTTTACTCGGTACTCCTCTCCAAGTCTTAAAATAGCTTTTTAATTAAGTCCTGGTTTTCACAAGAAAATTAAAGGAATATTATCTTTTCAAACCAATTCGGTATTTTAAAAAGTCTAATAAATAAGTGTGCTGGTTCAAAATTAAACACAATATTTCATCTTTGGCTGTTAAGATCATTAAATATTTAATCAAATTCTTAGGCAGATTTATTGCTGTGGGCGAAGGCGGCTGTTGATTGCCTGCCTGACACGCTGATGCTCATCAGAAAGCAGTGGCTCTGATGGAGTTTTGCTCTGTGTAGGGGGGAAAAAAACAAGCAGTTTTAAAGAAATCAGTCAAGACACCTAGGAGCCTTCCTTACAAACCCAGAGACTTGGAGATCTAAAACGAGGCCGTTTCTCATCCTGTCCTCTGCTAGAATTAGCAGATTCAGAGCTGAGCTTTCTGCTGTCACTGGCAGTTTTCCACACTGTTTCCTCACTGCCTCTCAGTCCTTTGCTGTAACTGACTTCTGACATCACCTTGACCAACTGTTTTGTGTAGTTATGTCTTGAATCCTTGGAAAATGACAGAAAGAAGTAGATACGAATCAAAGACTCCCATCCTTTCTTCCTCCCTCCCTCCCTCCCTCCTTCTTTTCTGGGCAAAAATGGCAAGGAGCTCCTCTGACATTTTAGAAAATCATTTATTTGCTTAACGTGTATTTCCACTGATGCCATATGGAAATTTAGCTCTCAAGCAAATGTATTATCATAACATCATAAAATCATAACAAGGTGAATTATCATATGCCCAGGTGAGCCTGATACACTAAACTTTGTGAACTTTGTGAACTTTGTACACTAAAAGAGTCTCCTGATGTACCATTGCACTAACTTTTGAGGTGAAAGAAAACACTTTCCCTTTCAGTCTATGATGGTCAGAGACCAAAACAAAAGTTCAATCTGAATGACCTGCTAGCGGGCCACCACCAAACAATGGCCAGGCTTGCAGGAAGATGAGATGTGTTCAGGCCACAGGAACAACAAAATTTGCTTCAATTTAAATATAGGTGTGATGCATTTTATAATTTCCATCTTTATCACATCAAAAATTGCCATTCATCAGCAACTTTTTAGAAGGGCACTGTGGGGCTCAATAGCGGCCCCAGAGCCTTGCCACTGGAGGTTAGGATATTGTCTCTTGGAGGGGGTTGAATCAGAAAAGCAGTACAGATAGCCCTCAACTTACCACTGCAACTGAGCCCAAAATTTCTATTGCTAAGCAAGACAGTTGCTAAGTCAATTTTGCCTTGTTTTACAACTTTTCTTGCCACAGCTGTTGAGCGAATTGCTGCAGTTGCTAAATTAGTAACACGGTTGTTAAGTGAGTTTGGCTTCCCCATTAACTCTGCTTGTCAGAAGGTTGCAAAATGTGACCCCCGTGTGACCCCCAAGAAACTTCAACCATCATAAATATGGGTCAATTGCCAAGCATCTGAATTTTGATCATGTGGTCATGGGGATGCTGCAATGGCCGTAAGTTTGAAAAACGGTCATAAGTCACTTTTTTCAGCGCTGTTGTAACTTCAAACACTCACTAAACAAACTGTTGTGACTCAAGGACTAACTGAATATAGCATCTGCTTTGATTAAAGGGGAAAATTAGTCACTGATTCTTCAGTTTCCTAAAAGCATTGTCTTCTTTTTAAAAACAAGAGGGATGGATCTCAGGATTCAGGAAATCTTTTAGGCAAAATTTGCCACTTCTCTTACATGGGATCCATAGAAATTCAGTTCCTCTGCCCATCGTGGCTTTGGTCACGTCTGCCATTAGATGGCAGAGGACTTTTAATTGTACTTGATATTTGGTTTTAATTGTTAAATTCCCAGGTAGGTTACAACAAACAAGGTTCCCCTCACAGCTCTAACAATTCAGTTGATCACAGGATTTTCCTCACCATCTATATAACCAGCCCATGTTTCTGATGTTGTCATTAGAAAGAGTAGGTTTTCTCCAGATGAATTTTGCAGTCAATTCAGTTTGGACTTAGCACAAAAAGGGAAGGGAAGTATTGTGCTTGCAAAATTTGCCTATTCTGTAAATCGTTAATCAATAATTTGTCAGGGTCTTCATTTAGTTTTGTGATTTCAGTGATGAGCATGAATTTGAAATTAATATTATGTATTTAAAATCCAAAACAGTCAACAAAGGAAAGTCTCTTCAACACCACAGATTGTGTCGATCTTTAAGAATGCTGTGGCTTTTTCCCCCCCACAGATACCTGTTTCTTCATAGAATAAGATCATTATGGGCATACCAGACCATCTTATTTGTCTCTTGAGAAACCTATATGGGGGTCAAGAAGCAACAGTGAGAACTGGACACAGAACCACTGATTGGTTCAAAATTGGGAAAGGAGTCCAGCAAGGCTGTATACTGTCGCCCTGCCTATTTAACTTATATGCAGAACACATGAGAAAGGCAGGGCTAGATGAATCAAAAGTTGGAATTAAGATTGCCGGGAGAAATATCAACAACCTAAGATATGCAGATGATACCACTCTAATGGCAGAAAGTGAAGAAGAACTAAAGAGCCTCTTGTTGCGGGTGAAGAAGGAGAGTGCAAAACTTGGGTTGAAACTAAACATTAAGAAAACCAAGATCATGGCATCCGGCCCTCTCAATTCCTGGCAAATAGATGGAGAAGAAATGGAGGTAGTGACAGATTTTATTTTCCTGGGCTCCAAGATCACTGCAGATGGGGACTGTAGCCAAGAAATTAAAAGACGCTTGCTTCTCGGGAGGAAAGCCATGACAAATCTAGACAGCACACTAAAAAGCAGAGACATCACCCTGTCAACAAAAGTGTGTATAGTCAAGGCTATGGTCTTCCCAGTTGCAATGTAAGGCAGTGAAAGTTGGACCATAAGAAAGGCTGAGCGCCAAAGAATTGAGACCTTTGAGCTATGGTGCTGGAAAAGACTCCTGCGAGTCCCTTGGACTGCAAGGCGATCAAACCGGTCAGTCCTAGAGGAGATCAACCCTGACTGCTCTTTAGAAGGCCAGATTCTGAAGCTAAAACTCAAATACTTTGGCCACCTAATGGGAAGGAAGGACTCACTGGAGAAGAGGCTAATGCTGGGAAAGATTGAGGGCAAAAGAAGAAGGGGATGACAGAGAATGAGGTGGCTGGATGGAGTCACTGAAGCAGTAGGCGTGAGCTTAAATGGACTCCAGAAGATGGTAGAGGATAGGAAGGCCTGGAGGAACGTTGTCCATAGGGTCGCGATGGGTCAGACACAACTTCGCAGCTAACAACAACAAAATATATTATGGACTAACATCATCATGAAACCAAAAGTATTCCTAGTAGATTTTAGGGACAAGCAATTAAAAAAGAATCATGGCAAATTAATATTGTATATGGTAACTGTGGCAAGATTATTGAATGTAAAGACCTGGGAAAGCAATGAAATGCCTACAGTGGAAAATTACATTGTAAAAAGTGCAGAAAAGATGAAGCTGATCAGCTTGGTTTGAACAAAAATGATAAAACTTTTTTAAAAAACTCAAAATCTTATGTGGATTTTTGTTCAAAGAAGAAAAAAATGAATTGATGATTTCGGATTTTGGGAATTAGAAAGAGATGGAGGGGATGCAGTAAAAAGTGTAAGATAACTAACAACTAGATAGAAAAAAGGGTGAAAAGCATAATTTATGTTTTTTTTTCTTTTTTTAATTCTATCTTCCTTCTCTACTTCTCATTTTTATCTCATTTTTTGTATTTTATTATATTGCATGTATATGTGTTGTTTGTCTTCATGTTCATATACATATGAATATGAATATGTATATACACACATATATATATATATATAAGGAAATAAGAAGGAAGTAATTTAAAGGGGACTGAAAAATTGTATATTCCACTTTGGAGAGGAGACTTTTCTGTTGTAAAGGCTGTTCGGTGCAAGTCTGATTTAAAGATGAGACGCTTTAAGAAGCACAGTGGGAAGTCATCTATCTCTTCAGAGCACCGACAAACAGTTTTAGCAAGCACACACAGGTCACGGCCTTTTTCATTACAGAAAGATGAATTATATTTTTTTTAATTGCTATTTAAATTACAGTGATTATTTGTGCATTTTGCATCCTTTTATTAATTAACATATAGAAACAATGCAAATATATTTTCCCCTGTTGTACAAAACAGCTACCTTGCTAGGCTCAATGCCTGGCAATAGAATTGTTTTCAGGATCTGTAGCTGGGTATTTCAAGTTCTGCCATTTCTCTTGGGGCCAAATGCATGCTGTTCTGTCCACTGAATACCCAGAATGCCAATGAAACATGAACAGACAGCAAAGGAACAGGGCTCCTGAGAGCAGCAATGACTTTCCAACGCTTGTCTTCTAGAACAAGTTACAGCAACAAGCAGAATGAGTTGTGTCTTTTAAGCCGCACTAAATCATGCTGCAGTTCATGAGTTCACCTTTCACCTCTGTGAAATTGCACTGGAAATAAATCCCTGGTGGAGGAGGGCAGTGGGGGGGGGAGGGCAACAGGCTAATTCAGCTGCCCCCTCTCAGTGGAGCTCTACACAATCCATCTCCTTGCTCTGAGAGGCCCAGCTGAAATAAATGGGCAGAAGTTCCCTCTTGCAACAGTGGCCCCAACTATGCTCCCAAGAAACTACAGAAGTCAAACATAGGGGAGGGTTACTGCCACAGGTCTTTCGAAAATTGCAAGCAGATCATTTTTGCAGCTCACCCCCATTCTTGCTTTTAGTGCGTGTGATCCACCCTCTCCTACCTTCCCACCTGCTTGATACAGATTGGAACTGCAGCAGCATGTCTAGCACCCATCTACAACGAACGATGCTTTTGCTGGCTGGGAAAAATGGGTGCTATGATACATCTGAAGGGTCTCCCTTTGGGAACAATTAGGATCATTGCTCAGCTGCTGCTTCTCTGGAGGGGAGGGTGAGTGGCAGGAAAGCATCCAGAGTAGATGTCTATGGAGTTTCTCATTCATTCAGACCACGGTTGTCCCAAAGGTGCGTTTCCTCAACTGGACTTTCTTGTTTTTTTTCCCTTTGAAAACATTTCACTTTTCATCCAAGATGCTTCTTCAGTTCAGCACCTTTGGGACTTCAGGAGCAGAGTGCGATCTCTCCTTTGTTAGCAGCTTTCCCAACTGAAAATTGCCCTTCCCTGTTCCCCGCCCCCCAAGAATTTTATGAGGTAAAAATGGACTGCTGTGCTAAAAATGGAAAGAGAGTGTAGACTACAGAATGGAAGTGGCTAGGAGAAGAAGGATGAAGAAAGTGTTCCTGCATTCCCAAGGACTTCTCCTGCTGAAGGGGAAAAGGAACCATTAACTGAGTATTATTTGTAATTGTAATAGTTTTCAATTTGGCCCCCTCACCTTCATGAAATGAAACCTGACAGCAATAGCTTTTTAAGCCCGGTTCACAAATCCCCATTTAGAGCCAGCTCAGTATTATTCTGTTGCAGCTGCTTTTGTGGCTTTTTAGAAGTAATTTGCAGGTTTGGGAGAAAATGGATCCCAGATTAGGATCCTGGCATAAGCAGAGAGGCTATAATGCTTCCTTTGCTCTGCTGAGCCCTTCCCACCTGCCATTTGTATTGGAAGCAAAAATGCCATTTGCTTTAATGGGACCTTTTCCTCACAATGCACAAAAACAGGTCCAGAAGCTCCAGCCTGCATCTACATTTAAGGGGAAACAGGTTAACTCTTTTCGTAACCCAGATTGGAAGGGAGCAGGGCACACTTTCCTTTTTAAAAGCAATTATGAAATGGCATGAATGGTTTTTCATCAGGTAAAATAAAAAGTAGGTGACTAATCTGCCCTGTCTTACATTATCAACAAGGGTATTTGATTTGCTCTCTTCTCCAAATTGTATTCCTCTGATGTGATCCCATGTTTGCACAGCCACAAACAAAAGCATTGGTCTCTTAGCCATGTATGCTGCTATATTGAAATTGGCACCTTTATGCTCCAGAGGGAAACCAAGAGGCACGTCTAGTTGGCACACAGAGGGACCTTAATCTGGCAGTGTAGCATGATACGATCAGAGGATCTTTCTGTCATCCTCCTTGCTCAGCAAATTAAGGCAGCTTTGGGGAATAAAATGATTCATCAGTGACCCAAAATTAACATTTCCAAGTAGATAAATTATTATAAGCTTTCCATTTGCATCACTGACTGCAGGCTCTTCATAAGAAAATAAAAGAGCTAGCAGGAGATCATCTGCATAGTAAATGGCTCAGAGCCATGAATTTTTCCTTGGCAATTTCTTTTGTCAGTCAGATGAGGAAGTGTGAGCAGTATCTGGGGGGCTATTACTCTACTTTTCTTCATTCCAGGTCCAATTTTTCCCAAGGTCCACTTACAACACTGCCAAAATAATGGTCTTTCCCACACATAGAAATTCTCATCACCTTTGCATCATTCATTAATCCTCTCAGTCTTTCACCATAAACAAATCAAAACCATCATTTCTTTAGATTTATAATAATTTCTTTCGCATGTTACGGATGAACGAACTTCTGCTCAAACTACAGCATGTTAGAGATATTCAAAAGATTCTATCCATGTAGACGTCCATGTAACCAAAAGCCAGTTTGGTGTGGTTTGTGCCCACATCAAAATATGTGTTTAGTCTGGTTAGAGATCTGAAACGTGATATGTGGGTAGAAATGTACTGGAACAGAAAAAGCAGGAAAAAAGCATAGCCATTAGTTGCAGGAGTAGTGTGTGGTAACAATTAAGAGGGGATAGGAAAAGGAAGGCATTGGGAAGATCAGGGGATGGTTGAGCAAGATGCTTTAATTTGCTACTATCCTCCTCAAATTCAAGTGTTGCATATCCATCTAGCCCACCACATATTTAAGGGTTAGTAGATTGTATTTGTCTACTTGAATTCAAAGGCAGTGATTATTAAGAATAATGGGAAAGGAAGGTGCTATTAAAACTAGGAGATGGGCTGGCACAGAGGCCATTTGGAAGAGAAGGGAGAAAGAGGGAGACATACAAGCCTTTCCCAGCATGCCCCATAAGACCTCTTTGGAATTTGTCTTGGCTGAAATCCAGAACAAGCAAAATGTTCCAGGTTTTTGGTTTAAAGGAAAGGCAACTGCTTGGAATGGTTCAGCTAAATTTCAAAGCCCTGATGCATTTGTTTCAAATTTAAAACAAAGCCTATTTTCCATTGCATGTACTTCCATAACCCACATATTCAAAACCAAGAAACCCCTTTCTAAGCAGATACTCATCAAGAAGTCACCATTCTCATTTATTCTCGGATGACTCAACGATACAAACCATTTTCTCTACTTTTGTTAACCCTCCACCCACCCTTCATTTCCTCTGACAGAATACATTTTCCCTAGATCTCATTCATTCAGTAAGTTGTTGTTTTTGTTTGCGAGATCCATTTGTTGTGTAATGCTTTTGCCTAGTTCTTATAGTGAAACTACTGTATGAATACATGATGCAACAAAGGTTTTTGTTTTTCAGCTGGCTTGTGACAGAACCCGATGGAGATTTGGGCTGGGAGGGAGAGATTGCCTCCAAGTTTATCCAGCTGGCTTGTGTGCCTAAGGGAGGACTAGAACCTGCATCTCCCCCGTTTCTAATCCAGCACTAACTGCAACTATACCATGTTAGCTCTCAGGTTTATTCAGGTTTTTTTCCCCCAGAACTCATCTCAGTTTCTTCCAAAATCACCATTTGAGACTGACATGCAACCATCAATATTAGAAAGCTATGATCCTACTCGCCCATATAGATGATACCAATTAATAAGCCTTTCTGATATATATCTTAGTCCTTTTATATCTAATTAAATCTATACATTCACTTCCTTGCATGTATGCATTAACTCCAGTCCACAAGATCCACCCACCTTCATTCACATCAATTACATTTCCCCTTCTTAGTTTCACAAACTACAGTGATTTTCATTCTTTTTTTCATTACTTAATTCATTACATTCTTTACATATTACTCCTCTTAAATGTCCAAATGATACTTTTCCATATAATTCTGTCATTAGCAGATGGAGTCATGAGTACTGTAAAGCAGAAAAAGGACAGAGTAAGTAGCTAACTTAATCATTCTGGTATCTATGCAGCCTTCCCTGTTAATCTTAAGGACAGAAAGTACCAATCAATCTGGGCACATTTTGGATAATATGCAACAAGCTCAGCCAAAGCCCAGTTTTATGGCCAACATCTCACATTCTTGTATGCAAATTAAAATGTCTAGTCTAGAAACCACATTATAAGTCTGGATACTGTTACCTGCATGCTAGCCATTCAGAGGTAGGTCCAGTATAAGGGCCCTCTCAGGAAAAAGCTGTTCTAATGAATATAGAAAACATTTCTCATATGCAGCCTTTAGTGTAAAGACTTGCATGTTTATTTCTTTCTCTATTGTATCTTTTCTAGATTTTGTCTGTAAAACTTCAAATGATCTTGGGAGGGTAATAGAGATTTTAAAAAAACCCACCTCTCTTTCGCAAATCATTGTTACTTGAAACTTTTGCTGCCAAGCAATAGTAGCAGTCATACAACATAAATTCTTCTTGTGTCATTCTTCTGAGTTTTTCAAGTTATATTTTAAGTTTGTCCATTAAATAAATTTCCAAACACAATTTATCCCCCTTTTCATGTCCCGCTAATTTATGTTCCTTTTATCATAATTCACTTAGCTACCGTCTTGCTTGTTTTTATGGCTAAAGCAGAGATTTCTAGATTGGGACATGGCCCAAGAGCTCATTACATGCAAGTCATCTGTTGAAGTCATTAGCAAAGCCCAGAGGTGACCTCCCTTTTGTACTTCTGTTAACAGGAGGTTTACATGGAAAATCCACCTGCCAATTAAAAATCTGACCTTCCACTTCCTTATTTTTAAAATGTTTTTCGTTGATTTCTGTCCAGAAACTGAATGTGTATATAAGTACCATTTACGCTTTCAGTAGCAATGGGTGTGGGAAAAGGAGATTGGCTCGCTGCTTCTTTGCAAACTTTTTACACACACCCCTTCATCCCTGTCTTTAATCACGCACACCCCAGCATATAGTAATAGTCCTTCCCTGTCCCGTAAGATTTGAACTCTCAAGAAGGTAAAAGCTGTTTCTGCTTGGTTATCCTCATCCTATCCTGGCCAGGAAAGCTCACCAAGGGCTGAGTAGTACAGGATTGCTACCATTTATTCTTTCACTTTTTTGTGATATCCTCTTTTTTCTTTCTTCTCTTTCTGTTGCTCCCACTGTTTCACTCACCTTCTTCTTACTTTTTCAATCAGTAGACAGTCTGGGAAAAGACAGATAGCACTTACTGGTCATCTGATCTGAACTGAACAGTTGAAGAAGGCTTTTGATATCAGCCACCCTGGTCTAGATAACACAAAAAGAGAGTGTTATCTCAGCAAAGTGCAGCAAGATTGGTTGGACTATCCTGATGAAGATATTGTCTGTGCCTTTAGACAGGAATAGGGGTGGGTGGGTTTAGCATCAGAAACACACGGATATTTTTCTGGCAAAGCAACATTTTGTAGCCTACAAGGAGTGATGACCTTCATCTTCTGTTTACATGTTCCTTCAGTCATAAATGGAAGATAAAGTTTTCAACAGAACTTATAATGATTCCTCGTTCTCCATAGCTCTCGAATCCATGACCCTGCCCACTGTTTCCTATACTTATCTCTGTTGCAATTTCACTTATATTGCTTTTTTTAGACTGCTGCATCGCTGCTCAGATGCATCTTTAGCCTGACGCTCACGCCTTCTAAAACAGCCTCCCTGACTTAGTGCCCTCCAATTGGGATTCAGTTTTCATATTCCAAAAAAACATGCCTAGGTAGCTAAGAATTATAGAAGTTGTGTAATTCACTGCATCTGAAAGCCTGAGAAAGGTTTTTCTGATTCCTCTTCCAGCTTCTCGGGAAACTTGCTGCCTGCTAGTAACACAATATCTGCAGAGATTGCTACTTTCCTACTGGGAAAAGTCAAAAGTAGGAAGATACTATCTCAGATATTAAGTACCAGCCCTAAAAGTGATGTATAAATAGGCCAACAATCACAGTCAGTGTGAAATGTGGTCAGTGTGAAATGTCTACTTTATTAAACATGAGAGGCGACAAAAATGTAACTGCAATAAGACTTTAATAAGACGCAGAATGGTGGAAAGTTTTCACATTATCCACAATGGAAGAATGGATGGTGAAGATGATGGAATTTGCCAGAATGGCTAAACTGATTGTTAGAGAAAAGACACTAAGTTTAACGCCTATTGGAGGAAATCCATTTTGGACTTTTTGCAGGAAACAGGTAAAAATAAAATAATGATATACAGTTTTGTTGATTACAAAAAATAGTATTGTAGATTATAGGGCAAAAAAATGAAAGTGATGTTATAGCCTTAGAGCAAGAGTTTACCTTACATTTGCACTTATAACTGCTGTAAAAGAAAATCAGAAGTCTCTTTTTTGTTCTTTTTTTCCTTCTTTCTTTTTTGTACTTTCGGCTTTGTTCTTTTTTTCTTTCTTTTTCTTTCTTTTACTGTATCTTAATACTAGCTTTTATTTTCCTTGTTTAAAATTCTAATTACATTATTTTTAAAAAGGAAGGGACTAAAGTTCTTCTTCTTTAATCTGCTGTGTTCTCATCATACCTGCATGAAAATCACACACTTCAATTACTTGACGGTTGATACATTTTATTACTGTATTTTCATTGGTGGGGGAAAATAGGAGCAACCTATACTACTCACACCACTGAAGTTCTAGGTTCTGCTAATTTGACTGAGCAGCCTAAATTATATTAGACAGGGCGGTTAATACAGAAGCAGAATCATCCTCATTGTCCTTCTGTCACAGGCATTCAAGATGTCACTTGCTCTGTAACAACTCCCAAAGTCATTTCTCATTTTCATAACTGAATACAAAAATATGCATCTTTAGTCCATCCAATTCATAACTGGGCCAGCCAAGAGAGACAGCCTTGTTTTCCTCTGTATGTCTTTCATTCTTAAAACGCTCTGCCTTGCTACTCTTATTTATATTTTAATACTTCCCATATGCTCTCCCCTTACAGAGTTTAAATTCCTATGGTTATTTCCCCAGAAAGCCACTTTTCATTATAATATATTTCCCCAAGAAAATTTATTCATCATCCTTTTTTTTTTCTATGACAGCCACGTTTTTCCACAACGGGAAATTAAACAGTGTGCCATATGGCCAGAGCAACAAACTTTTAGTACTTGCTTGCTCAATTGTTTTAACACATTGGCCGCCTTTGTACAACATTCTGTTTGCCCAACTAGCATCAGGCTTGTGCCTGACATATGTATTAGGCATGTTAATGGCATGGAGGAAATTAAGTGAAGTTGACAACATGAGGAAAGAACAGTACAATCCCATTAAGGACTGAATGTTATTATGTTTAGGTTTATATGATTGGGGGAAGGGAAGAAGGCCTAAAATAATCTCCCCCAGAACAGGTTCCATTGTTAACCAGCTGTGCAGCCAGATGTTACTGCCATTCAGAGCCCAAAGCAGGGGTGCTGCTCACACTGTCACCTCTGTGATGCTGTTCTACTTTTGTGTCACTCATTTTGTCCTTAGTTTATCTTTTGAATCGTTTGCTTTTGTTGAAGCCCATGTCTCTTCTCGGTTTTCTTTCAGTTTTGAGTGATTAGGAAATGTCTATGACTTATTCGTCCCTTTCTTTGCAGTTATTACTTCTCAGTTGGCTTAAATAACATGATAAACCTATGTGCCATTATGTACATAATTTCAATTTTCACTAGAAATCCTTGGGTTAATTCTGAATGGCTCAAAGGAGTTGCCCCTCAAGAAACATAAAGAATATTAAGAAAACATGTGAACATTACTGTAAGGTATTGGGCTTGCTTGTTAACACCACGTGGTAAAGGCTGATAGGTTGCTAGAGCAGTGAGCTAGCTAACGGCTCCCAGCATCTCAGACAACCCATCTCCAGCGCTGCTATTGGTTGCCCCAGGCAGCAATAAGTTGCTTCAAACCTATTGGCCGCCGCTTAGGGGCCAAGGTATAAATTGCTGCATCTGCAGCCCTGTTCTCTAGTTCAGATCCTGCAAGCAATAAACCATGATCTTTGCTGAACTCACTCGCCTCGTCTTCATTCCTGTGCAACGAACCCAGTACACAACACTGGAGATGAAGGTGGGATCCTGCTTCTCTGTCAAAGCTGAAAGTCACTAAGGGAGAGGCAGCGCACGCCTGGTGGGAAAAGCAAATCCCCCCCCCCTATGGTTGGCTAGCTAAGCCACACTAGCGACCACGCACTCAGAGGACCAGTCCCTGAGCAATGGAGAGGCAGGAGCCAAAGACACTGAGATGCAGCCGCGAAGACCAGGAGAATGCCCAAGTTCGGAAGGCTGAGAGAATTTGACATCAAGCAACCAGAAGGATGGCCCTCGTACCTGTCCCAGGTCGAGAATTACCTTCTGGCAAACCAGGTCGCAGAGGATGGACTGAAGGCCGCCACGCTGCTTTGTGTGTGTGGCCCAGCAATGTTCAATCTGGCCGAAAACCTGTTTGTGCCCACGCCGTTGGAATCCATCTCCTACACCGAACTGAAGAAGAAGCTCGGAGAACACTTCCAACCAAAGATGTCAGTATTGCATGGTGCTACACCTTCAAACAATGAATACAGCAGCAGGAAGAGACCGCATCTGAGTACATTGCGGCCTTGAGGCAGGCCGCATGCCTGTGTCGATATTCAGATGTCGAAGAGCGACTTCGAGACCGGCTCATCTTCAGCCTCCGCAACAGAGAGTTGCAGCAGAAACTTTTTGCAGGAGAAGTCCTGTCGTTCGCCAATGCTCAGAACGAAGTCATGGCAGACGAAGCCACCGGTGGAGCTGTCCGAATGATCCAGCCCACCAGAATGATGCTACACGAAGAAACCATCCACCATGAGGACCCAGAACTCACTAGGACTCCGAAGAAGACGCCAAAGTCAACAAGTTGCACAGACAACCCGAACAACAGCACCACAGCAGCAAGCGGCAAGAGACTTCTTACAAAGCAGATCTCTTGCCTAGATTGTGGCAGCCACCACCAATGCTCGGACTGCAGGTTCCAGACAGCCATGTGCTGGGCCTGCGGAAAAACCGGCCACATTGCATCCGTTTGCAGAGGTCACCAGGGATCTGACCAGGAGAGGTACTGGGGCCCCGGGGCCGTTCAGCATGGGGTTTTGCTCAAGCCGTAGAAGTGTCTGCCATACCAGGGCACGATGCCCCATTAAACCCAAGTATAGACTCCAGGTGGAGCTGCAAGGGGTCCCCTGTAAGATGGAGCTGGACACAGGCTCCGCCGTTTCCATTATTTTTCTGGTCACATTTAATTCTGTGTGCAGTCGCAGTAGGAGATGGGCCAAGCTGAGGCCCTCTGACATATTTTTAACAGATTTCCAGAATGCAAAATTTGTAGTCAAGGGTGAAGCCACATTGGCCGTTAAATTTAAAGGGTTTTCAGGGCACCTGGATGTTGTTGTAGTAAGGGGGTCAGAGAACGAGCCTAATTGGGCTCGATTGGTTTGATGCACTAGGCATCCAAGTAACTGGTATCAACCAGACACAAGTTGCAAGTCTAGCGTCAGTTTGCGAGGACTTTGCAGATGTATTTGATTCAGCCCTAGGAACTTACACAGGCCCGCCAATAGCATTCAAACTAGACCCAAATGTGGTTCCCGTCAGGATTAAGCCTTGCATGGTCCCCTTTGCCCTCAAGTATAAAATAGACACAGAACTAGACAAGCTTGTGGAACAGAGCATGTTGCAACCAGTAGATGGTGGGGAGTGGGAAACTCCTATTGTAACACCACTTAAAGCCAACGGGGAAGTCAGAATATGCACAGACTACAAATGCACAATTAACCAGGCCCTTAAACAGCACGCATACCCAGTCCCAGTGGTTAGCCACATCCTGGCATCTTTGCAGGGTGGCACCACTTTTGCAAAAGTAGATTTGGTGCAGGCCTATCAGTAACTACCTGTTGATGAGGCCACAGCTGCAGCACAGACAATTGTGACCCACAGGAGGGCTTTCAGAGTAAAGCGCTTGCAATTTGGGGTCAGTGTAGCCCTGGGCATTTTTCAGGGAATCATGGAACGCACACTCAAAGGCTTCCCAGGGGTTTGCCCCTAATTTGACGATGTGCTTATTGCCAGAGAATCCACAGAAGTGCTAGCAAGGAGGCTCAGAGCTGTCCTGCAGAGGCTGTGTGAAGCAGGCCTCAAACTAAAAAAGAGCAAATGCAGTATTGGGGTTCCCTCGACTGAATTTTTGGGGTTTTGCATTGACGATAATGACATCCACCCAGCTGAGTCCAAAGAAAAGGCCTTTCAGATGTCACCTAGCCCTAAAACAAAACATTCTTGGGCCTCCTCAACTTCTACCACACATTCCTTCCTAACAAGGCCACAGTGGCAGAGCCACTTCACAGGCTCTTAGATAAAAAAGCTTCTTGGAAGTGGACCAGCATTCACAAAAAAGGTTTTCAGGACCTGAAGGCACTTCTGTCGGTCAGTTCTACTATCACTCATTTCAGGGAGTCTAAACCAGTCTGTTTAGCATGTGACACATTCCCATACGGGGTGGGGGCAGTCTTGAGTCACTTAGAGAAAGATGGAACCCAGGTTCCCATTGCATTTTATTCATAGGTTGCTGTCCTCTACTGAGCGTAACTATGCTCAAATTGACAAAGAGCCATTGGCCATTGTAGCTGGAGTTAAAAAATTCCATGACTACTTATATGGCAGGGACTTCACAGTCTTCACAGACCACAAACCATTATTGGGGTTATTCACCACAGATAAGCAGACACCCCACATATTATCCCCTAGAATGCTGAGATGGTCATTTTTTTTTTATCAGCTTACACATTTAAGCTGATTCACAAACCCGGCAAAGAAATGGGCCATGCAGACGGCCTGAGTAGGCTTCCACTGCCACAGATTGAACCAGATCCGGCCCCAGCAGCCCACATATTGTCCATTCAGGACTTGCCAGAGTTTCCCCTCCACGCTGGGGACATAGCTGCAGAAATAACAGCTGATAAGACACTAAGTAGAGTGTTTTCTTGGGTGTACACAGGGTGGCTAGATAAGAGCCCAGGCCCTGAATTTCAGAGTTATTTTACTAGAAGACACGAGCTATCAGCTCACAAGGGTTGTATCCTATGGGGGAACAGTCCCCACCTCACTAAGAGACAGGGTCTTACAATCACTGCATGAAGGTCATCTGGGTATTGTCCGTATGAAAGCTTTAGCTAGAAGCTACTTATGGTGGCCAGGTTTAGACAAGGCCATTGAAGCCCAGGTGCATGGATGTTACACATGCCAGCAATCAAGGCCTGAAATGCCACACGCTCCAGTTCACAGGTGGGAGGAGACACACACTCCCTGGTCTAGAATTCACATAGACTTCACTGGGCCCTTTCAGGGACAGCTCTTCCTTATAGTGGTCAACAGCCACTCTAAATGGCTTGAAATAATTCCAGTTGCTAACATGACTACTTCTAGGACCATCCAGGTGCTTAGGAAACTCTTTGCCACACATGGGCTGCCAGACGTCATAGTATCTGATAATGGAGCCCAATTTACAGCGGCAGAATTTCAGGCATTCCTGAGAGCAAACCTCATCAGGCACGCAATGTTGGCCCCATTTCACCCTTCTTCTAATGGTCAAGCTGAACGGATGGTCCGGACCACAAAGGAGTCACTGAAGCGTATAGTGACTGGGGACAGGCATCACAGATTGGCAGATTTTTTTTCTTTGCCAGCATTCCACGCCCTGCACGGCTACAGGGAAAAGCCCAGCAGAGCTGCGCTGGGGGACAGGTTGCATCCAGATAGGGTGGCAGCAGAAGGTTCATGCCCAAAACCCCCGAGGGGGCTGCAAGTGGGCGACGGGGTATGGGCCAGGAACTATGGGCATGGGAATTTGTGGGTGCCTGTAAAAATTACTAAAACATCAGGCCCCCTCTCTTACGAAGTGGGGCTGGAGGGCGGTGCCACATCGATCAGCTTAGGAAGCATTTCCCAGAACAGCCACAAAGCGAGGACTTCGTCACAGGTCCTTACCAAGGTCCACAAACCAGCAGCCAAGCCAGCCTATGCATAGACTATGAAGGCTCACACAGCCCAAGCAATGAGGAGTTGGCCGTAGAGGAGGGGAGCCTGGATGTGCAACATGGGTCCCCTGATGGAGAAAGCCAACCAGATGGCTATAGCCACTGTGCTAACTCTGCTGAACAAACTGACTCTGGGGTGGGCCAACCTGGAAAGGCCAACCAGAGAGCACCAAGCCACTCAGAATCACTTGAACTAAGAGACACTGGTCTACCCAGCCCGGGGGGCAAGCTGGTAGGTCAGGACGTGCCTGGTTCCCCCAGGCATTCCACAAGGCCACGCAAACCTCCTGCTTATCTGAAAGATTTTGTTCAGTAATAATAAAGCTATAATGTTGTATATACCTTGTATTTAATACTGACTACAAGATTGTAATGGACAATGGAGCTATAAAATTGTAAGTACTTTATTGTGCTGCTAAGTGGAACCTATTCACACCACTGTTAAGTCTTTGTAAGTGTATTGCTGTAATTATTTTCTATTGTTGCTATAGTGTTGT
This sequence comes from Vipera ursinii, assembly GCF_947247035.1. Lineage (NCBI taxonomy): Eukaryota > Metazoa > Chordata > Lepidosauria > Squamata > Viperidae > Vipera > Vipera ursinii. The sequence goes on along the minus strand of NC_139512.1, from coordinate 176,687,393 downwards.
TCGTTCTAAGGGGGGAGGGGTGTAATATAATGGGCTTGCTTGTTAACACCACATGGTAATGGCTGGTAGGTTGCTAGAGCAATGAGCTAGCTAACGGCTCCCAGCATCTCAGACAACCCATCTCCAGCGCTGCTATTGGTTGCCCCTAGGTGGCAATAGGTTGCTTCAAACCTATTGGCCGCTGCCTAGGGGGCCAAGGTATAAATTGCTGCAGCTGCAGCCCTGTTCTCTAGTTCAGATCCTGCAAGCAATAAACCATGATCTTTGCTGAACTCACTCGCCTCGTCTTCATTCCTGCACAACGAACCCAGTACACAACAATTTCCATTTTGTTCAGCCTAATTATCGAGGGATCCATTGCTTTCAACTGTTACAAAAAATGTCATGTGTCAAATTTGTGAGTGGTTTAACATGACTCTTGTAAGAGCTTGAAAGGCCTCTATTTTCCTTGCAGAGCCAAAAATACAGTATTGTCAAACTAGGCTAAATGAAATATGACTTGACCCATTCCTTGTATGTCTACTCTTTGAAAACATTTCCTTAATCCTTTGCCAGCTTTTTCAGTTTGTTTTGTGTAGGCTCAGGAGCTAAAGGATTAAAAATGTCATCTGAAAAGTTAATCTGGGCAGATACTTTGCTCACACAGGAGAACTGGAATCATTTTTTAAAGCTGGGAATATTTATTTAAACGTAGGTTTCTTCTTTAATTTGTTATTTCTAGACATAGTAAAAATGAATTATTAACCCATTATTATTAATAATTTAAAACAATGATTATTTGTCATACTTTAGCTCTTTCAATTAAAGTCAGAAATTGCATGAACTAATTTCATAGCCATTTATCAGGAGAGAAAATTAAGAAGCATACATCGTATTCTAAATTATATGATTTAGAAACTTATAATGTTAACTTGGTCTGTTTATCTGGAAATAAAAAGGGGTGTTAGGTTGGCTTGCTTCATTCTATTTATTTTTCCTCTGAAACAATCTGATTTTTTTCAGGTGACTTTTGTTTTTCCCCAGATAGCTACATTATTATCCAAGTCATTACCTCCTTTATTATTATTTGTTTACTGTGTTTTCTTTCTTTAGAAACAACTGTTAAAAACTATCTTGAGGTATGTGGCTTTATGACTGACGTGATATCCAATTGATCAGTCTCTTAAGATGGAAAAAATTCTGCGTTCTTTTTTTTGGGGGGGGGGAAATTGATAAGAAGCAGAAAAAAGTTGTCTTATATTTCAATTTTAAACACTAAATTATACCCAAGCATACCATGTCAATCTGGCTTATTTAAGCATGAAGTTTTCTTTTTTGCGGTATGTCATAAATCTTTTTCTTTGATTGGCTGTGGTCTCTTACCTTTTTATTTACAAGATGGATAGATGGGAAGGGTGCAGAGGATTCAGCCAAATATGGGAGGGAGGGGGGGAGGGGCAGAATGGGGTAATTCTGAACATGTTCATTTTCTGAAAGCAGAAAAGAAGAGGGATTAATTCCATACTGAGCCTCCATGAAATTCTTGACCTGATGTTTTTTTTCTAAAGCTCCATAACACTGAACATGATTATTGTGGTTTGTCAGACAGTCAGCCAGATGCTCAGATTGGGTTTGGCATTTTTGTCTACCTATTAAGTCCTTTCCAAGGACTTGGGATAGGCAGATCTGGATGTTTAATGGTGTTATAGATATTGACACAGGATGGAAACTGTTCTGAATAAAGTCACCTTTTGCAATTGACTCATGGTGAGTTTGTCAATGCCAATGGTGCTCAAGTGGTGCTTCAGTTGTTTTGGGATTGCACCAAGCCCCTATTACTATTGGTACTACCTTTGCTGCTGTGCTGCTGCTGCTACTGCTACTACTACTAGTAGTGTTGTTGTTGTTGTTGTTTTATTTAATTTACAGTTTAGGACTGTAAAAGTGTAACAGTTCAAGTCTTAACCAAGGACCTAAGAGCTGTTAAGGTAGCATCTGAGCATAGGCAGTTCCGAGTAAAATGGTTTTTTTTTGCAAAGTCAAGATTCTCAGGTCTAATAAGTTCAAAATTTCCATGTATCGAAGCATCCCTTTGGGTATTGCTTCAAGGGATCCTATTACTATTGGTACAACCACTGATTTCTTCCTCCACAATCGCTCAACTTTAATTTGCAAATCATAATATTTCATTATTTTTTCTAGCTGTTTCTCTTCAATTTGTGCATCACCTGGTATTGCAATATCAATGAACCAGACTTCTTTCTTTTCCACAATAGTGATGTCAGGCATGTTGTGGGCCAGATGTCTGTCTGTTTGATCCGAAAGTCCCACAGGATCTTGACCTGGTCATTTTCAAGAGCTTTGTCAACTTGGAGTTCCCAATAATTTTTGCTGCATTCGAATCCAAACCTCTGGAAAAGCTCCCAAACTATGATTTTGGCAACTCAATCATGACATTGTAGATGCTATATAGAATATACAGAGTTAATCATACATAGACATTTACAGTGTTAATTGTACATAGACATCTGCTTTAAATGATATTTTAAATTGATAAACTCAAGAGAGTTCTGTCCTGATGGGTAAATCAATTACCCATTTGTAGCCGTCTCAGACTCCAGGAATGTCTCATGTGTCTCATGGGGCAAGTCACCTCCTCTTCCAAGCTATGTAACATAATGCCCAAAATTCAGTCTACATGACAGCTGTTGCACCACCATTTATGATGGTGGTGCTGCCATTATAAAAATCAATCACCACGAATCCTCTGAAAAATGGATTATACTCCACATTGGTAACCACCTCGCTAACTCTCCAAAATACACAGAAAACAACTGTGTTTCTTATGCACAGTCAATAAGAATCCTTAAATGTTCTGGAACAGAAATAATTTTGATCTGCCCTGGTTGGTCACACCCTTATTTAGCTTGTCATGTAGCTTATATGAAAATCTACCAGAAAATCAAGGGGGCCATCCATTCTGGAATGACACCATAGATGCTAAATATCTGCCAAATGTTCAAACAGTTAGGCCTCTGTTGCTGATATCCAGACCCACAGGCATACAAGCTGCACATACAAGCTTTTAGTTGGAGCAAATGAGGACCAAGAATTAAGAGTTGCTCAAGGATCACTCTGTTTCCTTGGCTGAGGTGCAACACCCTCAAGTGGTCCATCTGGAGAGAGAGAGAGAGAGAGAGAGAGAGAGAGAGAGAGAGAGAGAGAGAGAGAGAGAGAGAGAGAGAGAGAGAGAGAGAGAGAGAGAGAGAGAGAGAATTCAGGTGCAGCAGTTCAACAGCACAAAAAAGGCTCATGACTTCAGCAACAGTGATTTGGAGGTTTGCCAGGTAAATAAAGGAACCATCACAGTATTGTTACCAGTGCTTTTTTGTTTAAAAAAAAAGGTGCTGGAACTCACTCACATCATACAACCTGCCTTGCCTACCCTACAAGGTTCCATCCAAAAAAGGTGCCGGAACTCCGTTCTGGACGTTCTATGACAAAAAAAGCCCTGATTGTTACACAGGGGAGAAAAAAAGTGTTGATCCTCAGATGACAAAATTTTGTGTCTGGATGAAGACAGCTACTAACAAGAGCAAAACTAAAAAAAAAAGTCAACTCCTGAGTTACCCTCCACTGTAGGCCAGGCAGAAGGCCAAGTGTCTCCAAAGAAAGCCCAAAGCTTACACCAACCTTTCCAACATTTCAGTGAGAACTTTCCTCCTAGCTGTTGCTATACTAAACAATAAAAGAATAATGGCAAATGTTTTCTGTCTTCTGGGAATAATAAATGCATAGATGTTCACTTGCAGGAAATGCTGAATATATAGCAGGCCTCCAACCACTATGATGAGGTTGTTTCAGAATGTGAAGTGGTACATGCCTTTCACAACCTGCCAAATGTGAAATTATGTAAATCACTTTCAAAACATGTTTCCTTTTCATCTGCTGATAGCGTTGGGAGTGATTGAACATTGGATTTATGCCATGTTCCTTTGAACCTAAACATGTTTTAAATTTGTTCTTTAATATATGCATTTCTGAAATTTCCACAATTCTTAAGTTATATTCAGCAAAATTTTGCTTTTGTGTGTTATTTCTGCTTTTTCTCATATGGCATACATATATTATTTATAAATAACTTAAAAAGTATTATTCGTGTTATAATATAATGGTAATATATTCATTATAATGATCAATTGCATTTATTTTTTATTTTTTATTTAATTTATATACTGCCCATCTCCATGATAAGATGACTCTGAGCAGCCTACAGAACTTAAGTATGCAGCATACCTATTGCCAAATATGCCAAAACATTTCCAGGATAAATCACATTATAAGTACAAATTAAATTATTACACTATTTTGAACTTTGCAGTAATTGAGTACATGCTAAAGGTGGCTGGTGGTGGGTGCCCACATGGAGCACCTGACATGACATTGAAACTTGGTCTTCATTGAGAGTACCTGCATCTCTTTTATTCTGTCCTACAATTTTTAAGACAAGATGTTAACTTGTCCTGAAGAACACTTCAAGTATTCCACCAATAATCCAAGCAAAGTTGGAATGTAATCATACCTTTATATCAGGGGTCCCCAACCCCCGGTCCGTGGACCAGTACCGGGGTGCATATGCCAGCAACCGGGCTACAAAAACAAGCAAAGCCCCATCTGCAAGATGCAGACAGCACACAAAACCACATACCCTCCAGTTCGTGGAAAAACCTTTCTCCACATAACCGGTCCCTGGTGCCCAAAAGTTTGGGGACCTCTGCTTTATATACCCTCACCTAACATTTGGCCTGCTACTCAAAGTTTCCATTAACAAGAATGTTTTCATCATCCATAAGAAACATTTTGCAGTCATTCTAATTTAAGGAACAATCCCCCATCTAATTCTTCCCAATTTTCAAGGATGTGAATATGAGCACAAATTCCAAACAGGCACATATCTAGATTTTTTTAAAAAACTATGTCATCATGGAAGTTTTTGTTCCTGCTTTCTCAGACAACATGTTCTATTATGAAATGAAATTGCACTTATAGGATTGGATTGCAAGAACTTTGTGTACAAGTGTTTCTTCCAGCTGCAACTTCTTGGTCTGAACTTGCAAGTGTAGCTCTCTGATCAGGTGAGAAATATTGCAATGTTAAGGGAGGACTGAAATGTTCTCAAGGCATCTGGGACTCCATTTCAATATATAGAAAGCAGTCACCTTCAAGTATGTTTTATATGTTGAAGGCTCATGACACTACGGTACCAAATGCTTCCTAACCTTCTTAAGTTCTACTTAGCCACATACATAGAAAATAAATGCTTTATCTCCATTTTATTTCAGCTTTGACTTTTCCCAAGACAAATGCACAGAAGTATCACTACGTGTTTTTGGCTGCTCACCAAACAGACGTACTCCCTTCAACCACAGAACTGGAAAAGTCACTACAGGTGACAGAAGCAAGAAGCATCAGCATTTCCTAAGACACATAACACACACATGCTTTCCATTTTACAGGAGTGGACCATTAACCTTTATTTGGCAGATTGCACCTACCTTAAAGGTCTCAAATCTCACAGAACATAATAGCTATCATTCAGTTATTATAGCATCTCTTTTTCATGTAACTCTATCCTATTCAGGCTACATGTCTGTCTGTCTGTCTGTTTATGCAGTAGTCATACAGGTTATGTTCTTCATTCTTTCTGTGTATCAAAATTTCCATTGTGAGAACTCAACTGCTGAATTTGTGTAAAGGAGATTTGGGAGGAAGCTAGTCCTATTTTCACAGGCTTCTTTCTCCTGCCGTCTCCCCACCCACCCCACAACTTGTGATTTTTCAGTAGTATTCCCTCTGAGCCCAATTTACATCTGGGAAGGAAGTGGTTATAGTACAGTTAGTCTTGCTGTAGTTAAATACTATTAAGTTAACATTATGCATCTGTGGGTAGGAGAAGATGGGAGGAGTGATATAATTTTTAAAAAGGGCAGTGATTTTTAGCTACTTGACTGAATTATCCCCCCATTTTTGTCCATTCAAAGCCCCCACCGCTATTTCTTCAGTCAGAAACCTATTCTATTCAAGCTTTTATTATGCCATATGTGTAGCTTGTGGTTATATTGAAGCACATAAATCTCGAGTGAGCTGCAAAACATTAAGCCACCATTATCCTTATAATTTCATTATCTCCATTTCTCTACCCTATGACATTTCAAACTAATTGAACACCCGAGATTTTCCAGTGAAGTTTATTTTCCAGACTTTATTAAAGTAATGTCTGAGAGAGAGAAAAATGTCTACACTCAGCATTTCCTAAAACATCCCAATTTATTAAGTGGACGTGGGTTTGGAAAGAGAGCCTAAGAACCAAAGCATTCATTTCCCCCATTTCTGAGGTATGTGTGTTTAAACGCACATTTTCAAGGGAAAATAATACTAAATTATAGGACACTTGGAACTTGTTGAATGTTTTCCATAATACAGTTTTGAAAACCTTGGCTGCTATTTCTTCAGAAATCAAATTTTTATGGATTTAATATGTTGTATCAATTTGTTTGTTGCCACAGAATATATTCTTTCAATTTAATAGATGTAGTTAATAGCAACTCAATCCTCCTCTAGCAGTTCACGTGCAATTGTTTTGAAACAGCGCACAGGCTAGAATTCACTGGTATGTTTGACCATAAGACATGAGATAGTGTTTGGTTAACCCTTGTTGCAAATGAATAACTGCCTCGCTGAATTCCCATGCATGTAAAATGGAGAAACCAAAAAGAAAAAAAAATAGCATGATCGACAATCTCCAGCTCAAACAGAAAGGCATCAGAGAGTGGTATGAATTGTTGGCCTCGTCTAACGCAGAGGTGGGGAAATATGGCCCCTTCTGGACTTGAACTCCCAGAATTCCTGAGCTAGCATGGCTGGTTCAGGAATTCTGGGAGTTGAAGTCCACAAGTCTTAAAAGGGCCTTAGTTTTCCACCCCTGGTCTAATGGAAGGGTTCTCTTCTCTAGGTTCTCTGTCTAGAGAAGAAAACTAGGCCTGATCTAATGGAAGCCTTCTCTTCTTATGTCCTGGTGCTGAAAGAGATCTTGCTGTTGATACTCAAAGAGATCTAAGGCCTTTACTGACTGCCTTCCCTTCATGGATATGCATAATTCCCTTAAAAAGGCATTCACTGAACTGCTTGGAAGAGAATTATAAAGTTTAATTGGAGACTATGTAAAGATGGAAGTGTTTCCTTTTATCTGTCCTGAATCTCTGCTCATTCTGCTTGGTTAAATGACCCGAGATCATGAACATCTCTATTACATTATATTCAACTTCCTCCTGTTTTTCCCCCCCTAAGTTATCGCTTCTGTTTGCGTTCTCTGTCTGTCTGTCTGTCTGTCTGTCTGTCTGTCTGTCTCTGTCTCTCTCTCTCTCTCTGTCTCTCTCTCTCTCTCTCTCTCTCTCTCTCTCTCTCTCTCACACACACACACACACTTGTATAAATTAAAATTAAAATTTTGTCAAGGAGTACAGGGTTGCGGTTGCTCTAAAATCACATTGATGATCCTGTGAAATTCACACTAAATGTAGCAGTAATAAGATAAACCCAAACCCTACAGTTAATGTTCCAAATCTTCATTAGCACCTCCATGCCAAGACAACCATAACCATTTATTTTTAAAGAATACATATGGAATCAAAATGTCAGTGGAATTAACTTCTAGTTATGATCAGAGGCTAATTATACACTTTTTTTAAAAAAAACCAGGCAATCCAAAGTTACCTTCCAAATTATGGGAAAGCAGAGCTCTCCAAGCAATAATGGCTCAGTTGTAGATGCTGTCAATGAGCTTTCCCAAGGTAGTGACCGTCGTATGTATTGGGACTCCAATTCCCAGAACTCCTTTCTAGCATGATTAGTGTAAATCCCAGCATATCTGAAGCACACCACTTTGAGGAAGACTTTTGGATCCATCCTTGACTCTTCTGCAGATTGACTAGAAATTTTAGATTAATCCCACCAGGCAAAATGTGAAGGAAAAAGAATAGTAAAGCAATTGTGATTGGAAATGCAAAAACTTCAGCTTCAAATGTTTTGGCCTAATTCAAATATTTGAGAAGTGGTTTTATTTATATTAGGAACAAGGGACCTTCTGCACTAAGTTACTCATAAAATCACATATAAAGCAAACTATTGGTTCAAACTATCACACCAACGTTGTAAATGCCCCCAGAATTGTATATATGGCCTGAAAAAATAGATAGCAACATTATTTTCACCATAAATCAATCTTCAAGTTCATTAACTTGTTTTTACTGTGGTTCTTTGTATTCTTTTGAGTTCATTAACATCTTTCTGAGATGGAGGTAGCTAGCTCAGAATTATGAATGTGTTTCTTTCAGATCGTTACTGAGAAATGTAGCAACCTCTGTGGCACTTGAAATGATGTGATATCTATAGAAATTGTTATTGAAAGAAAATGTATGGAGAAGTCATACCCAGTCCCTTTTGTGTTGGATGGGGCTTCCTTCCATGAAGGATTGGAGCTTCAGTGAATTAAACCTGATGACAATAGTGTTACAAACTATGAAATTGCTGTATAATTGCTGACAGTGTTATTGATTTATATATTTGCAAACAGGGGAATCACATAACTGATTTTCTAGGAAGAAAATTTTACTTAAGCTGATCCCCTGCCAAGCGCTATTTTTATGGAGAAACATCCAAAAGGCTCAAGTACTAGGGGAGAGGAATTAAGAAAAAACCTAGTTGGACTTCCACGTTCCTGTCACTTGCAGATGCCTTTTTTTGTTTTTAATATTATCCTGATGTAAAAGCAGGTTTCAGAATATTTCAGCTATATGGGGAGTTGTCCTTATCCCTTTCAATTTATGGCCTGATATTTTCCTTCTTTTTTTTCCCCAAAAAGTTTTTATTAGTTTTTTTCCCATACATTCAATAATAATTTTTCAACTTACGTGCTGTCTGAGTTTACATTCTTTAATACATATTTAATTCCTAATCCTTTATTCTTTCCTCTAGCCATCAATAAAATAAGTCCCAAGTTTGATAATATTCCGTTTCTTTTTTTTTCTTTCAGTCTCATAGTCAGTCTGTCCATCTCTGTGCATTCCTTCATTTTTCCAATATTGCGCGAATATAATTCTTGCCGCTGTTGTGACATGTGAAATCAAATATAAGCTTTGTTTGTTAGTCTTTTCTGGCATTATACCTAATAAAAAAAGTTCAGGTTTAAAATCTACATGCTCTCCCAACATCTTTTCTAGCCAGGTATGTATCTTTTTCCAATCATTCTTTACTTTGTCACATGTTCACCAAACATGATAATATGTGCCTGACTTATGTTTACATTTCCAACATCTATCTGACACATTTTTAAACATTTTTGCTAGTTTGCTGGTGGCAAGTGCCATCTATAGAACATTTTATATAAATTTTCTTTGTATGAAGTTGACATTGTCGATTTGTAATTACTTTCCCTTAAATTTTGCCATTTTTCTAATTCTATATTATATCCAAAATTTTTCACCCATCTTTCTTTAACTTGTTCACTTTCCATTTTCAAAGTTAATAGAAAATTATACATTTTCTTAATTAGTTTCTCATCCGAAGTTAACAATGTCTTATAAAACACAGCTTTGTTCCTTATAAAATCCGTACAGTTTAACATCTTTATCATATCTGGCTTGCATTTGCAAATGTGCCCACCATGATAGATTGATACCCTGATTTTCCATTTCTTGTTTAGATTTTAAATTCCCTTCAGAGTTTACAATATCTCTATATGTCCAGATTTTTTCAAAATTCATTAATTTGGATGTACAAATGTTTCCATTGTTGACAACCACCCTGGAATTTTCAAATATATTTTACATTTTATTTTTCCCCACATTGTTAACGATGCATTTCTTATATAATGATTTTGGAAATATTTATGAACTTTATTTTTCCCATACCATAAAAAAGTGTGCCACCCAAATTGTAAGTCATGCCTCTCCAGACTTAATAGCCTTTTATTTCTAAGAGTTAACCATTCTTTTACCCATGTTAATACGGATGCTTGATAATATAAAACCCACTCTGGTTTGTTTATTGTATATTGTTTTTATCATGTTTATAAAATTCTGTCCAAAGTCCATTATTTGTCATTGCTGAATCATGAATTGCCAGGAAACATTATCAAATGCCTTTTGGGCATCTAGAAATATTAGTGCTAGTTGTTTCCCTGGATGTAGTTCATAATATTCTAATACGTTCATTATCACTTTTAAATTGTTTTTAATTTGTCTCTTTGGCAAAAAACCATTTTGATCTGAATGTATAAATTCAGTTAAGTATCTTTTCAGTCTCTCTGCCATTACTGAAGTAAGCATTTTATAATCCACATTCAGTAAGGATATTGGCCTATAATTTTTTATCTGTATTAAATCTGAGTCTTCTTTTGGTATTAAGCTAATATTTGCTTCTATCCATGTATTTGGGAGTTTAGCGTCCAACAAAAGTTCATTGCAAACGTCTTTCAGTGGTTCACTTAGTACATCTTGTAAGGCTTTATATAACTCCGCCGGTAGTCCATCTGGCCCCGGTGTCTTCTCGTTTTTTCGTCTTCTAATAGCCTCTATTATTTCTATCATTGTTATTTTTTCCTCTAGCATAATCTTACGGGTTTCTGGAATTTTTGGAAGGTTATATGCTTCCAAACATTGGATCATTCTCTCTCTTGGAATTTCTTCTATTTTGTACAGTTTCTTGTAATATTCTTTAATTATCTTTTTTATTTCTTCGCTTTTAAATTGTAGACAACCTTTTTCATCTACTAAATTCTTTATCATTTTCTTCTCCTTCTGTTTTTTAAGTTTATATGCTAACCATCTTCCTAGTTTATTTGCATTTTCAAAAAAATAATTTTTTTTGCTCTTTTTATTCGCTGTGCCAATTTTTCTGAATCTAACAGATTTAATTTGTGTTTCCATTTCTCTTTTTAGAATCTTCTTTTGTGGATTCATTTGCAGTTCTGATTCTAATTTTCCAAATTTTTCTTTTAATAGTCCATACTGCTGTCTTTTCTGTTTGTTTGGGTTTTTTGCCATGTATGTTATAGCTATACCTCTAAAGTATGCTTTGGCTGTGTCCCATATATTTCATAATGTTGTATCTTCTTTTTTATTTTATTTGAAGAAAAACTCCATTTCTTTTTTTGCTAGCTCTATAAATTCTCTTTCTTTTAATATAGATTGGTTCAAAGTCCATCTTGATTTTTTTTGTATTCCTCTCCACATCACTTTTAAAGGATTATGATCTGCCCATGTATCTAATTCTATCTCAATTTCCTGCATGTTTGTACTCAATTCAGATGTCATCCAAATCATATCAATTCAAAACCAGGATTTTTGACTGTTTGAATAAAATGTATATTGTAATTTTCTTGGATTAATTTCCCTCCAAACATCTTGTACTCCAATTTCTTCTATCATGTTAAACAGGGCTTTTTTTTCTCATAGAATGCTCAGAACGGAGTTCCAGCACCTTTTTTTGATGGATTTTTTCAACTTTTGCACAAGCTGTGCTACTACCTTTATTGGCTTTCAAAAGCCAATAGGAATTGCTGCTGAGCATGCCAAAAGACCCAGCCGGCAAACATTGCACATGCAAGTTGTCTCCAACAAAGGCGAGTTGGCAAAAACTTTGCACCCCTCCCTGCTGCCCAACTACACCATCTCCTAGTTGTAAGTAAGAGAGGACCAGGAGTGGGAGATGGGGAGCAGCACTTAATTCTGCCCTGCCAAAAAACCAGAGTGCAGATGGACTCCTGCCTTGTGCTCACCCGTGTCAGTCAGGCTCTCCATCCCTTGCTGTGGCATGGAGAGACTGGCACCAAAGCACAGAAAACATGTGAGCGCCTGCCTCATGCTCACCTTGTGTCAGCCATGCTGACCACAAGTCAGAAGGAGAACGCAGTGGCAAAGAAACCCCCTCCTCAAATAACTTGCATTTGTCAAGTCCACCCTGCCCTCTGCGAGACCCTTGGCCCAATGGGGAGGCAAGGCTTGGCGAACACGATTTCCATCTACACCTCTTTTTAATGGTAGTCCTGAAGATACCTAGAGAAGGGAGTGGCAACGCCACAGTGCTGTGGGAGCCGTGGGGCCCCCTCTACACAGCGGGGCTGCGCAGGGCAGGTGGTGGGGCAAAGACAGTGCTGGCAGGGTGGCTGAAGGTGCTGGGTGGGAAGGTGGCACGCATGGGGTGCAGCAGGCGGCTGACCTTCCATGGGCCGGGTCAGCTGGTGGCCTGCCTGTTGCTGGACCTGCACCACAGCCACCTCACCCTGTGCACCTATGTGGCCGCCCTGGAGTGCCTGGCCTGCAATGCCTGCTGTGGCCTTGGCCTGCCTGCCACCCATGCCCTCCTGCCACCCCACACCAGCATCTGGCTCAGCGACTGCAAGCTCTGCGCCATTGGTTTGCATTGTGGGAGACACATCACCTTGCACGGATTGGCCCTGAACTGCTGCAGTGACTTAACCTGGTTTGACCACATCGTCCCATGTGGCCTGGAGGGGCTGGGGGTCACCTCCCTCACCCAGGAACTGTGTCTCATGGCTACTATTTTAGTGGTTATCTCATTTTGTACATCTATCTGAAGTGGTAATCTTAAGCATTTTTTTCATAAATTACTTAAGGATATGCAACTATATGTTTCTCATATTTATCTAATGTTACTTTTGCATCTACTTTTTTCAATCCATTTTCTTTCTGTCATTAATTCCCCAAGAATAAGAAATGTAAATTGTAAGCTCCTCATAGCACAGTTCTATATCATTGTTAAAATACACTGGGCAATTTTGGACATATTCATTCATATTCATAAATAGATTGAATTGTAACACTTTCCCCCCTCATCTAAACCTGTTGTCTTTATATAATTTGAACATAGCTAGGCCATTTTTATCAGCAGTTGTAAAGAAATAGAAATAAAATGTTTAACTTATGTATTAATAACAATTTCTTTGCAATTCATTATCTTGTCAGTAACATGACTCCATCAATTAAACACATATATGTGGAAGGCAGAATATGCACTTGTATTAGACATCTATTATCTGCAAGTCCTTCCAAAAGGAACTCAATATATGTCATACTATATATGCAAAAGTTGTCTCCTCTATTAAAGCGCAACACATCATTTTCCAAGTAGACAATAATAATAATAATCCATCTTTACTATACCCACCTGCAGTATATAAACATGGAAGAGCTATCCCACAATTTTTCACACCTATGGCAGCCTACTATGCTGTCTTCAAGATAAATTTGATAAAACAGAACTTAGTGTTCTAGGTTCATCATGAAATAAGTCTGATGAAAATAACTATTTTGGCAGGAATGATTTAATAGCATGCATTTTGGGTTAAGGAGCATTTCGTTCACTTGAACCAATGTGATCATATCTTTAAAATGGTATGTCCAAGTCATCAACAATGTGGTTGCTAATATAGGTAGGTCCGGCTTATCAGCTGTTTGTATTTAAGGAGATGCTCACAACAAATTCTAGTTTATTTGGTGAATGCCTGAAAGATGCATCATTTAAGCCAAAAACAGATGAAAAAACTAAAGGCAATTATGAATTAAGCTTGGCTCAAATCTCAAAGATTTGCTAGACGAAAATTGGACAAAACTTTGGAATTTACTATGAGCATTTGCCTTAAATACAATAAATTAAATTTATGTTAAGCATTGAATATATAATTTTTAATTATGTAAATAAATATAAATATAAATAAATATATAAATAAAATTATATAAATAAAAGATTAACAAGATGAAAGTTCCGGCACCTTTTTTTTTTTTTTAGAAAAAAAGCACTGATGTTAATGGAGGTCTTAGGTAATCTTCTTCTTCCAGTTTTTCCTGTTTTATTACTTTTATAGTCTAATGTCCCATCCACTATTGCGTTAAAGTCTCCTACTAAACAAATATTTTGGTACTCCATTTCTATTATTTTTCTATGGAGATTTTGATAGAATTCTTCCTGGTTGTTATTTGGTGCGTATATTACTATTAACAATGTTTGGTTTTGATGTAAGTATATTTCTACCATCACAATTCTTCCTTCTTCATCTGAATAAATCATTTTAGAATATATTGTCTCTTTAATATATACAGCAACATCTCTTTTTTTCTGTTGTACTGATGCATGATAAAGTTTCCCAATTTTGGGGTACTCCAACAGCTTACAATATTGTTTTTTTATATGTGTCTCTTGCAAACAAATTATATCTATATTTAATTTCTGTAGTTTTCTAAAAAAAATTGATAGGGAGTTTAGTCCATTTATATTTACTGAGAAAATTCCGTTTTCTTTCTCTATTTCAGTTATTTATATTTAGGTCTAGTCGATCTCATGATCCTCTCTTCTCTGGCAATTCCTTCACTCTCTTGATCAGATTTATCTTTCTGTTCTCCTGTTTGTATAGTTGCTTCTTCAGTTGCTTCTTCTATTTGTTTCTGGTCACCACTAATTTTAAGTGGTGCTTATTTTTTCACGTTGAAACATTGTTTCAATAGGTTGTTGGGCTAGGTCAGGGGTAGGCAACCTCGGCTCTTTTATGACTCATGGACTTCAACTCCCATAATTCCTGAGTCAGCATAGCTGAGTCATAAAAGAGCCGTGATTGCCTACCCCTGGGCTAGGTGTTCCAACAGAGGGTGCAGAGAAAGTCTTTTATTTTATTTTTTATTTTTTTATTTTAATTCCATTTATATCCCGCCCTTCTCCGAAGACTCAGGGCGGCTTACAAGCTTAGCAGTAGCCTTCATTCTATGTATATGCCTGCTTATTAGGGCTTTCACACACACCCCAAGCGGCATTATCACAAAGTCAGCTTAATTGCCCCCAACAATCTAGGTCCTCATTTTACCTACCTGGGAAGGATGGAAGGCTGAGTCAACCTTGAGCCTGGTGGGACTCGAACCTGCACTAATTGCAGGCAGCTGGTGTTACTTAAGGAGGCATTAGCCCACTGCTCCACCAAGGCTCTTTTTCATACGTCTGGTGAGGTTTGATGTACTCATTTTTCCAGCCAACTATCTTAGGCTGGAAGGTGAAGAAGGAGAGTGCAAAACTTGAGTTGAAACTTAACATTAAGAAAACCAAGATCATGGCATCCGGCCCTCTCAATTCCTGGCAAATAGATGGGGAAGAAATGGAGGTAGTGACAGATTTTATTTTCCTGGGCTCCAAGATCACTGCAGATGGGGACTGTAGCCAAGAAATTAAAAGACGCTTGCTCCTTGGGAGGAAAGCCATGGCAAATCTAGACAGCACACTAAAAAGCAGAGACATCACCCTGCCAACAAAAGTGCGTATTGTCAAGGCGTATTCCCAGTTGCAATGTATGGCTGTGAAAGTTGGACCATCAGAAAGGCTGAGCACCAAAGAATTGAGGCCTTTGAGCTATGGTGCTGGAGAAGACTCCTGCGAGTCCCTTGGACTGCAAGGCGATCACACCGGTCAGTCCTAGAGGAGATCAACCCTGACTGCTCTTTAGAAGGCCAGATCCTGAAGCTAAAACTCAAATACTTTGGCCACCTAAGGAGAAGGAAGGACTCACTGGAGAAGAGCCTAATGCTGGGAAAGACTGAGGGCAAGAGAAGAAGGGGACGACAGAGAATGAGGCGGCTGGATGGAGTCACTGAAGCAGTAGGCGTGAGCTTAAATGGACTCCAGAAGATGGTAGAGGACAGGAAGGCTTGGAGGAACGTTGTCCATAGGGTCGCGATGGGTCGGACACGACTTCGCAGCTAACAACAACAATCTTAGGCTATAATCCAAACCATAAAAGGAGCCAACTACTTTAGGCTAAATCCAATCTCTCAAAGAGAGAGCACAAAATAAAGCCAGCAAAAAAGAAAAGGAAAAAAAGCCAACTATCTTAGGATAAGATCCAGCCAAAAAGAACGAGCCAACTACTTTAGGCCAAATCCAAATCTCCCAGTCAGATATAAAAGATTTGCTGTCTCCAAATAATTCCTGTTTTGGTTATATCCAGAGTTAACAAGTATAATTGTAGCAAGTCTTTTCACTTGTAAGCTCACACAAAGGCACTTTGTTTACACCAGGTGTTGTTTCAGGGTCAAACAAGTTTCTAATTCTTTTGTTTAATGTTACTGTAGTGTGCTCTTTCACCACTAGATGTCCTCATACACTACTTTGTCAATGTGTGGTTTTAAAAAATTATTACATAGTTTTTACTTTAAAGTTCTCTTGAGGTTATTTACCCTTGAAATTATACCTAAAACAAGTTTTTCCACCTCCTGTAGGTTAAGTAGTCTTTCTTTAAATCAATCTAAGTTCAGTTTTTAAAAGTTTTTTTTTATATTCCTTAAAATCTTTCCCCCTTCTGTAGTTGCTCACCGCCTTTAACTCTCTTCTACCCTAGTCCTTCTGGGGTCTTTACCAACAGGCTGAAGAACAGCTTTTATCCGTGGGCTGTTAGGCTTTTGAATGGGATGTAATCTTATGCAGAGTTGACTTGGGAGGCCGGTGTGTGGTGTAGTTGGTTCACATAGTGTGGTGGGATGGAGGGTTTGTTGTCACTGTGTGTTGGGGGGAGAGAGCACAGGGGGAGGCTCAGCTAATCTCAATGTACACATGTTGTACTTTGACAATAAAGGTTTATTATTATTATTATTATTATTATTATTATTATTATTATTATTATTATTATTATTATTATCACTCTTTACAATCAGAGGACCAACATTCTTAACTCCACAAGGAAAAGGAAAAAGAAATGCCTCACCCAGTTTCAGCATGCTGTTGACAATCAGCTGTTTAATGGAGCGCTGTGGGTCCTCGCTTCTCTTCCAGCTGGCGATGACTCCATCCTTTTAGAGGGTTTCTTCAGTCCGTCTGGACCAACCACCGTCTAGTCCAGACTCCTAAAGCATCCCTCCTAGTTTGTTGCCCCTCCAGGGCAACTTTCCAATTCCCTAGGGTCGCCAGGCAGAATGAAATTGGGTTGGGAAGCTGGAGCCCCGGCTTCTTCCACCTGTCTCACCGAACGCCATACCAGAAGTCTCGATATTTTCCATCGATCATTATTTTTTCTGTGTATACTGCGCTGGATCCCATGCTTGTGAAGGAAGTGCTTTTCAGACTCTTTTTTAAAAAAAGTAAAAATAAAAAAAATCTTCAAACTTTAACCATATTTAATCTATGAAATATTCCATGAGATGGTTTACATGGTAATTGTTAGTCTTATGATATCTTTTCTTTTTGGACTATTTTAAAATAATTACATTTTTTAAAAATAGCTTAGAAATACCCATAGATAGTTCCATATAACTGTACCAATGAAACACCTTCCAGTGGGTTTGCTCTGGCTTAATTCTTTTTAGTTCCTTTTATTTCAACTTTCAAAAAAGTGAAATTTATCACAGACGTAGGACACTACTGGAGTTAAGCCTGTGTAAAGTACTTACTTACTACAGCACCTTATAGAACTAACACCCAAAAATGATGTCCTTATCATCATGGGGGATTGGAATGCTAAAGTAGGAAGCCAAAAGATAACTGGAATAACAGGCAAGTTTGGCCTTGGAGTACAAAATGAAGCAGGGCACAGGCTGATAGAATTTTGTCAAGTGAATACGATGGTCATAGCAAACACTCTTTTCCAACAACCCAAGAGATGGCTCTACACATGGACATCACCAGATGGTCAACACAGAAATCAGATTGACTATATGCTCTGCAGCCAAAGATGGAGAAGCTCTATACAGTCAGTAAAAACAAGACCAGGAGCTGACTGTGGCTCAGACCATGAGCTTCTCATTGCAAAGTTTAAGCTTAAACTGAAGAAAGTAGGAAAAAGCACTAGGCCACTCAGGTATGAATTTAATCATATCCCTGTTGAATATACAGTAGAGGTGACAAATAGATTTATGGAATTAGATCTGATAGACAGAGTGCCTGAAGAACTATGGACAGAGGTTTGCAACATTGTACAAGAGGTATCAACCAAAACCATCCCAAAGAAAAAGAATGCAAGAAAGCAAAATGGCTGTCTGAGGAAGCTTTGCAAATAGCTGAGGAAAGGAGGGAAGCAAAAGGAAAGGGAGAAAAAGAAAGATATGCCCAATTAAATGCAGAATTCCAAAGAATAGCTAGAAGAGATAAGAATGCCTTCTTAAATGAACAGTGCAAAGAAATAGAAGAAAACAATAGAATAGGGAGGACCAGAGATCTTTTCAAGAAAATTGGAGAGATGAAAGGAACGTTTCATGCAAAAATGGGCATGAAAAAGGACCAAAATGGCAGAGACCTAACAGAGGCAGAAGAGATTAAGAAGAGGTGGCAAAATTACACAGAAGAACTATACAAGAATGAGCTTAATGTCCCTGATAATCACAATGAGGTGGTCACTGACCTCAAGCCAGACATCCTAGAATGTGAAGTGAAGTGGGCCTTAGAAAAGCTGAGCAACAACAAAGCTAGTGGAGGTGACAGTATTCCAGCTGAGCTGTTCAAAATCTTAAAAGACGATGCAGTAAAAGTGCTACACTCAATTTGCCAGCAAATTTGGAAAACTCAACAGTGGCCACAGGATTGGAAAAGATCAGTTTACATTCCAATTCCAAAGAAAGGCAGTGCCAAAGAATGTTCAAACTATTGCACCATTGCACTCATTTCTCATGCTAGTAAAGTTATGCTTAAAATTCTACAAGCTAGACTCCAGCAGTATGTGGATCGAGAACTACCAGAAGTACAGGCAGGATTTCAAAGAGGCAGAGGAACTAGAGATCAAATTGCTAACATACGCTGGATCATGGAGAAAGCTAGAGAGTTCCAGAAAAACATCTACTTCTGCTTCATTGACTATGCTAAAGCCTTTGATTGTGTGGATCATAACAAACTGTGGCAAGTCCTTAAAGAGATGGGCATACCAGACCATCTTATTTGTCTCTTGAGAAACCTATATGTGGGCCAAGAAGCAACAGTGAGAACTGGACACGGAACCACTGATTGGTTCAAAATTGGGAAAGGAGTCCGGCAAGACCTATTTAACTTATATGCAGAGCACATCATGAGAAAGGCAAGACTAGATGAATCAAAAGTTGGAATTAAGATTGCCGGAAGAAACATCAACAACCTAAGATATGCAGATGATACCACTCTAATGGCAGAAAGTGAAGAGGAACTAAAGAGCCTCTTGTTGCAAGTGAAGAAGGAGAGTGCAAAAGTTGGGTTGAAACTAAACATTAAGAAAACCAAGATCATGGCACCTGGCCCTCTCAATTCCTGGCAAATAGATGGGGAAGAAATGGAGGTAGTGACAGATTTTATTTTCCTGGGCTCCAAGATCACTGCAGATGGGGACTGTAGCCAAGAAATTAAAAGATGCTTGCTCCTTGGGAGGAAAGCCATGGCAAATCTAGACAGCACACTAAAAAGCAGAGACATCACCCTGTCAACAAAAGTGCGTATAGTCAAGGCTATGGTCTTCCCAGTTGCAATGTATGGCAGTGAAAGCTGGACCATAAAAAAGGCTGAGCGCCAAAGAATTGAAGCCTTTGAACTATGGTGCTGGAGAAGACTCCTGCGAGTCCCTTGGACTGCAAGGCAATCAAACCGGTCAGTCCTAGAGGAGATCAGCCCTGACTGCTGTTTAGAAGGCCAGATCCTGAAGCTAAAACTCAAATACTTTGGCCACCTAATGAGAAGGAAGGATTCACTGGAGAAGAGCCTAATGCTGGGAAAGATTGAGGACAATAGAAGAAAGGGACGACAGAGAATGAGGTGGCTGGATGGAGTCACTGAAGCAGTAGGTGTGAGCTTAAATGGACTCCAGAAGATGGTAGAGGACAGGAAGGCCTGGAGGAACATTGTCCATAGGGTCGCAATGGGTCGCAGACGACTTCGCAACTAACAACAACAACAAAGTACTGAAATCAGTGAACTTCATTTGAGTTCTGGCCTTAATTATAATAAATTCCCTGGATGCCCCACTATCAACTCAAGCTGGCCTATTTGAAAATCTGATTGATTCAGTGAGAAAACAGTGTCCGCTAGCATCCAGACAGTTACAGTTGAGATTAATCGGGTGCCCCAAACTGCAGCTTCTGTCCAATTACTTTTTATGAATAGAATTCCCAGTTCCCTGACATCCAGGAGACCAAAAAACTATTGGAAAAGGGGATAGACTCTTCTTTTTCACCTTTATTTTAAAAGATGTAAAGGATGGTTGATAAAATATGCTTGTTAGCAAAGAAAAAAGAAAGAGAAAAGAAAAAAAGCATTCTCAGTGGCTACATTCCCCCCCCCCAACTAAGATTAATCAGCTTTGCTTGGAATAGCAGGTCTTCAGTAATAATTCTGCAAGAGCAATTCCTATTTGACTGGTTTATAGGAGCTCTTTAGCCCCAATTAATAGACAAGATAAGATAACCTTAAAATTTATGAATCAAGGAGGATTCTTTTAAGAAATAAAAAGCTGGATATGTAAATATGAATTATGCATGCCTGTAATAGTCCAAGAATGAAGCTGAACTGATCCAAGGAATCAATGCCCTCTAACAGCAGTTGCGTTTTGCTTTGTGCTCAGAGCATCTCAGTCGTGGAGCCCAAGGAAGATTCTTCCTACTTCTGGCAGCCTAATTGGGAGACCCTTGAACCCATGCTTCATGCTGTGCTCTGCAGAGCCAAGGAGACAGGGCTAAGGCCACACTTCAATTCAGTTCACACTTCACAATTCAGTGTGTCTGTGGTTGCATGGAGACTCAAGACTGCAGGAAGGAAAGAGTTGGGACTGCGATTACAGAGATGCCTTGCCTTGCTCTGGAGGACTCGAACAAAACAATCAAAATATCAATGCTAATTATGCCTGGTGGAATTTGTTCTAGGGCTAGTAAACCTACAGTTATTTACATTTTTCACATCCTTTCTCTTTTACTTAGTTAGGTTGTCTGACCTATTTCATCTCGGACCTATTGGCTTTCTAAAAAAAATTGCTATGTCTTTGGCTGTTCCCATGACTTCCTGCTTATGGTGCTCAGTTAATGGCCAGAAGACTGTATAGAAAGGCTAGCACTGGTGTTAATAATTTTGAGACATTTTATTACTTCCTTCTATCGCCTGAGGAAGGAAGATTTTCTTAGTAAATGCTTATTATACCTTCCCTGCTGCAGAAGAGAAAGGAAACAAAATATCAGCAAGAAAGATCAATCGGACAAAACGATCTTCATTCATTGCTCTTTTCATTGCTCTTTTCAACCTAGAAATCTCAGCGGAGGCAGGCTCCCCCCGGAAAGATAAATCCAAACATGGGTAGAAATATTCTGTTATCTTTCCAAGACATTGATAGACTATCTGGCATGCAGAGTCGCTATCCTTCCTTCACATTTCAGTTCAAGTCACCTCAGGGGTGTTTTTATGTTAATGGAACATGATCACTGATGCATTTTTAGGAGAGGTGAGACTCTAGGCCAGGCAGAGCTCCAGTTTGCTTAAGCCATCCAGTGCAGAAATGCAGTTTTCCACACTGATCTGTAGCTTTTCCTAGCTGTTTTTTTTATTCCTGTCCTTCCTGATTATCGCCTGCGTGGCTGACAGTCTGGGGGTTACCATAGTCTTTGGGCTGCTATTTCTGCTTCCCAAGGAATTCAACATATCCTGGACTCTAATGAGGTCTATGACTATCACTGAAGTCACTCATAAAGCACTATATCCTTAGTCAGATTAACACAGGCTGGTGGCCTGATCCTAGAGAGAACTCAGGACTTGACTGGAAGTGGGACTTTTCTCTATGCACCCACGAAAAACATTTGTACTGATTCATGCTCTTCCCTCCATTGTTGCTAAAAAACGACCAGCAGACAGATATTTCATTTAGTACAATGTCTAGATGGATATTTCACCAGCTGTAAGAGGCTCCTCTCAATTAATCTAAATTTTCTACACTCAATTATATTACACAGATTGGTTTTGTACTGTAGATGACTCGACTTGCATATTATTGACACTTGAGTGTTAGATATAATTAAACACTTGCAAAATACTGTATGTAAGCGTAATATGATCCTTGTTATTATTAAGGTTCTTTCTTTCTCCTCTATTGCTCTGGAAGCCTTCACTGCCTTCCCTGCTATTGTTGATCAATAATTGCATTCCTCAAGTCAATCTGCAGAGATATGCTTTGCATTCAGGAAAATCCAGAAACTTGAAGTAAATCAGACTGATACCCAGAGATCCAGAGCTCTGAATTGAAAAAGGGTTCTCCCCTCCCCCCAAATAGAATAAATCTGGGGCCTTCAGAAATCTCATTAGTAATTGGAGATTGAGTCGAATGAGCTCTGATCAAGTGATACATCATTTGAGTCAGTCACCTCTTGCTTAATTAACAGTCAGCTGTGAAGCGGCACAAATCCTGAATAACTCATCAATGATGTAGAAGCCGTTTTTAAGTCCTTCTAGGCTCTGAAAAGGAGGCTGGGAGGCTGACATGTCTTGGCTTGGGAGAGAGACCCAGCAAAAAAAAAACCACTGTACAGTCAGGCAAATTTAAACAATTCTATCTTTTTTGCCACTTTTCCATTCCCCAGTGCAACTGCTGTGATGGCAAAAACGTAAAATGAGAGAGTGCTAAGAAAGGACCTTTGTGTTATATGGCCTCTTGAGGGCTTCATCTCTCTGTTTCAGAAACAGGTAGTGAATTAACACAGTCTTCTCAGTCCTGTGTGCAAGACGAAGACAACAAATTTAGCATGAAAGAACCTATAAAGAGTGTATTAATCCCATGAGACTAGTTTTTACATTTAGTTGACTGGATTATAGTGACCATTGAATAGAAGGATCCTCTCTTGAACCATATAAACATGCTGTGAAAACACACCAGATGGTGTGCCTGCAAAAAATAAAAATGAATTCTCCCTAATGTCTCTATATATTGAAAAATCTAATTCCAACTTCTATTCATCATGAGTGTTTTCACCAAGACTCATCAATCAAATGATTTGAGGGAAGAATATTGAAACAGGATCTCAGAACTGATTTAGAGTTCTGTGCTTATTCATAGTTGTTCACACACATCCCACTCGGCCAATTAGGATCAAAACTCAATTTTTGTTAGATCTGAAAGTGCACAGCACTGGAAAACAGAATCACACAGCTGAAAATATTCAACACTAATTCCAATCCCCTCCTCAGTGCAGCAATCCAGATTGTCAACTCATAGCTATTCAGTGTCTGCTTCAACATATTGAGTGATAGTCTACCACATTTTAAAATAATTGGCTCCACGGTCAAACTGCTCCTACCATTGAGAAGTTATTCCTAGCCTTCAACTGGAATTCTTGTAATTTAAGACCATCATTCTGGGTCATGCATTCTGGAAAAAATAGAAAATATCTTATGTATGATACTCCTTCAGGTAATATAAATGGTGCAATTGCATTTCCCAGCTGGTTGACTTGTTTGAGAGGTAAATATACCCAGTTCCTTAATTTTTTCTAGGTTTCTATTATTGCAGCCCCCTTCATGGATTACTACCTTGTCGTGGCGAAGGGGCTTGTATAATTCAATGAAGCTATGAGCTATGCCGTGCAGGGCCACCCAAGACGGACAGGTCATAGCAGAGAGTTTTGACAAAACGTGATCCACTGGAGAAGGAAATGGCAACCCACTCCAGTATCTTTGCCATGAAAACCCTATGGACAGTACCAAAAGGAAAAACGATATGATGCTGGAAGATGAGCCCATCAGGTCGGAAGGCGTCCATTATGCTACTGGGGAAGAGCAGAGGGCTAGTACTAGTAGCGCCAGAAAGAATGAAGCGACTGGGCCAAAGCCGAAAGGACGCTCAGCTGTGGATGTATCTGGTGGTGAAAGGAAAGTCCGATGCTGTAAAGATTTTTTCTCCATAGGAACCTGGAATGTAAGATCCATGAATCAAGGAAAGCTGGACGTGGTCAAAAAAGAGATGACAAGACTGAACATCGACATCTTAGGTATCAGCGAACTAAAATGGACAGGAATGGGTGAATTTAATTCAGATGACCATCAGGTATACTACTGCGGGCAAGAATCCCTCAGAAGAAATGGAGTAGCCTTCATAGTCAATAAAAGAGTAGGAAAAACAATACTGGGATGCAATCCTCAAAATGACAGAATGATCTCAGTTCGAATCCAAGGCAAACCATTCAATATCACAGTAGTCCAAGTCTATGCCCCAACCACCAGTGCTGAAGAGGATGAAATTGACCGGTTCTATGAAGCTCTACAGCACCTTATAGAATTAACACAAAAAAAATGATGTTCTTATCATCATGGGGGATTGGAATGCTAAAGTAGGAAGCCAAAAGATTACCGGAATAACAGGCAAGTTTGGCCTTGGAGTACAAAATGAAGCAGGGCACAGGCTGATAGAAGTTTGTCAAGTGAATACGATGGTCATAGCAAACACTCTTTTCCAACAACCCAAGAGATGGCTCTACACATGGACATCACCAGACGGTCAACACAGAAATCAGATTGACTATATGCTCTGCAGCCAAAGATGGAGAAGCTCTATACAGTCAGTAAAAACAAGACCAGGAGCTGACTGTGGCTCAGACCATGAGCTTCTCATTGCAAAGTTTAAGCTTAAACTGAAGAAAGTTGGAAAAAGCACTAGGCCACTCAGGTATGAATTTAATCATACCCCTGTTGAATATACAGTAGAGGTGACAAACAGATTTATGGAATTAGATCTGATAGACAGAGTGCCTAAAGAACTATGGACAGAGGTTTGCAACATTGTACAAGAGGTATCAACCAAAACCATCCCAAAGAAAAAGAATGCAAGAAAGCAAAATGGCTGTCTGAGGAAGCTTTGCAAATAGCTGAGGAAAGGAGGGAAGCGAAAAGCAAGGGAGAAAAAGAAAGATATGCCCAATTGAATGCAGAATTCCAAAGAATAGCTAGAAGAGATAAGAATGCCTTCTTAAATGAACAGTGCAAAGAAATAGAAGGAAACTATAGAATAGGGAGGACCAGAGATCTTTTCAAGAAAATTGGAGAGATGAAGGGAATGTTTCATGCAAAAATGGGCATGAAAAAGGACCAAAATGGCAGGGATCTCACAGAGGCAGAAGAGATTAAGAAGAGGTGGCAAAATTACACAGAAGAACTATACAAGAATGAGCTTAATGTCCCTGATAATCACAATGAGGTGGTCACTGACCTCAAGCCAGACATCCTAGAATGTGAAGTGAAGTGAGCCTTAGAAAAGCTGAGCAACTACAAAGCTAGTGGAGGTGACAGTATTCCAGCTGAGCTATTCAAAATCTTAAAAGACGATGCAGTAAAAGTGCTACACTCAATTTGCCAGCAAATTTGGAAAACTCAACAGTGGCCACAGGATTGGAAAAGATCAGTTTACATTCCAATTCCAAAGAAAGGCAGTGCCAAAGAATGTTCCAACTACCGCACCATTGCACTCATTTCTCATGCTAGTAAAGTTATGCTTAAAATCCTACAAGCTAGACTTCAGCAGTATGTGGACCGAGAACTACCAGAAGTACAGGCAGGATTTCGAAGAGGCAGAGGAACTAGAGATCAAATTGCCAACATACGTTGGATCATGGAGAAAGCTAGGGAGTTCCAGAAAAACATCTACTTCTGCTTCATTGACTATGCTAAAGCCTTTGATTGTGTGGATCATAACAAACTGTGGCAAGTCCTTAAAGAGATGGGCATACCAGACCATCTTATTTGTCTCTTGAGAAACCTATATGTGGGCCAAGAAGCAACAGTGAGAACTGGACACGGAACCACTAATTGGTTCAAAATTGGGAAAGGAGTCCAGCAAGGCTGTATACTGTCGCCCTGCCTATTTAACTTATATGCAGAGCACATCATGAGAAAGGCAGGGTTAGATGAATCAAAAGTTGGAATTAAGATTGCCAGAAGAAATATCAACAACCTAAGATATTTAATTTAATTTATTGAGATTTATATACCGCCCTTCTCCCAAGGGGACTCAGGGCGGTTCACAGGGCATAAATATAAACAACAATACAAACATTAAAAAACAATTAAATCAATGCCCAAGTTAAAACCAATAATAAAACAAGCCTATATAAAAAACCCATGTACCCCCATCAGGCCAGACCCGCTAGTTCAAATAAATGGATCTTCAACACCCGACGGAAGGATCGGAGGTCTGATGCCATCCGGAGCTCTACCGGCAGTTGGTTCCATAACGCCGGAGCACCCACAGAGAAGGCCCTCCCCCTGGGGGCCACCAGTCGACATTCCTTGACAGGAGGCACTCTGAGGAGGCCCTCTCTGTGGGCGCGCACAGGGCGGAGGGGAGTCGACGCTGGCAGCAGGTGGTCCTCGAGGTATCGCGGACCCATGCCATGTAGGGACTTAAAGATCATAACCAAAACCTTGAACCTTACCCGGAAGACAACTGGCAACCAATGCAGCTCACGGAGCAAAGGTGTAACATGGGAGTACCGGGAAACTCCCAAGACAACTCTCGCGGCCGCATTCTGTACCAGTTGGAGCCTCCGAGTAGTCTTCAAGGGAAGTCCCATGTAGAGAGCGTTACAGTAGTCTAGGCGAGAGGTCACGAGCGCATGAGTGACCGTACATAAGGCCTCCCGGTCCAGATAGGGTCGCAACTGGCGCACCAGGCGAACCTGGGCGAAAGCCCCCCTAGTCACGGCCACTATGTGATCCTCCAGAGTGAGTCGTGAATCTAGGAGGACTCCCAAGTTGCGAGCCCTATCCACAGGGGGTAAAAGCTCACCCCCCATAGAAAGAGGTGGAACATCCCAGGTGTCCCGGGAAGCCGGAATGTACAGCCACTCAGTCTTGTCAGGGTTGAGTTGAAGTCTGTTCCTCCCCATCCAGACCCGAACCGCCTCCAGGCAACGGGACATCACAGCGAGGGCATCACTGGGGTGGTTTGGGGTCGAAATAAAAAGTTGGGTATCATCAGCATATTGATGATACCCAACTCCAAAACCACGAATGATCTCACCCAGCGGTTTCATATAGATGTTGAACTGGAGAGGCGAGAGGACTGACCCCTGAGGAACTCCACAAGTGAGAGTCCTAGGGGTCGACCTCTGCCCCCCTGCCAACACCGACTGCGAGCGTCCCAGGAGATAGGAGGAGAACCACTGGAAAACCGTGCCTCCCACTCCCAATCCCCTGAGACGCTGCAGC
The DNA here is from genome assembly GCF_947247035.1 of Vipera ursinii. Taxonomy (NCBI): domain Eukaryota; kingdom Metazoa; phylum Chordata; class Lepidosauria; order Squamata; family Viperidae; genus Vipera; species Vipera ursinii. The sequence goes on along the minus strand of NC_139512.1, from coordinate 176,660,183 downwards.
AGGATACCATGGTCGATGGTATCGAAAGCCGCCGAGAGGTCTAATAGGACTAGGACAGAGGAATATCCCCTATCCCGAGCCCTCCAGAGATCATTCACCAGAGCGACCAATGCCGTCTCCGTGCTGTGCCCGGGCCTGAAACCCGATTGGTAAGGGTCCAGATAATCCGCTTCATCCAGGACCAGGGGGAGCTGATGCGCCACCACACTCTCAACAACCTTCGCAAGGAAGCGAAGGTTGGAGACTGGACGAAAGTTGTTCAATACAGCTGGGTCCAAGGCAGGCTTCTTGAGGAGAGGTCTCACCACCGCCTCCTTCAAGATGGTGGGGAAATAGCCCTCGCTCAAAGAAGCAGATATAACCGCCTGGAGCCAGCCTCGTGTCCTCTCCCTAGCTGCATAAACCAGCCAAGAAGGGCAAGGGTCCAATAAACATGTGGTGGAACTCAGCTTCCCCATAATCCTGTCCACTTCATCAGGGGTCACAGAATCAAACTCCTCCCAGATAACATTGACAAGACCGCCCGCGTCCTGATCGCCAGACTCTGCCCAGCTGGAGTCCAAACCGGTCCGAATCCGAGCGATTTTATCCGACAGATGTTGACTAAACTCCTCGGCACGACCCTGCAAGGGATCCTCCCTCACCTCCTGATTAAGAAGGGAGCGAGTCACCCTAAACAAGGCGGCCGGGCGATTATCTGCGGACGCGATGAGGGTGGAGAAGTAATTACACCTTGCCTCCCTCATCGCAGCGAGATAAGACCTAATGTAGGTTCTTAACCGCAATGGTCGGGTTCAGATCGGCTGGACCTCCAGCAGCTCTCTAGGCCCCGTTTCCGACGCTTCATCTCCCGGAGCTCCGCGGAGAACCATGGAGCTCGCTGGGATCTGCGCCGGGTCAGGGGCCGCAAGGGTACAACCCGGTCGAGTGCCTCAGTGGCTGCCCTTTCCCAGGCTTCCACTAAGGCATCCGCCGAGCTGTGAGCAATGGAGGCAGGTGGGGACCCCAGCGCCGCTTGGAATCTATCAGGATCCATTAGGCGTCTGGGGCGGTACCATCTAGTTGGCTCCGTACCCCCACGGCGGGGGGTGGCAAAATGGAAGACCAGCCACAGGAGGTGATGATCGGTCCATGACAGGGGCGTAATAAATGGAGAGCCCCCACCAAGATCATCTAACCACCGTCCAGATAAGAAAATCAGGTCAAGGGTGTGGCCTCCCTCATGAGTTGGCTCAGAAATTACCTGCGTCAGGTCCATGGCCGTCATGGAAGCCATGAACTCCCGAGCAAGCTCAGATGAACCTCCCAGGGATGGTAGGTTGACGTCTCCCAAAACTATAAGTTTGGGGAACTCAACCACCAACCCCGAGAGGATATCGAGCAGCTCGGGCAGGGCTGCCGCTACGCGACTAGGCGAAATGTACACGAGCAGCAAGCCCAGCTGCGCCCCAGAGCCAAATCTCATAAAGAGAGACTCACACCCGACTATCTGAGGAACGGTGGTCTCCCGCGGACATAAGGTCTCCCTAACAATCACCGCCACACCCCCACCCCTACCCTGAGCTCGAGGCTGGTGTAGCACCCGGAAGCCTGGTGGGCAAAGGTCAACCAAAGGGATCCCACCCTCTCGGCCCAACCAAGTCTCCGTGATGCAAGCCAGGTCCACATGCTCACCCTCAACTAAATCCCTAACAAGGGGAGCTTTGTTAACCACGGACCTGGCATTCAGGTACACCAGCCTGAGCTCAGGAGGCTGCACATCCTCGCTCCCGGAACCTCGGGAAAGAAGCAGATGATAACACTCTAATGGCAGAAAGTGAAGAAGAACTAAAGAGCCTCTTGTTGCAGGTTAAGAAGGAAAGTGCAAAACATGGGTTGAAACTAAACATTAAGAAAACCAAGATCATGGCATCCGGCCCTCTCAATTCCTGGCAAATAGATGGGGGAAAAATGGAGGTAGTGACAGATTTTATTTTCCTGGGCTCCAAGATCACTGCAGATGGGGACTGTAGCCAAGAAATTAAAAGATGCTTGCTCCTGGGGAGGAAAGCAATGGCAAATCTAGACAGCACACTAAAAAGCAGAGATATCACCCTGTCAACAAAAGTGTGTATAGTCAAGGCTATGGTCTTCCCAGTTGCAATGTATGGCAGTGAAAGCTGGACCATAAAAAAGGCTGAGCGCCAAAGAATTGAGGCCTTTGAACTATGGTGCTGGAGAAGACTCCTGCGAGTCCCTTGGACTGCAAGGTGATCAAACCGGTCAGTCCTAGAGGAGATCAATCCTGACTGCTCTTTAGAAGGCCAGATCCTGAAGCTAAAACTCAAATACTTTGGCCACCTAATGAGAAGGAAGGACTCACTGGAGAAGAGCCTAATGCTGGGAAAGATTGAGGGCAATAGAAGAAGGGGACGACAGAGAATGAGGTGGCTGGATGGAGTCACTGAAGCAGTAGGCGTGAGTTTAAATGGACTCCAGAAGATGGTAGAGGACAGGAAGGCCTGGAGGAACGTTGTCCATAGGGTCGCGATGAGTCGGACACGACTTCGCAGCTAACAACAACAATTATTGCAGCCCCTCTCTGAAAAAGTTCCAATTTAACTGCAGCCCTCATGAAGTGCAGTACCAAAAACTGGAAACAATACCAGGATAGAGTTTGATCAATAAAGAACAGAATATAAATACAGGTATTTCTTGCTTACTAGCAGTAATTGGTACCATAAACTCCTTCACTGAGCAGTGTGATCATGAGGTGCAACATCACGTGACCATGATGACTAATGACAACAGTTCTGGCAGTCCCACTTGCCATCATTAGGTGAATCCCATGCAGTTGCAGTGTTTTTGGTCACATGATCACCATTCGCAGGCTCCTGCTGACTTTACCATTGACTTTGCCTGCCAGAAACCAACAGTGAATGTTGCAAGTGGCAATCATGTTACTGCAGATCATTTGCAAAATTGTAATTGCAATCCGGTTACCAAATGCTTAAGTTGCAATCACATGACTCTGGGAATATTGTGACAGCCACAACTACAAAAACTGATGATAAATAACTTACAGTATTCAGCATCCTTGTAACTTTGAATGGTTGCTGTATGAATGGACGTTAAGCAAGGACAATCTGTAGCATATTTCATGACTGAAAATTGTATTTCTATTGATGAAATCTCAAATTCTGTTTGCCTTTTGTGCAGCCACATTATCCTATTGATTCATGTTCAACTTGTGTTCAGGTACAAATTGAAAGCATGGCTTCCTTTTAAGTCCTATTATCACTCCAGGTTTTATCCATTCAATACCTGCTCATTTCTTTTCCTTAAAAACATTTTGTTTTTTCGGTAAAATTTCGTTTTGTTATTTTTAGTCCATTTGTCTACTAATTTTGAATTTCTTTTTTGATTTCTGGAGCATTAGCTAATCCACATAATTGTGTGTCATTTACAGGAATAATAATCATATCCTCCAATTCCTCATCCAAGATGTTAAAAAAAATATTGAAAGTAGGCTCAGGATTTCATTCTGAGGCAGCTTGTTCAATACCTTTCTCTGGTTTCATAAAAAAAAACATGGATGAGGATTCTTTCAGTAAGATTTTCAAAATATCTAAAAAGGTCTTGCTCAGAAATCCTCTTACAGTTTTTCCTTCTACAACAATAATCAGTTTTATATAGCGTTTAAGATGCTGGCTCAGTACCTAGGAGTTTCCATTGTCAGTCATGAAAAGTTACTGAGTGACTTTGAACCAGTCATTATCTCTCTGCCTAACCTGGAAGAGAGTGGGAAAATAAGAGAGACTCCACACCACATACTGCTTCAAGAGAAAAGGAAGGATATAAATCTAACATCACAGACATCCACCTTAACGTTCATGTCAGTGGCTCATACTTAAGCAGTCTACTGTTCAAAATTTCATTGGCTACAAAACATGTTACACAGTTATGGTTAAGCATTCACACAGCCTACTAAGGAAGTTGCCCACAGAAAATAAAAAGATAAGACAAGATTTAATCTTGATATATCTGTTCTGATGTCTGGTAATCACAGACTTTTGGTAATCTCTAATTTTTGCCTTACACTATTTTTCATTCATAATTACTTTTTTACATCTGTTCCCCATTTTCTTGCCTGGAGTTAAGCCTCTGCTGAATGCTATTTTCATACAAACTGCATATTCCATTTTAAAAAAAGGAGACAAGGAATTAAATTTCTCTCCCCCAAATTAAAAACTCTCTTCTTTAAAAGTACCACTGCAATTATCTTGCAGAATGTTTGCAGGTTTTGCAGGCCATATTGATAAATTTAATATAAACACATTCTTGGATAGCTCTAGATTCCATTAATATGGGTTGCTCAGAATTATTAGCCAGTAGCTGTCCCAAGACTACATTAATATATGCTTTTATTCTTCAGTCTCAGGATGAGATATAGTTTCATATAATGCTAAGATGTATTATGCAATCCAGGACTAAGTTTTAGAAAACTGTGGTACAATATTCATGGTCATCCCATAAATGTTTAAGTTTTCTTTTCATATTACTGAATGCAAATATCTCGTATAGTCACCATAAAATAAACCCATAAGGACTACATAAAAAAGATCAGGTTTCTTTGGTATATAAAAACTGATATAGAGAAGCAGAGCAGAGAGGGGATTCCTGAATTGAACCCCATTCATATTTTTAAAAAGTATTTTACATTAACATACTAATCAGAACAGTGTTATCATTAGGATGCTGTGTTTATCCTTTTGGTGTGGGCTATTCCCAGGGCTTTTTTTGTCATAGAACGCTCAGAACAGAGTTCCGGCACCTTTTTTGGATGGAACCTTGTAGGGTAGGCAAAGCGGGTTGTACGACATGTGTGAGTTCTGGCAACTTTTTCTTTTACAAATAAAGCACTGGCTATTCCTATGCTTAGATGAGTAAACCTTCCACAGGAATGGGTGTAATAAGCAACTAACAAAGGTCTTGTGCTCATGTGTGAAGAGATTCAACTCAAAACTTCAACAACATAGGAAGGAAGATAGATTGGTGATTGGCTTTAAAGGAAAAATTATAACCATATTCTATCTCTTTACAAAGCAAAATAGTAAGAAATTAAAAACATCTTATCATAATGTCTGAATTTAGTTCTCCAAAACCAGGATCATAACATAGCAACAGCTTGCATCTTGAGGCTTCAGACTTGAGGCTCATTGCTTTCCTAGGCAGTAATTTAAAAAAAGAAAAAAAAAGAAAAAAAGATTGCTGAAATCAAACGTTCTTCACACCACCATGGTGATTGTTTAGGTTTTGGCACAAAGTGTTTGTGTCCACAAATGTTATTGATACATGAGGAAGCCATTTCTCTCCCATTCTTCTCCCATTTTCATTTCAATGCATTTCTGAAAATTATGAATAATGTGCATGTCTTTTATAAAAATATGCATCACAGTTAATTGTACCTGAATTAATAAAGCCAAAAGGAACAGGCAAAGAAACATAAAAGCAAGGAAAAATAACAAAAAGTCAAATCTTGTTATGTGATTATTTGTGATTATTATTAATGGATAATTTGCTGGTTCAGTGTTCAGGGAAAATTCTATATTGTATGTTTGTGAGGTCTGACATCTACTTTGGATAAGTGATTTTTGGTGAATTGGTTTAAATCCTGTGGTCAGTTGAGAAAGTAATGATCTTACAAAGCCAGTCCAGAGAGGCATTTTCCACCTTCCTGACTTTGTATGGATTGCTGAGAATCAGCTGAAGAGAGAGAGGGGGAGACTTAGAAGGCTCACTATGGAAGGATAACATATTATCCAGTGATACTTCTCATTTAAAGGAATAAAACTGACCAGTTGATAGACTATCAAGAGTTACTGTAATCTTTTAGATGTTTCCATAGATTCTCCTTTTATCGGACTATTACCTTCAATTGATTTTTTTTTTTAATGGGGAAAAACACACTTTGTTAGAATGCAACAAAAAGACATTGGTGAGGGTAAAGGAAGTACTCCAATGAATATCTTTGTTTGGGTTTCAGATTTCTCTGGGAAAAAGCCAGGAGTTCCCTCCACACCTTGACTGAACAGTCATAGATTACATTAAACAAATGTGTGGCTTGTACTTCCGGTGGCGACGCGACGCCGAAGACAGCCGTTTTTGGGCTGCCCGCTCCGCAGCTGTGTTTTTCCATCGTAAACAGCGCCGATCAGCTGTTTAGATGGATTTGAAGCCCCCTCCTCGGGAGAATAGGAGGGGGTGAGGCCCCAGGTAGGGGTTGAGCTCTCCGGGGCCGCCTGAGCTGAGAGTTTGGGCGGCTGAAGGATTGAGCCCCCCCGAAGCCTGGGTTGCTCCGAGCTGCGCAGCGCCCCTGCTCCGGGATTTTTGGAGCAGAGCCAGGCGTTAGCAACCACCCCTGCCAAAAGGAAATACTTTTGATTATCAAGATGCAGGCAGAGCGGTACAGGAGGTCAAGGTGATGTGGACTCTTATCTTTACTCTCTAGCTCAATGGATTTTATAGCTTTAAAGTGAAAGTGCGCAATAAGTGAAAGTGGGGGAAGATGGCGGCTAAAACTTCTAAATAACTTATAAATGTTATTAAATTAAATTAAAGCTCTTCGGAGTGCGGGGTCTTCCCTGGTGCAACAGACCTCATTGCAAGCTTTGCTTCCTCCTGCACCTCCTCCGGCATTGACGCTTAAGGATTTACAAGATGCTCTTGGAAAGCATTCACAATTGATGTCTGACATGACGGATGAAAAGTTGAAAAAGCTGGAGGAGAAAATGGAGGAGAAAATGGAGAAATTGGAGAAGAAGATGGAAGAGAAGTTTAGAGCAATGAGGGTGGACATGTTGTCTATGATTGAATCTGTAGCTGAATGTGTGCAACAGCTGGATGTAAAAGTGGAGGATCTCAGTCAAAAGAACTCTATATTAGAAGCAAAGGTATTAGAAAATGAAAATATAAGGGATAAAATGGACAGAGAATTGAGCCTTGTTCAGTATCATCAGATGCAGTATGCTATTAGAATCAGGGGTTTAAAGGAGAATTGTAAAGAAGATTTAAAGCAGCTGATTTCTGAGGCTCTGGAAGGGGTACTGTGCCAGCCAGCATCTGAAATTGAGGGAAATATGGATAAAATTTTTCGTGTAAATTCATGGATTGCAAGACAGAGGAAGTTACCCAGAGATGTGGTGGTCTATTTTACAAAGAGAGTAATTAGAGATGAAGTCATTCAAGCTGCTTATGATACTAAATTGGTAGTGGCTGAGCAAGAAGTCTTGGTTTTAAAAGAGATTCCTCCGAAGATTTTAAGGAGAAGGAAAGATTTTGCATTTCTAGTACAGGAACTTAAGAAATGTGATATTAAGTTTAGATGGGAGATTCCAGTTGGACTGGTGGTGACGCACGAAGGTAAAAGACATTGTCTGGTTACTGTGGCCCAGGCACGTGATTTTTATAGCAATGTGTTAAAAGCAACCCCCCTATCATTTTTGGAAGCTGTAAAGGCATACGGCGAGGGAAAGCTTTAAGATGTTGCAGATAGACAGACAGAGGACAATGGTGTTGGAGGGGATCAAGTTACAGTCTCATCGGTCATTGCAGGAGGCCAGAGGATGACGCGTGCCGCCCTAAGAAGAGCTAGACGAGAGCAAGAGCAAGACCAGCAGAAAGTTATGGAATCTCCAAAGCATACTTACAGTGAAGCTGTGGAAGGGGCGCGGTCCAAAGAAGTTATGGGGGTTATGACAGACGTGCTCCAAAAGCTTTGGGGCGTCAAGATTGGTGATTAAATTTTTAAATTAGAATGTCACTGGATTAAATTTATCATAGAGGAGAAAGAAAGTTTTTTTTTAATATTTAACACAATTTAAGATTGATGTTATTTGCTTGCTAGAAAAGTATATTAGGGTTATGGACTAAAAGTATGTGTTGAACTAAGAATGGGTACGCAAGCTCCTAATTAACAACAAGTTGTCTTAGAGACTGCCTAAACCTTTTTTTACTCTTTTTATTTGAACTCAAGGATGATCTGGAACTGCGAGACATTTGGCGTGATACATGTAAGAACTATTTTTGATCATAGTTTAGTTTGGTTGGAGATTATTAAAGTTAACAGAGATAGGCGCTTTTGGCGCGTAACTGAGAATTTGTTTAGAAATTAGAGAAAGGTGGGAGAATGCAAATAGTAGGTGAAAGTTTTTTTTCTTTTTTTTTGAAATTAATATGAATAAGGACTGGGATTAAGAAAATCTATTCTGAGTAAAGCTCTTTTTCTGTTTTCTCTTTTTCTGTTTTACTTTATTTGTAATACTAATATTGTTTGTATTCATTTTATATGAGCTAGAGGGAGATAGAATTAATAGTTTATTGTTGATAACATAGGGGTGCTTATGTTTGTTTTTCGATCTTATACCCTGTATTTAGCTCTGGGAAGTCGGGGGGGAGGAGGGAATGGGGGAGAGGGATAGGGAGGGCTAGATAGGGGTGGGGGAGGGGGGGATTAAAGTCAAAATGTATTGTAAAACTTTTTAAATAAAAAAAATGTGTGGCTTGCTTGCTTGCTTGTGGTCTCGTGTGGCGTAAATCCAACTGTTTTCTTTAGGTTAAAAAGACCCTAACATTAACAAGGCTTAACATTATGCAAGAATTCAGCCTGGTGCTAAGAAAAGAGTTCTTGTCTTGCTGGGGGTGGGGTTAAGCCTGGATGACTGATCTTTAGCCTCTAGAAAACACAGAGGAAAATAATCTAATTTTTAAAAGTTATGTTGTAGTCATACTGGAGAGTGACATACTGAATTATGCTGGCCTAATCATCTGACAAACAATCACAATTTCCAGCAAAAAAAAATAATTATTATATGCCCACGAGCTCAGCAATAACTCTCTAGCATGGACTCCATCAATTAAATATATAACCGCTCTGCCTTTGTGTTGGAAAATGCCTACCCTCCTCATATTTGGGGAAGTATTCCCGTGCCAATATGATTTGTTGATATCAGTGATACTGGCATCCACATAATGTCCAATGTGATCAAACTAAATCCCAGGTTTTCTGATCCAGACGATGCCTTCTCTCTAGTTCTCTAATCACAGTTCCTAACATGGATGCACTCCACCATTACAAGTTGAACCTATGGGGCTAGGTAGTCAAGAGCAAACAGCAAAAACACTCTTTGTCTAGAAACCTGGTTGATTTCCAATCATCAAGAGGCCTCTTGCCAAACCTCACTCATATACCTCTGGGAGGCATTGACCATCCAAGACCAGATGCCCATTTCTAACTTTTCCTGCACTAGGGGTAACCTCAGGGAATACTTTCCCAAGATATATCTGGTTGGAAAAGGCCCATGGGAGTGGGTGCTGTGAGAGGTCCACAGAAAATGCTGGTGAGAATCATTCTACTCTGGAAAGCTTTTTGTTCTCCCCCACACACTCCTCTTTTTTAAAAAAAGAAATGTAGGCATTCGGTGTTTATTTTTTTTAAAAAAAATGAGATTTGTATGTGTGTGCCTGTCTGGTCCCCAGCCATCAGCGCAATGTTTAAAAAGGCTCTTTTCATTTTTTCTTTATCTCATTGAGTCCCTACAGATGGTTCCGAGCCTTTTAAATAGCCTTCAATCACTGTTTGTTCTCATTATGCTGTTGTAAAATGTAACGTTTTCCTTCCTTTTTATAATCCTGACAGTCCGACAAGATAACTTGATCTTCGTTTTGATAATCTAACCTCTTGTGAAAAGTTCATTACCAGATTTTGTGGCATGTCATCTGGCACAGTCAGACATCAGTCTTTATTAGTCTTCTCACTTGCTCAGCCTCCTTCTATACCGTCCCCTATTATTCATGTTTTAATCTTATAATTTGCTATTGTTTATCAGTTTATACAGCCTTTCTCAGTGCCCCCTTTTCTGTATTTTGCCTCAATTCAAAAGCCCATCGTCATTCATCATGTTCAATGCTTCTTTCAATAATGGGTATAATTTTAAATACACAATATAGCTCTCTTTGTGGAAAGCAGGCATTCTAGACAATGGCAGTTTAGTATACTTAGGCTTTTGTTAGTTTTACCAAGCCACACTCTAAACAGGCAGAGTGTTAGGAAATGTGGTCTTTATTAAATAATGCCTGCTGTGAACAGAACCAATCACAAACCAAATAGCAGCAAAAGTGAAAGCATCCTTAGAGTTACACAGAGTTTGTTTCCTTTTATAATACATGGTTTGCATTGATCATTTTCCTTCCTGGAAAGCCTAGACCATTGTATGTAAAGGTAGGCAGAGCGATGTAAACAATGCTTTTTCAGTTGCAAACAGTCAGTTGAAATTGTGGTGCCCTTTGGGGGTGTCTGAGAGAGCTGATTACTACTGTGTAGGAGGAAAGCAATCTATGAGAAGGGGTCTGGTAGCAACTTTTCCAACTAACATGTAACAAATTTTATTAAAAAGGCAAAAGCTTTGTGAGCTGCAGCTTTCTGAGTCAGAGGCATAGAGTGGCTAGGCTGATGGGGGATTTAAATTGGAGGGAGGTGGAGGGAGAAAGGGGGAAACAGGTTGGTTATGCTGATGTAGATTACATATTGCATCTACACCAAGAGTATCATCACAAGCCCCAGCAAGTATTCAATGCATAACCAATCTATTTTCTATTCCTTCCTGATTCCCCCCCCCGCTTCCTCCCATTTAAATCCTACATCAGCCTAGTCACTTTATGCCAATGGTGAAATTTGCTAAAGCTAAAGCTCATGAAAGCTTATTATGTCTTTTTAATAAAATGTGTTAGTCGGAAGAGATGCTATCAGACTCCTTCTGACTGGTTGCTATTAGAAATTGTCCTGGGCAACATCTCAACTGCCTCCACCCCCTTTGAGAATGTCCTGGAGGGCTCCATGATGTCTCATGTATTATTGGGATGTTATTTGAATCTCTCCAAGAAAGATCAGTTGCAGGCTTGGCGCTCCCTGTATGTCGAGAATACTCAGCTGTTCTTCTGAACTGGGATGGAGGTGTCAGAAGCCAATATATCGTAAAGCAAGAAGCTGAAGCTGAATTCAAATCAAGCAAGACAGAGTTGTCCCTGACTCAGAAGCTGGACTTCAGGATTCAAGAGAAGTGTGTGTTCCCAATCTAGCTGCACTCCTCCTTGAGTTGGCGGCAAGAAACTCATCACATCTGCAAAGTGCAAAAACTCTTTGCAGGTATCCCACTGGATTCCCTGCTTCAGAGGACTCTCCTAAGGATTCCCATATCTTATTTCATGGGGGGGATTTAATTAAAGCTTCCACGAATTTAAGTATTTGGAGGTTTTGCACAGTCCAACTGTTTCAACACAGAGTAATGTACCAAGAGTGTAAGCATGTAGGACTTCTGTCTACTAGTTTCGCTGGGCCAGATATAAAATATGTCTAGAAAGAGCTCAGCAAAAACACTCCTACTTGGCAGGCCTAAGACAGGAGAATTATGTTTGCTAAGCCATTAAGATACAGTAGTGAATTTGTGGCTTAGTTAGTGAGAGCCTATGAAATATGTCTTACTTTAATCAGTGCTTTCAAGTAATAAAACGTGAGGAGTTAACTTAAGGAGATTTCTTGTATTTATTTCCTGAAAACTACCCTAGTCATAAAAAAGGGGTTGGAACTGACAGAAATGTTGTCCGTGTGCCAAAAGCTAAGCCAATATACTGTAATTGCTAAACTCTAGTGGATACTGTTAGAAGGATTATTGTTTTTTTGTTTTGTTTCTGCATTAGCTTCACTTTTCACTTTTTAAAAACACTGTGTCACTGCAAATATATAACTGGAATCTTAAGTAATTATTAGAAAGCTTTTAACACACCTACACACACACACACGTGTACACTTTCACATGCACATCTTGAATGTCATTTAAACATTTATCAGACTTTTACATGAGAGGAATATATGTGGTGTCAACATTTAATTTTAATATGGATTACTGGGTCCAGGATATTATCGATATTTGCATGAATTTAATTCAAAAGTTGGATCACTCTTTTGACTCATATAACTGAAAGTAGAAAACAAGGCTGTGTGAATTCTGTTCAATGTCATCTTTAGGTTAAAAATCTCTGAAATAATATTATTTTAAAAATGAAACAGCTGCAAAAGTAAAAAAAGAAAAGGATTTGTGATCTTAAGCACAGGAAAAGCTGAAGCTTTATGTGCAGTAATTATAAAAAAAATGTTGTCTGTCATTAAAAAACATCAAGGGCAATTAACAAATAGCGTAATAAAGTTACATACCTTTTAGTAACAAGAATTAGTGTGGTATCATTAAATACTAATTTTGTTTTCATACTAAGTAATCTAAGAAAATAATATCCCTTGTTTCACTGGGATTCTTAAAGCTCAGTGGGAACTTTGTGCTTTTAAGAACTCAAAGTGTCTCTTAAAGATGCTGTTGTTCATCCCATAAAATGCCTAGACTCTCTCTCTCTCTCTCTCTCTCTCTGTGTGTGTGTGTGTGTGTGTGTGTGTGTGTGTGTGTGTGTGTGTGTATATATATATATATATATAAATTAAATATATATTTATATTTTTAAATTTATATAAATATAACTATCTCTCTCTCTCTCTCTCTCTCTCTCTCTCTCTCTCTCTCTCTCTCTCTCTCTCTCTCTCTCTCCTATCCAATGTTGATCTTTACATATTTTTTACCATTATATGTATTTGAACTCAGGAATAGCTGACTTTTTTACAAGTTCACCTGGCCCGATAAAATAAACCTTTCATGTTGTCTGCATTTTCAACATAAATTTGTTGTAACTTTATACATTCTAGGCAATTACCAATGGTACATCATTTTATAAACATTCTCTTTTAGTTTATAACATAGTGTAAATTGCAATCCTTTTAATCACATATTTGCCCACTGTTCCATCAGTAGATTGTGTCCAAAGTTCTTAGACTATTATGTCATACAAACTTTCACTTATCCTCCTTCCATTACAAATTTCAACAAACATTTATAAATTTTAGCAATTACATGTTTGTCATTTGCACATAGTTCTATTTAAAATTTTATCTTCAGCTGCACAAATCAAAATGTCCTATTATCTGCCTTAAATCTTTCTCTTAACTGTGCATACAAAAGTCATTGGAAATTGAATTCCTCTACAGTCAATGCTTGTGCTGAGACCCATAAAGGCATTTTGGGGCACAGTCTTGGTTTATATAAGTTCCATATTTTCAACATGGCACTTCTTATACAATGACTCTTAAAATGTATCTTAAACATACTGTAACTTTATTGTATCACAGAACATCATGCCATCCGAAAGTTATTTTATTTCTCAGAAAAACACACTCTTTCATCCAAACTAAGCACTAAGCTGCAAAGTACAATTTCAAATCAAGCAGTCCCAAATCTCCTTGTTCCTTTGTATCTTGAAGTATTTAATATCTAACTCTTGATTTTTCCCTTGCCATATTTAGATTTAGATATATCTTTCTGCTATTGTTTAAATGGTACGTCAGTTATCAGAATGGGTATTGTTGAAACAAAAACATCATCCTTTGCAAAACATTCATTTTTGTCACATAAGTTGTAATTTCTCCATCATATCATGCCCATTCCATGTCTTAACAATTATTTTTTTTATACATTTCATATTAGTCATAATGATAGCAAAGTATCTCGCTATTTTCTTAATTTTAAAACCAGTTTCTTGCCACAAATTCAGTTTGCTTTTTGATCTTCATGTTCTTTGTTAACAATTTTATCTTTTGTTTATTAATTTTAAAGCCAGCTAATACCCCAAGGTCCATTAGTTTTTCCATTAATATTTCTATTCCTTTCAAAGGATCTTCTAAAATAATCACTAGATAGTCAGCAAACAGCCATAATTTATTAGTTTGTCTTTTAAACTTCATTCCAACAGTTCCCTCATCTCACTTGATATTTCCATTCAATATTTCCAAAGCTAAAATAGGCAGCACTGGTGACATTCTTGACTAGTTCCTTTCTATATCTCACAGGATTTATTAATTCCCCTTTCACAATTATATAGGCCTTTTATGAGGTGTAAATCAATTTTAGCCATTTGATAAAAACCTCACCAAAGTCTATATTGTCCAAAATCCTGAGAATACACCTCTTGGAAAGTTTTGGATGAACATATAGTTTGGTTTCTTTCTTTGATACAAGCAAAAATCAACATGTGTTTGTTCATAAATGGAATGGAATTATTTAGGAATTTTAAGAAATTAAAAAAGTCATAGGGAACAAATTCAGCAATTCCTTTCAGTGATATATGTTTTATCACCACTAAGTAAGCTTTGGCAGTTAATTGTTCTCACTGTCAGGAAATTTCTCCTCAGTTGCTTCTCTCTTTGATTAGTTTCCATCCATTGCTTCTTGTCCTGCCTTCAGGTGCTTCTTTGTGGCAACCCCTGAGATATTGGAACACTGCTGTCATATCATAAATTCAGAAAAAATCTTAAAAGTTGGAAGCAAGGAGTTGGAAATTCACAATTAGTTGCAAAAAAAACATTGTCCATCATCCATAAGTTCATCTGTTCATGTTGCAGAAACCTAATGACACCAATTTAGAATAGAATAGAGCTGGAAGGGACCTTGAAGATCTTCTAGTCCATCCCCCTGCTCATGCAGGAGAACCTATACCATCTCAAACAAGTGACGGCCTACCCTTTTTTAAAAATTTTGTACATAGCAGTATAAGGAAAGCAGGCAATTACAGCAAATATTTTTTTAAAAAATAGAAATGAAGCTTTCTACAATGCTATAAATATTTTGCATGATTTATTTATTTTTTGAGGCGAGGCAGGATTTTGAGATCTACTTTCTACAGTTGGTTTAGGTTTAGGTTTAGGTTTATTAAATTTTTATACCGCCCTTCTCCCGAAGGACTCAGGGCGGTGAACAGGGCATATCATAAAACTACAAAAATACAAAAGTTTAAAAAAAAGAATTAAATTATTGCCCACAGTAAAAACAATAGAAAATATATATAAATATTAAAACCCTAAGTAACTCCCCATCAGGCCAGGCCAGCTTGTTCAAATAAATGAGTCTTTAACCCGCGCCGGAAGGAGCGGAGATCCGGTGCCATCCGGAGCTCAACCGGCAGCTGATTCCACAAAGCCGGAGCGCCCACAGAGAAGGCCCTCCCCCTGGGGGCCACCAGCCGACATTCTCTGACTGGAGGCACCCTGAGGAGGCCCTCTCTGTGGGAACGCACAGGGCGGAGGGGAGTCGACGCCGGCAGCAGGTGGTCCCCGAGGTATTCCGGACCCATGCCATGTAAGGACTTAAAAACCATCACTAAGACCTTGAACCTCACCCGGAAGGCAACTGGTAACCAATGCAGCTCGCGGAGCAAAGGTGTAACATGGGAGTACCGGGAAACTCCCAAGACAACTCTCGCGGCTGCATTCTGTACCAGTTGGAGCCTCCGAGTGGTCTTCAAGGGAAGCCCCATGTAGAGAGCATTGCAATAATCAAGACGAGAGGTCACGAGCGCATGAGTGACCGTACACAGGGCATCCCGGTCTAGATAGGGCCGCAACTGACGCACCAGGCGAACCTGTGCGAAAGCCCCCCTAGTTGGTCCTAGAAGGTAAATTGACACATGAAGAACTATATCAGAAGCATTGTCTATGGTTTTTTTTAAAATCTTTTATGTTTTGCTGTTATTATTTACATCTAATCAGGGAGGAAGGGTGGGTTGGTCTAGTTTAGCAAATTTGCAACCGGTATTGTTTCAGCCCATCTGTCATTTGCAAATGTATGTGATATGTTTCATACCAATGCTTTTGTTTGCTCCCATTGTCTGCAAGCACTTTTTTTTGCCACTAGTCAGTTCCAGTTTGGCAGCAAAAATTGTCCTTTGAACCATCTGTATTTCTTCCTTGTGCCCACATAGCTATTATTTCCCATTTCCTCTGGACTGTCTACAACGGTCGACAACAATTAAATTTCCTATTGCGAATGCACTGAGTTTGTAAAAAAAAGCTCCTTGGCACTACTTCACACATTGTCATTTTTGTTGTTGTTGTTGTTGTTTATAATTCCATGAACCCATGGATTGTGATGTCCTGGTAGACAGAATACTTGAATAGCGTCCATCTCTTTGGTCAAGTCATGCTGTTGTTATTATGTGTACATAAAGCACAATATAGTTTATGCAAGTTATTCTGATTTCCTCATGTTTGTCCTCTGTTTGAAAATAAAATGAAGAAGAATCTGGGGCAGGTTCCACATTGGGTGTTCATATAAAATAGCGATTCGTGAATCTTTATCACACTGTTCCTCCTTCCTTGAATAAAGTATCCCTTTGATGGAGAAGGGAGGTGAAGGACAGAGTGAAGAAGGCCGTATTCATGCTAAATCCACATTCAGAGTATCTCTAGATTTATATGCTAATGTGGAGAAAACTTCTATCAGATGCATATGGGATATTGGTCATCTGAATGCTCTTCAGACATACATACAGCACCCCTAAGTTGTGTGAATGCAAGTTCTGGTCAAAACCAGATTAAGAAGACCAAGTATTGCTTTAGTAACCATTGTCTCTTAATATGAACACTCTGGAAGTAAAAAATAAAACCTGAATTACTTCATTGCAACCGTTAAAAGGAAGTTTGCTTTCTGTTTGCATTTCTTTGTATCTATGAAATGGAGAGACCTTGTATCTTTTCATCCACAGATGACAATTAGAATGATTCTGAACTGATGAAGCACCCCATCTGCATGTTCTTCTCTCACACAGATGCAGCCAGCCTTAAAACTGCTTTAGGATGTAGGGAAAAAATGGAAACTTATTATTTGAATCATAATAAGTCAGTAAAATTTTCTAAAGTCCTTTCTGATTCAATATAATAAATGAGCTTGAACCGAAATCTCATCATTCCAGTTTTGAGGATTGTTCGTGCCAAGCTTTAAAATTTATTTTTGGCTCCTTCTGTTACAACTTTTCTTTCACTTCTCATTTCAGGACTTTAATTCGAAGGAAATTGGAGTTTTAAATAATGGTGCTTTGGTGCCCTCTAGTGGTTCACATTGGGCATTGATCTTGGGAGAAATAGTATTTGGTTGTGATGTTACATATTCGTGCAGATAGAACCACACTAAGCCATTATTACTAACAAAAGAGTATTGGTAGCAGCTTCATAATACAGAGAAGACATTGTAGAAGGAGTGCCCAATTCCCTTTCCAAAAGTCGCTACAAATTGCGGAAGCTGGTTCAGCAGAGGGCAAAGCCTATCTTTGGTTTGCACTGGCTTTGTCATCAAGTAGGGCCACTAGAATGTAGTAGTAACCAAAACAATTTTAAAGGAAGCACCGCCATGCTATAAGCCCATGCTTTTAAACTAAAATATGCACGCCACAGTTAGTATATGGAGGAATATGCTATGCATACAATCCACCCTGAGTGCATTCACACTGTACAGATCTAGGGAGACAGAGCCATTGAAAAGGGAAGTATTTATTTTATTTATTTTTATTACATTTATATCCCGCCCTTCTCCGAAGACTCAGGGCGGCTTTACAAACTTAGCAGTAGCCTTCATTCTATGTATATGCCTGCTTATTAGGGCTTTCACACACACCCCCCCAAGCGGCATTATTACAAAGTCAGCTTAATTGCCCCCAACAATCTGGGTCCTCATTTTACCTACCTCGGAAGGATGGAAGGCTGAGTCAACCTTGAGCCTGGTGGGACTCGAACCTGCACTAATTGGAGGCAGCTGGTGTTACTTAAGGAGGCATTAGCCCACTGCTCCACCAAGGCAAGTAGATTGGTGTCCAAAGTCAGTTTTTAAATGTAATTAGCAAGATTAGTTAATAATTGTACAATTGTACAACTTTAATTATAAAGTGATAATTATAAAGCCCAGAGTCCCTTTGTAGAATGAGATGGACAGCATATAGGTTAAAATAGCCTTCTCTTAAAATATAACAAATGATCTCTTCCCATGAAACTCTGCAAAGAGTGCAGAGAAGAGCAACAAAGCTGATTAGGGGGCTGGAGTCTAAAACATATGAAGAGCAGTTGCAGAAATTGGGTTTGTCTAGTCTAGAGAAAAGGAGGACTAAGGGTGACATGATAGCAGTGTTCTGATATTTGAGGGGCTGCCTCAAAGAAGAGAGGGGCTCAACTTATTTTCCAAAGGACTAGAAGGCAAAACAAACAAACAAAAAAGCAATGGATGGAAACTAATCAAGGAGAAAAGCAACCTGGAACTAAGGAGAAATTTCCTGACAGTGAGACTAATAAAGCCTTGGTGGAGCAGTGGGCTAATGCCTCCTTAAGTAACACCAGCTGCCTGCAATTAGTGCAGGTTCGAGTCCCACCAGGCTCAAGGTTGACTCAGCCTTCCATCCTTCCGAGGTAGGTAAAATGAGGACCCAGATTGTTGGGGGCAATAAGCTGACTTTGTAATAATGCCGCTTGGGTGTGTGTGAAAGCCCTAACAAGCAGGCATATACATAGAATGAAGGCTACTGCTAAGCTTGTAAGCCGCCCTGAGTCTTCGGAGAAGGGCGGGATATAAATGGAATTAAAAAATAAAATAAAATAAAAAAAACAGTGGAACAGCTTGCCTTCAGAAGTTGGGAGCTCTCCATCACCGAAGAGACTGGACAGCCATTTCTCTGAAATGGTATAGGGCAGGGGTAGGCAACCTCGGCTCTTTTATGACTCATGGACTTCAACTCCCAGAATTCCTGAGCCAGAACAGCTGGCTCAGGAATTCTGGGAGTTGAAGTCCATGAGTCATAAAAGAGCCGAGGTTGCCTACCCCTGGTATAGGGTCCCCTGCTTGAGCAAGGGGTTGGACTAGAAGACTTCCAAGGTCCCTTCCAACTCAGTTGTTCTGTTCTATCCTGTTCCATGTCTCATCTCTTATCTATAAACAAATCTTGAAAGCCTGTTCATTCAGTCTTGGTCAGTAAAAGACCATTAAGCATTATCAGAGATGACAGCATATCACAGAATATAGAACACAGAAGAACAGAGTTGGAAGGAACCTTGGGATTCTTTTAGTCCAACCTCCTGCTCAATCAGGAAACCCTATGCCATTCCGGAGAAAAGCCTGTCCAATCGTTTCTCGAAAACCTCCAGTGATGGAGCACCCACAACTGCTGGAGGTAAACCGTTCCAGTGGGAATTTCTCCTTAGTTCTAGGTTGAATTTTTCTTTAATGCGCTCAGGTGCTTCGGAAACGGGATCACCCCCTTCTTCTCTGTGACAGCATCTCAAATACTGAATATCATAATCCAAGCTGGTTTCATGGCTAAGTGGCATTGTGAACCTGGATCTCCTTAGTTTGATGCTGAAAATAGCCATCACTCTTTACTGTCTTTGGAGACTGAGTGAAACCCTTCTTTCATACTGCCCCATGTTAAAACTAGTTATTGCATGTTTTGGTTGACCTTTGCTTTCATAGACCAAGCAGCAACCCAAAAGGCTCCCTTCAGAATTGGAAAGGAAAAGCATAGCAGACGTATGTGTGTGTGATGCACATATATACGTGTGTACACACATACACACACATCTAGTTAGTAGGAATCTGCATACAGGCATAAAAACTGTTCCTGCCTGGCACGTTATTCTGCTTAGCAATCCAAGCAAGTGTACAGTTTGCCCAATTATCAAGCCTGTCCAAGTGGAATGTCAGCCCCCTGCATGGAATGCACCACTGCAGAAATGGACTGGGGTGGGGTTGGGGGGGAAGGGCCACTAGTCTCACAAATAGCAATATTAGAAAATATTAGCTGACTTTGTAATAATGCCGCTTGGGGTGTGTGTGAAAGCCGTAATAAGCAGGCATATACATAGAATGAAGGCTACTGCTAAGCTTGTAAGCCGCCCTGAGTCTTCGGAGAAGGGCGGGATATAAATGGAATTTTTTTAAAAAAGAGAGAGAGAAAGAGAGAGAAAACAAGAGTGGTCACCATCCTGGCCTTTTTGTGCCAGTCATTGACTGTTTCGTTTGGGGTTTGTGAACTCATCTCCTTCATAGAGTGACTAATAAGTTTCTAAAATTGTTTATTTATTTATTTATTTTTATTTTAATTCCATTTATATCCCGCGCTTCTCCGAAGACTCAGGGCGGCTTACAAGCTTAGCAGTAGCCTTCATTCTATGTATATGCCTGCTTATTAGGGCTTTCACACACACCCCAAGTGGCATTATTACAAAGTCAGCTTAATTGCCCCCAACAATCTGGGTCCTCATTTTACCTACCTTGGAAGGATGGAAGGCTGAGTCAACCTTGAGCCTGGTGGGATGCGAACCTGCACTAATTGGAGGCAGCTGGTGTTACTTAAGGAGGCATTAGCCCACTGCTCCACCAAGGCTCTTTATACTTGTTATGAAGGGGAAAGTCATTTCTTTATATATTTCTTTTCATTTTCTTTGCTATAGTCTTCTTTTTTTCTTCCTTTTCTAGTTGTCCTTTTCTTGTTTTGCTTTTTTCTGCACTTTTAAAAAAATTATTCTATTCTTTTTTCTTTTAATTTAGCTTTTACTATGTTTATTAAATACTTTGATAAAACTCACTGGATGATCTCCCATTCCAGAATTTGTGCTGATCACTTTTTCCTCTGTCTACCCAACTTCATGGAATGTTGTAAGAATAAAATCGCTGGCTATATGATTTCCTAAGGAAATGGGTAGGCAAATATAGAATTTCTTTTGCCCTTTCTTTTAAAATCATACAGTTTACCTCCTTATCCTTTTTTATTATATGGAAATGATGATTTTAGGTTATTTGTTGATTTATTATTAACTGGCAATTTAGTTTCCAGAATAGGAGAAAGAACCCTGTTTGTAGTTGAGTAACAAAACTGAGTTGATTGTAAAAATACTGGGGTTATCCAAAGTCACATGTGAGCGACAGAAAAGTAGTAGTAAAGAGACTAGGCAGTAGTAAGGAGATTAAGAACTATGTTGCTCCTTCCCTCTGCATTACTATTTGTATCTCAAGAGAGGGAAAAAAATGCAGCTCAAAATCTAGGTTGCTTATTGATATAAAAAGGGCAAAAAAACCCACAGAAAAACAAAACCCCATCAGCTTTTCACATTGAACTCACGGTCCTCAGGTTTTTCAGTGCACTCTGCTGCTATTATTTATATTAATGCTACATCTTATGTACATAACTAACAATAGCTGCCCCTTAGTTTTATTACAGACAAAAGGGTTGCTGCAGTGAGGTCTAACTTACCATGCTAAAGTTAGGACCAGAATCCATGTCAAACAAAGGAAACGGCATGGAAAGTTAGCATTTTTTTTACTTAAAACTTCATCAGGCTGTTGTGAAATCTTCCTGAAAGCTATTGCAGAAACGTACAGCAATGTTCCATATTAAATAAATCTATATTAAGCTACATTCAGCACCAGAAATATTTAGAATCAAGCCTTTGACAAAAAAAAATTCTTAAGTGTTTAGGAATAATTGCTAATAAGGAGATGGATATTTTTTTTAATTTGCAACTTCCTTCATCTCTCTCTCTCTCTCTCTCTCTCTCTCTCTCTCTCTCTCTCTCTCTCTCTCTCTCTGTGTGTGTGTGTGTGTGTGTGTGTGTGTGTGTGTGTGTAATCAGAAGTACTTAATATTTTATCAGCAACACATTGCCTATTAATTCTCTTTCGCTTCTTGAAGCATTTTCAATCAATTCTGGCTTTTTTTCCTTGCCAAATAAATTTCAGTATTAATTTATTTAGTTCATCAAAGAGTTTTTCCCCCAATCTTATAGGTATTGTTTGATATAAAAAAGTATTTTGGTAGAATATTCATCTTCACTGTTGCTATTCTCCCCAGCACTGAAAGTTGTAAGTTTTTCCATTTTTCCAAGTCTAGTTTTATTTGTTTTAGTAATTTTACATAATTATCTTCTTTTATTGTCCACATTGCATTTTCTTAGCTATATTCAGAGGTGTTCTATGATGTCACAAGTACGTTTTAGAGTGTATGTGAACATATGAATTAATTCTGGGTCAGTTTTCTTATAGGTTTCTTTTTCCATCTGTCTTGGAATGTGTATAGACTCCACCCACGTTTTTTTTTCCATCAGCTTCTTGTTCCATATTTACTTTAGGGTGCTGCTTTAGAAATAATATGATCTCAGGAGTCTTTGAAATGGGGGTTGAGAGGGAAGAAATTCCCACTCAGCCCCACAATACATGCTACACCATGAACTTTGTGTCACATCCCATTTCTCTTCTACCTGGTTCCTTGTCATGTTAGCTAAACAACACACAGTGATGAAAGGTACCTAATGATTTCCACCTTGCCTCCTACAATCTTGATACCACATTTTCCTGTTGAGCTGCAAAACACTTCTTTCAGAATGAGTTAAATTAGTAACATGGGCCATTTGAAAAGGAAGTGAAATGAAAGACAAGCAAACCCGGGAACTGAAACCCACTTTTGAAATCCTACCACCTTGACTGAGTCAGTAAAAACAGAGGTAAGAGATAAACAGATGCTGCCTTTGAGAATATTTTCCACAGAGGTCTTCTCTAAAGGTAAATGTGTTCCAGGAAGAGAACTAGGGCACACAGAGTATCTCTTACTCAAAGAGTAGTTGTGTCACCAAGCTTAGACTGTGACTCAATTGTTATTTACATACTTCTACCATAGAGGGGCAATTCCGTATGGCCAGCAAGACAGCACAATCATGATCCTAATGGCACAGGCCACTTATAGAATAGTTAGCAGTATCTGAGCCATCAACGAAAGGCAGGCTATCGCTGTATTGCAGGACAAGAAGACAGAGGCAGTAGGAATTGGCCATGATGGATATTAGAACTGAATCAAAAATGAATCATGTCATATTATATATATATATATATATATATATAGTGACAGCTCATATTTGTGTATATATGTATGTATGTATGTATGTATGTATGTATATATATATGTATATATATATATATATATATATATATATATACACATATATACAGTATATATATATACAGTATATATATATATATATATATATATATATATATATATATATATATACTGTATATATATATATACTGTATATATATATATATATATATATATATATATATATATATATATATATATACATATATATACATATATATATACATACATACATACATACATACATACATATATACACAAATATGAGCTGTCACTGTTGTGACTACTGCCTGTCGATGGCCTTCGGTTAGGCCGAAACAGGAAATAAAGATTTGTCCCATGTGCATTTAGATAGGAGTTAGCATCCCTATCCTTGCAGTTTGGGCTAAGACATGTTTAGCATGTTCTCTTTCAAATCAGTAAGAAAGATCAGCTAGATACCTTGAGTGCTCCTTTACATGGCAGGATGTCATCCCTTTGAAATAAACCCAATGAGGAAACAGATTCCACATAAAATATCCAAATAGGCTTTGACACAGAATCTTGAAAGCTGGAAAAGCATTTCCCCTCCTTTTCTCTTATATTAGAAAGTTAAGGTGGGTTTCGGTTTCTTTCTAATGTTCCTTTTTAATCCTGGGCTTAAATCATGCTCCGTTAACTGTCCCATTCCTTCTCCAAGGTTATCTCTCTGCTGCTTTACACCATATGGTGTACACAGGGCTCTAGAGCACCACTTTCATGTCACTTACAGCGCCTTTTCAGCATTCTTACAATTTTTCTACTGTTTTTTCTGAACAGAACATACAGATGAATTCCATTCTTTGAGGAACTTAACTATCAGATGAGGAAGCGAAAGGGCAAGGCTGGACTTGAGCTTGGACTGATGCAAGTGAAGTGAACTGAATCAGCATGAAGATGTTAAGATCAAAGCCCTATGTAAGTGCAGAGACACTGCCTTCAAAAGTCAGCACTCGTAGCAAGGGAAAAGACTAGCCAGACTGTCATGGTCTATTTTCAGCCTAATAAAGATACAAAAGAGGGTTGGGAAAGGTCCCTACACATGTCTCAGTTGTCTGGGAAACAACAGACAGTCTGTCAGCACAGAGAAGAGGTAGTAGAAAGAAACTGAAAAAAACTGTACCCTAATGTACCCTAAAATTAAACTAGATTCTAAAATGAATGGTCCACTTGTTGACATTTCTGTACTAATACTCCTGACCCTGTTGATAAAACTGGTTTTTAAAAGGGCTCAGTGGAAATTTTACTTCTGACTACCAAGAGCCTGACCTTCATTCCCTTCTTTCTCCTCTGTGATAAGATGGCCCCCGAGCAGAAGCAAAAGTTGAAAATGGCTTCCGCAGAAAGAATCTCAGAAGAGTTTTGCTATATTTAACATTAGAACACTGATCAAAGGTGAGGTGAGTTTTCAACATCCTGCATTAGGTGGAGGGTTCAATCTTTTTCCTGTCAGTTTCACTACCACGTGTATCTATTGACAAGTTCATTGCACTCCATTTCCACAATGATTTACAACTGGGAGTGGGGGTAAGAAAATGAGCGCTTAAGTGCATATTTTTTATAAACATTTTGTTTCAGAATTTTCATTTCCATATATTTATCATTTCAAAGCACTTTTCTATTTCATCTTAAAACATGCGCTTTCCAGTAGGCCTTGTTTGTCTGTACAGCTAAAAGCTGTACTGCAACCTGCAGAGTATAGAAGTTGAAGATAGCCACTATCTTAACTTTACTTCACTCCTGCAAGGGCAAGTAAATAGACAATAACAGAATAACAGAGTTGGAAGGGACCTTGGAGGTCTTCTAGTCCAACCCCCGCTTAAGCAGGAAACCCTATTCCATTGCTGTCAAACGGTTGTCTTCTTAAAAGCCGCCAGTGTTGGAGCACCGACAATTTCTGGAAACAAGTTGTTCCACTGATTAATTGTTCTAACTATCAAGAAATTTCTTCTTAATTCTAGCTTGGTTCTCTTTTTGATTAGTTTCCATTCATAAAGACAGTTCATACCCAGGGTTCCTGGTGTTCTGTGATATTGCTTGTTTTCTTGCACACATTACATTACCACAATTAGGTAACATGGTCAGTTCCTACAGGGTTTTCTCTCTTATTTACCAGTATACTTCAGAGCACACTTTCCTCCCAAGAAAAGATACAAACATCCAGAAGCATCAGATTAAAATGATACTTTCTCAAATATGAGCAGAAACAATTTGCAGCAAGATAATTTATAAAATACAGGTTGAAATAAGTATGATTTTCTTGACTTCCTAAGCAAAGGACATAAACATATATCCTGGAAAAGTCCATAGAAATGAGGCCAGTGGTATAGAAATTCAATCTCTTACAGATTTTCTTGCAGGGAAGAGACAGATCAGGCATACAACATCTTCCAACAAAATGGATATCCACACAACTTGTGGGTTGGTTTCCCGAATATTTCGCTACCAAGCTAGGTAATATCAGCAGAGTTTAGGGGATGTCAGTGTTCAGTGTTCTTCTATTTATAAGGGCTTCGCATGGTCACTGGGTCTTGTGATGGTGAGGTCACGTCAGGTGAGGGACCCATCAGGTATGGGTCTTGTGATGGGTCTTGTGATCGGTCAGGTGTGGGTGTGTGAAGTGAGGGTCTTGTGATGGGTCAGGTGTGAGTCATCAGTGAGAGTCTTGGTGATGGGTCTTGTGATGGGGAGGTTACATCAGGTGAGAGTCTTTGGGAGGTGAAGTGCTGTTGGGGGGGTTGCATGGATTGGTTGAGGGTTGGTGCTGTCTTTGGTTGGCTGTGTGGTTAATTTGGGCTCTGCAAGGTTCATAGGCTGGTTGTAGGTCAATGTGTCTGATGATGGAATTGCTTGTGGAGTGCCAGGCTTTGATGAACTCATGAGTGAGCCAGGTGATAGCATGATTTTTGTGTTGCTCCAATCGAACTGGTACTATTTGGTGTCAGTATGAGTAGAGATTAAGGATTTGGGGTTGTGGCATTTGACTGCCAGCTGGTGTTTGTGGATCCTGGTTTTTAACAAAGCCCTTTTAAACAGAAGAACACTGACAATGACATCCCCTAAACTCTCCTGAAGATGTTACCTAGCCTGGTAATGAAACATTTTGAAATCAACCCACAAGCTCGGAGAATAAACCTACAGAGCTACAGATATTCATCACTATTGCATTCATCAAAAAGTGACTGACCACTCAATGCTATATAGCATAACTAACACGAGCTGTGATAATGATAACACTGCCATACATCAAAAGCATTTCAGAAACCACCAACAGACTATTAAAACCACATGGCACCCTCATAGTACAAAAGCCAAATAAAGCCTTCCAAAACATCCTAGGTAAACCAAAAGACTCAGCAGCCCCAGGAGAAAAAACAGGGGCCATCTACAACAGGGGTTCCAACTCCCAGGCTACGGATCGGTCTGTGGCCTGTTAGGAACTGGGCCACCCAGCTGGAGATGAGCAGTGGGGAAGGGAGTGAAGCTTCATCTGTATTTGCAGCTGCTCCCCAATGCTAGCATCACTTCCTCAGCTCCACCTCAGATCATCAGGCATTAGATTGTCATAGGAGCATAAACCCTACTTTGAATTGAACATGAGAGGGATCTAGGTTGTACATTCATTCCCCCCCCCTGCTTTGATCCATGGAAAAATTGTCCTCCACACAGGCACCAGTCCCTGGTGCCAAAAGGTCTGGGGTCCACTGATCTACAACATACAGTGTAAGGATTCCAACAGCCACTATGTAGTACAAAGAGGCAGAAAACTATCAGAGTCATCCATGAACACCAGCTAGCAGTCAGAAGACAGACTCCTGAATTTCATAACACATGGACAGACTTAACCATAGTTTCAACTGGGAAACTGTAAGCATCCTAAACTAAGCCAAATCGAAAAACACTAGAGAATTTCTGGAAGCCTGGCATTCAGAGAAATAGGACATCAACAGGTACATAAACATAAACAAGATCTACATACCATTCAAAAGAGACAATCAAAAATCCAAAAAGGAAACAAAAAGAGCTAAATACTTCCTCACCAGAAATCAACACCCAGATAAGCAGAGAGTAACACCAAGATTAAGGAACCGCCATGACCATGCCCACTTCCCCCACCAACATTGGTACAGTTCATAACAGAATCCAAGGGTTGAAAATCCTCAAGTGTCTCTCTCATTCAGGCATACATGGGTGTCTGCTAGATCACACCTTTCACTATTTGATGCCCACCAGATATGTTGTTGTAGCCAAAGACAAATTGTAGGCCGACCACATCTAGAAGGCAAACACTGGATCAGAACACAAACTTTTGTTGTTACCAAAAGGCATCATGGGCCAAATCTCTGCACTGTACGCATTTCATTTTTTCTGCTCTAGTCTAAAGGATATAGATTTTGTTTCTGTGGTTCCAGTTCCAGGAAACAATGTGGTTAATCACTCATTTCAAAACTATTAATTTTATCTTGTTAATATTGAGTTTAATGCTTTCAATATAGCACCAGTCTGTCAGTTTTTATGAAAATTATAACCTGACCTAATTACATTTCTAAAGATTAGGTTTGCTGAGGTTACATATTTTAATTCTAAAGCTGTCTGCTTCTGTGAAAAAGGCAATGTGAGTAATAATATCTAATTCCTAACCCAGATCCCTCATCAGTATCCAAGCTTGTGGAAGTGCCATGAACAACTAAACTTAGAAGGGACATGACAGGTGAAGCCAGTCTCTGTTTTTATAACATTCAGAACAGCTGAAAGCAAACATAAGATCCAGCACTCTGAAGAGCGGGTACCATTATGTAACACTAAAGGGCAGAAAATAATATTTTTATAATCTTCATCTTTTTATTTATATTCATGCAACCATATTTGAAGACGGCATTTGTCATAACCAATTCCAAGAAGGCCAGAAAACTAAGAGAATATTGAAGGCATCATGAAATACATACAGTATGTACCATTCTTCTTAATTTTAGCCATGCATTTAGCTATGAACAGGTAAACTAGAATGATACTAGTTTACCTGTTCAACATGGAACAATTTGTTCAACATACCCATACATGTATACTGTATATGCACCATCCAAGCCAAGCATATTTTAACAAAGTATTAATGTATAACTATTTGACTTGGACTTTGGGATTCTGGACTGAGGTGTGAAACAATAAATCAAACGAATGCTTATTCTGATTTATCTTGTCATCAGGGAGATGATTGGGTTCTACCTTGGATCTTTGAGATGACTAAAACTATAAATCAAAATAAATAACTTTCAAACATTTACAAATTGTTAGGGTTAAGCAGAATATTTCCAACAAAATTTTAGATGGGGAAGGGACATTTCAAGGAGAAGGGCACCGAAGGCTGGTTCACAATGGCTACTGTTTCCTTCACTCCCATGGAAGTTCATTAAAATAGTCTTGAAGCTGGAGAGAACAGAACAGAACAGAAGAGGGGAGGGGAGGGGCTGGAAAGTCTCCTACAGGTCATGATAACCAGAATTGTATTTTATTCTAAGTTTTTCTGTACCAGTTGAATTTCTGTAGTTCCTTTCTTTGAATCAAATCAGTTCAACTTTCATTTTATCCTAAAGGAAAATTCTGTGCTGCAACAATGGTCTTCATAATTGTCATTGTTATGTATGCAGGCATCTGCATAGCAACAGCCATCAGGGGGCGTTGGCCTGGACAGTTTCGGCGGGAAACCTAGGGCCAACCCCATTGGCTGTTAGCTTACCTGGCCAGGTATATAAGGAGGCCAGGTAGCCCTCATTCCTCAGTTCACTTCCCCTTCCAATAAAGAGCTGAACTCACACACCGGCTGGCGTCTCTCTTGCGTCGGACCCACTACAAAATAGTGGCGACAAGGGTGGGATTGCTGCCGACCAAGAGCTGAAGTCACTGGGGAAACGCTCCGCGAGCTGAAGAGAAAGGCATTTTTCCTTCTTCCCCCCACGACCGCCAGCCGAACCGGCAACGCCAAGCGCCACATCCACGACCAACTGCCGCCATGGCTAGAGCCGGACAACCCCGCGAATTCGAGACCCGCCGCCCCAAAACCTGGACCCGTTACCTGGCTCACGTTGAACTGTACATGCGGTTCAATCAGATATCGGAGGATGGTGCAAAGGCGGCCACCCTGCTCTGCCTTGGGGGACCAGCGCTGCTGGAAGTCGCCGCAAACCTGTTCCCCCAGGAGGCCATCAACACCGTCGCGTACCGAGACCTCGTGGCCAGGCTCAACGCACATTTCAGGCCCCGGTGCTCCAAGGTAGCCGCACGGTCACAATTCAAGAAAAGGGACCAGCGCCCCGACGAGACCGGCGCCGACTTCCTCGCCACCCTATGGGAAGCTGCCGTCGCTTGCAGTTTCACAAATTTGGAGGAGCGACTACGGGACCGGCTGATTTGCGGCCTACGCGACAGGCGGTTGCAGGAGCGCCTGTTCGAAAGAGAGGAGGTCTCTCTCCAGGAAGCCAAGGATGCCATCCTAGCCCACAAAGCGGCCTGCGGGGCCGTCCAAGCCTGCCAGGGAACCCGGCCCGGCAACCAGGCAACCAGCGTCCACCGGCAAGGGGCCACAGAGGAGGACGACCTGAGCATCGACCTCCTCCAGCGGAAGTCAACCCCCGACCAGCGAGCCAGACACCCAGACAGGCCCAGGCCTCCCAGCAACACTGCCGTTCCCCAGAGGTGCGCAGGGTGTGGTGGGAACCACATGCGCAGCCTCTGCAAGTTCCGGTCCACCACGTGCCGGGCCTGCAAGAAAACAGGCCACATAGCCGCCGTCTGCCGTAGCCGCCACCCCCGAGAGGAGATCCACGAGCTGCAGCCGGAGGAACCGCCGTTCGAAGGTACTGAGGCCCCCACCAAAACAAAAATTGGCTATGTCGAGAGCCGGCTGGCCATTAACCACACGGGTAGCCGCCGGCTGCTCAAACCCAAAATTAGATTAACAATCCATTTGCAAGGTATCCCTTGCAGCATGGAGCTTGACTCCGGATCAGCGGTCTCGATTATTTTGGATGAGACCCTTAACCACATAATTAGCCGGAGCAAGCAACGGATTAAATTACGGCCTACTAAATTAACCCTGACCGATTTTCAGAATTCGCCGGTCAAGGTGAAGGGGGAGGCCACCATTTCAGTGGGGTTTAAGGGTCGCGAAGGGCACCTGGACGTTGTAGTGGTAGAGGGCCGCAGAACCAGCCTGGTCGGGCTGGACTGGTTTGAGGCCCTGGGAATCTCAGTATCCGGGATCCATCGGATCCAGGGGGACTCCGTTGAGGCCATTTGCCGGGAGTTCGCCGACGTCTTCGACGGGTCATTAGGCAAGTACACCGGGGCCCCATATCGTTCAAGCTTAACTCGAACGTCTCCCCCGTTAGGGTCCGGCCACGGCGAGTCCCGTTTGCGCTCAAACACAAAATCGAGCGCGAACTAGACAAGTTGGTGGCCCAGGGAATCTTAGAGCCTGTAGATGGAGGGGAGTGGGAAACCCCCATCGTGACCCCCCTCAAATCCAATGGGGAAATAAGGATCTGTGCCGACTATAAGTGCTCGGTGAACCGCGCCCTAAACCCGCACGCTTACCCGGTTCCCGCGGTCAGCCACGTTCTCGCTTCCCTCCAAGGCGGCACCATTTTTGCAAGGCTCGATCTTACACAGGCGTACCAACAACTCACGGTCACTAGGGAAACAGCTGACATCCAAACCATAGTAACCCATAGGGGGGCGTTCCGGGTGAACAGGCTGCAGTTTGGAGTCAGCGTTGCTCCCGGCATTTTCCAGGAGGTTATGGAAAAGACACTCAAGGGCATTCCAGGAGTCTACCCCTATTTTGATGACATCCTGATCGCAGGAGCATCAGCAGAGGAACTGGCAGGGAGGCTTAGGGAAGTGCTGGCAAGGCTGCGCACAGCTGGCCTCAAACTCAAAAAGGAAAAATGCAGCATAGGCGTTCCTTCCACAGAATTTTTGGGGTTCAGAGTAGACGCCAGGGGAATCCACCCCACAGAATCCAAGGTGAGGGCCATCAAACTAGCACCCACACCCAAGAACAAAGCAGAGCTTCAGGCATTCCTGGGTCTGCTGAATTTCTACCATACATTCCTCCCACACAAGGCAGCCATCGCTGAACCGCTCCACAGGCTGCTAGACAAACAGGCAACATGGGCCTGGACGGCCACCCATGATCAGAGCTTCAAGGCCCTGAAGGCATTGCTGTCGGACAAGTCCACAGTAACCCATTTCATCGAGTCCAAGCCCATTTGTATTGCCTGCGATGCATCCCCTTATGGTGTGGGCGCTGTCCTAAGCCACCTTGAGCCCAACGGGGCACAAGTCCCCATAGCATACTATTCTAGGACACTGTCTGGAGCAGAAAGAAACTACGCCCAAATAGACAAAGAAGCCCTGGCAATCGTGGCAGGAATCAAGAAATTCCACGATTACTTATATGGCAGGGAGTTCACTGTCTTCACGGACCACAAACCACTCCTGGGCCTGTTCACCACAGACAGGCAAACCCCCCAGATTCTGTCCCCCAGGATGCTCCGGTGGTCCATCTTCCTTGCAGCATACAATTGCAAGCTGGTACACAAGCCAGGGAAGGAGATGGGCCATGCAGACGGTCTAAGTAGGCTCCCCCTAGACACACACGACCCAGACCCAGCACCAGCCACACAGATCCTAGCCCTGCAGGAACTACCCGAGTGCCCAGTTCTTGCCAAGGACATTGCCAGCCACACAGCCACAGACAACATCATGGGCAGGGTGCACTCATGGGTTTGCACAGGGTGGCAGGACAAATCCCCGGGACCAGAGTTTCAGGCCTATTTCATTAGACGCGATGAAATCTCCACACACAAAGGGTGCCTCCTTTGGGGTAGCAGGGTCATCATTCCACCCGCACTACGTGCCAGGGTATTGGACTCCTCACACGAAGGGCACCCGGGGGTGGTCAGGATGAAGGCACTGGCTAGGAGCTACCTCTGGTGGCCCGGGTTGGACAAGGAGGTTGAGGATCGGGTCAAGGCCTGTTATACGTGCCAGAGATCCAGGCCAGAAGTGCCACATGCACCAGTACACCGGTGGGAGGCCACACACACGCCATGGTCCCGCATTCACATTGACTATGCGGGGCCATTCCAGGGTCAACTATTTTTAGTAGTGGTGGACAGTCACTCCAAGTGATTAGAGGTAGTCCCTGTCCCCAACATGACCTCGGGGAGGACAATCCAGGTGCTCAGAGCTCTCTTTGCCACACACGGCCTCCCCGACGTAATTGTGTCTGATAATGGGCCTCAGTTTACTGCTGCTGATTTCCAGGCGTTCTTGAAGGCGAACTGGATTAGGCACGCCACCTCCGCGCCTTTCCATCCATCTACCAACGGGCAGGCCGAACGGATGGTAAGGACGACCAAAGATGCACTCCGGCGCATCATCAGTGGGGACTGGCACCACAGACTGGCCAAATTTTTACTAGCCCAACACACAACACCATGCGTGGCTACCGGCAAGAGCCCAGTAGAACTGCGATGGGGACAGCGCCTCATCACCAAGCTGGACCGCCTACACCCAGACCGGGTAGCAGCCGAAACCGGTAGGGCAACATCACCATCATCACCATCACCGCCAGCATCACTACCATCACCATTGCCATCATCACCCACAAACAGGGTCCTCAACCTGGGGGACCTGGTCTGGGCAAGGAACTATGGGGCTGGACATCCTTGGGTTCCGGGAACAGTGGTTGGGAAAACAGGACCCCTTTCATACATTTGTAGGGGTGGAGGGGGACAGACGCATAAGGCGACACATCGATCAGCTCAGAGGAAGAGTCCCTGAGCACGTCACACACGCCCCTGAGCGCGTCACACATGTCCCTGAACTCAACGCACACGATCAACAGGAGGACCACACTCCAGGAGGGGTCAACCCAGCTGAGGACGTCACAGGGCAGGGACCAGAGGAGGAGGACTTCCTGATGTTGGCTCCTTGCAGCCCTGCACAAAGGCCTCAGGAACCCACGGTCCAAGCCCAGGGGCCAAGCACACCCAGACAATCCACCCGTCCACACAGGACACCAGCCTACCTGTCGGACTATGTGTGCAAGTGACCCTCACACAAGGACACCACTGTTTTTTTATATATATACTCATAGTTATAGTAGTTGCATGTTGTTGTTGTTATGTGGGTCTTCTCTAAGGGGGGAGGGGTGTTATGTATGCAGGCATCTGCATAGCAACAGCCCTCAGGGGGCGTTGGCCTGGACAGTTTCGGCGGGAAACCTAGGGCCAACCCCATTGGCTGTTAGCTTACCTGGCCAGGTATATAAGGAGGCCAGGTAGCCCTCATTCCTCAGTTCACTTCCCCTTCCAATAAAGAGCTGAACTCACACACCGGCTGGCGTCTCTCTTGCGTCGGACCCACTACACAATAGTCATAATCATTAATTTGTGGTTTCAAAGGTTCAGAGCCCTTCATAGCATCAAATCAATGTACTTCTTCCAAAAGCCCAGTAGTTCCAGTTAGTATTATCCCTCATCTGGCATAGGAGGAGACTGAGGCTGAAAGAAGGTGGTTTGGTTCTTGGCAAGAGGGATCTTGAATATTCTAACTTATAGTTCAGATCTATGACATTTTCCACTTGCATGGTAGGGACTTCCCTTTTCTTCAGTGGAGGCTTTGGAGTTGTTCGAAGGGATTCTCTAACTAGCCAGAGCAGATGAAGAATTTTGTGAATGGGGGAAGGAGAATTTGGCTGTAATCTTTTGGTTCGTAGCCCCTCTGCTATGCCAACTCTGCGGAGAAATTTATTTCTAGATTTTGAGAGGGCTGCTAAAAACTTAACTGAGTTTTCTTTTGTTTTTTAATTTGCTGAACTGCTCCATTACACTCAGAACCTGTGATTTTGCAGAAACCTTCTCAGTATGAGTTGAACCAAAGTATAAAAGGTAGAATTTGCTACTTATTGTAACTACCTAAGATTATACAGATGTCTGGGGAAAATACAGTGAAACTTTCAGTGGGCACCACAAACAGAGTGACTAATGTTCATTAGTCCTGTATGTGGTGTTAAATAACGAAGCATTGCTGGGAAATGCCACCCAGTGGTAGCATTTTCCAAGAAGAAAAAACAATATTAAACAACCCATCCCTGATTATGTATTTCCATCACACTGTGACTTAAACATTATTTGAAAAGCAATTCTCCCCTCCAACTAAAGTAATGAGATTAGAGTTATGCAAAAGAGGGAGATAGAGAAAGAAAATCACATGTCCTTTCGTTCTCCATGATGAGGTGGTATCACACAAAATTATTAGAAATAACTATTGAAAAATTGTACATAATGTGACTGAACACCTGAAACTGAGATATATAGGAAAAAGAATACCAGTGGCAAATCTTAAGGGCTAAAGGGGAGAAAATTGTCTCTTGAATGATTATAAAGTGAAATCATGTAGATCATAGTCCAAAGAGACAGTCTGATTAAAAATCTGAGATTAAAAGCACTGCATGTTTTGCTTTTTAAAAAGCCATTATAAAACTGAAGCTGGATTTACATAATGAACCTTTTTTCAATATTTTATGGCTCTCAAAAGTGTGTGTGTGTGTGTGTGTGTGTGTGTGTGCGTGCCTGCATGTGTGTGTGTGTTAAGATGTGCCAGTTGGATTAATGTTTGGTGCAATTTAAAGCTTCCTTCTTGATTGTTAGAATGATTTATCTCTTATTAAAAGTTGATCTTCAGCCAAATGAGAACTTACTTGCTGAAGAGCTAAATACTATGGAGATTCTAATTAAGATAAAATTTTCTCACTCCCCCACACAACATCCACATTAACTCTTTAAATATAAATAAAGTGCTGACCTAGGTTATGTATTTGAAAACTGACTGATCATATCCTATGCTTATAGGCAGTGATGGGATTCAAATATGTGAACAACCGGTTCTCTATGTGGATGCCGCTTCCAGAAGTCCATTCTGGGCCTGGGCAAACAAAAATTAGCTACCGGTTCTGCTGAAGTGGTGCAAACTGGCTGAATCCCACCACTGGCTATAGGGACCAAAATTGTAATCATAGAAGAGAAAAGTGATCTTTGATTGAAAGTGAGAGAGCTTTGGACTAGAATCTAGAAGGCACAAGCAGAAAGTGAAGGAAAACTAAGAATTATTTTGCTAAGGCTGTTTAACATACAGACAAATGCTTTGGAACCAGATGATATAAAAATTCGTCTACACCAGCATCAACTTAATATTTTTTTCTCTGCAAGCAAATCAGTAAAAGACAGGATTTCTTTGCTACTGGCTTCAATTTCTATGGACTTTCCTTTTCCAGGATACATGTGTACGTCCATCTTTGCTTTTTTAGAAAGTCAGCTAAATCTATCTGAAGGAAACTCAGCTGTGAGCTTATAGTTACTGTATTTTCATACCTCACTCATGTCATTTTAAGGCTTGATAAAGTTCACACTATTTTGGTCCTGTGATCTCTCCATCTTGATTCATATGACAATCTTCAGCTTGTTTTTCTGCCATTGTTTTCTCTTAACATATTATCCCCCCCACTTTTTTTTTTGCATTTAGGTAAAGTGTATTTCAAACCTGAGATGTTTTAACTTCCTGGGAGGCAGTGCTTTTTTTTGTAAAAGAAAAAGGTGCCGGAACTCACACATGTCATACAACCCGCCTTGCCTACCCTACAAGGTTCCATCCAAAAAAGGTGCCGGAACTCTGTTCTGAGCGTTCTATGACAAAAAAAGCCCTGCTGGGAGGATCATCCAGAGAAGCAACCATTACCTGCAATTGGAGACACAGCCATTCCTTTAAATCCCCCAGAAGACCACAGGCAAGGCAGAGCAGTGGGAATAAAGCAGTGGTTCCCAACCTTTTCTATACCCCATACCCCTAGAATACTTGTGATATATATTCTCGCACCCCTTACAAAAGTTCGAAATAACGGCAATGAATTATGCATATACACTATAATTTTGAAAACCCAAGTTTTCGCATCCACTGCAAGCACCTCCGGTTGGGAACCCCTGGAATAAAGAAACAGGAGGACGCAGAGTCTCTGGGGCAGCCAAGGATTAATTCCTTCACTTCTCAGGAGGGAAAGGATTAGTGGGCAGTAAAATATTAAATTTCCTTTTTTTCTTTTTGGTTTTTTTTTCTGTATTTAGATTAGAAAAAAGGATTCAGCAGTACAGAGAATGTATTTATAAAAAAATTGATCGCATATGATCACTGTCAAATATAGTGCTCAGAAAAAAATTCTGAAGGAATTGCAACTGCAATGCAGTTAGTTTATTTTTTTAAATTGTTGTGTAGCATTTAAACAGGCACGTGAATCTGCACAAGCAAAAACCCCAATACATTACAAAAACCTACAATCTTTTTAGTATATTTTGCTTCTCCTGCTAGTTCTTCTACTAATATAGTCTCTCCACCTTGAAAAAGTGCAGCAGGGTAGAATCAGCCAGTAAAATCTTGATCACCATTCCTTTAGACCAAGTTTTTTCACAACTGGTTGGAGAACTGCATCTCTGCTTTTTAAATCTATGATTCAATACTATCTATCTATCTATCTATCTATCTATCTATCTATCTATCTATCTATCTATCTATCTGCCTTTGAGTCAGTCTGAACTTCTGACAACTGCCTGGAAAAGTCCCTACAATTTTCTTGGCAAGATTTCAGAAGTAGTTTGTCGTTGCCTCCTTCTTAAGCGCTGAGAGAAAGTGCCTGGCCCAAGGGTCACCCAGCTGGCTTTGTGCCTAAGGCAGGTCTAGAACTCATGGTTTCTCAGTTTTTATTCTAGTACCTTCAACACATAGATCAAACTGACTCTCAATAGTATTTATTAGTTTATATATCATACTATTGGAAATGAATTTCAAACTTTCAATACAGGTTATTAGCAAGGTAATATATAACTTATAATATCAAATAAACAAACAATTGGTGAGCTGTTTTGTCATATGTTTTAATATAAAACATTGCTATGATCATTACCCATGTTTTGTCTGGCGTTCTTTTCTCCTCAATACAAAAAATTAGAAATTTGCCTAATTTGCTAAATTTCATCCTCACATTTTGCCCAAAACTTTCTTTATTGAACACAAGTTATCTACTACAACTAATCACCATATTAATTTTCATGAAGCTGTATAGCGAAAGATTAGTTAAACTATTGCTAGTTGACAGGCTGAAAAGGGGAAATCATATTCATTTTTTAATTATTTGCAATAATGTAGGTAACAAATGCATTTTTTTTCATTCATGCCTGTACTGAATAACTATTGCAGCCATTCTATTCTGTACTTCATTGAAGTAGATTCTCTTAGTTGTTGGTTAAAGCAAAATCAAAGAAAATCTGACTAAAAGCTTAATGTCTCAGTTTTAATGAAGTTACAATCACTCATGACTGAAAAATATATTCTAGATATTTACTCTATAAAGAATAGCTAAGATAAACAACTAAGTCTGAGGCCAAAATTCAACACCGGAAAAGGGTGGAAGTTTCTTACATCTTATGCTCCCTGTCTTATCCAGAAATTCATACAGAAAACCCAAACTCTGAATGTTATAAGATTATTTTAATTTTTAAAAAAGGATTGTCCCAATATAATATTCCAGATTTCCATTAATCCTTGAGTCTTTGATTCATAACATAAATAACAATGGACAAGGTAGTCCTAGTATCTATAACTGACATTACGGAGGAATGCAAAATTTACAAGTGGAGAAGAATCTTGATGGCATCAAGGTGTTGTGTTGGGTTGCTCCTCTGCAATCATTCAAAGTAGTTTCTTGCTTTAGGAGCTTTTCTGATGAAACCAAAGCTGGCTGTTGAGAAGGAAGAGATGAGCAAGGAGAGAAAACCAACCTCTTGAAAGGAAATTAAGTCCAAGGTCAAATTTGACCCCACTGCTTCATGGAACCCACTTTATGTATTACCTCTGGATGCTGCATTTTCATCTAGGTTTTA
This sequence comes from Vipera ursinii, assembly GCF_947247035.1. Taxonomy (NCBI): domain Eukaryota; kingdom Metazoa; phylum Chordata; class Lepidosauria; order Squamata; family Viperidae; genus Vipera; species Vipera ursinii. Next base: position 176,622,300 of record NC_139512.1, on the reverse strand, counting down.
CTGCTGCCATGGACATGTATTCAGTGTTGTTCTCATAAGTGTTGGCACATTGGCAAATCTGGGAACAAAAAGGAGAGGGTGTAGATTTCAGATTAATAATTTTGATGAATGAACTTAACTCTTATCTTTTTTTTCCTTTCCTTTTCTTTTTTTTTTTGAATGATGAAAACTATGCAAAACTGAAATAATGGCAAATTCAGAGTAAAAAAAAATGATCATCACCCCTGTTAACTTTCTGCTGGATGCTTCCCAAGTGACTTCAGAGCTTGGCTGGACCCACCATAATTTATCAATTCTTTTGCAGGCAGCAATCAGAGGAATTGCTTTCTTGGATATTTTTGCTGATGTTCACAGCATTCTCCCTCCCTTCACCCTAGTTCTAAAACTTCAGCCACTAAATCAATACACAACTCCATCTTATGCAAATTAAAAGTAAACTGCTATCACTTGTGACTGCATTCCAATAGTAAATAAATGGCTTAAATTTATTCATCAAAGTGGTTTCAATTCTACATGCTAAAACTGTATGCGTCTGAATCTCACAAAATGAAAACTATATTACTATATCTTTGGCAGAAACTGGACTTGAAGAAGGCTGTGGAAATCACTTACCGCACTTCTAAAACACCTTATTGAAGAAAAGATGCAAGCAACAAATAAAAAAACTATGAGCCCAATAAGTATCCATGACATACGTTCCGATAGCCAGCAAGATTTTTCTGAATCTGGGGAAGAATCAAATTGGAACTTATTATTAAAACTTGAAACTATCAGCCACCAGTGTGAATAATGTAGTATAGCCCAAAAACTTGACCAATTTTCTTTTTGAACTAGCTGGTGATCAGCTACATCCATAAATACTTCTTGACATATGACTATATTCACAGTTAGAGGGAAGGGATGAAGCCAAGAGAAATTAGCCAAGGTGCCAACCATCCTCTTTCTTGTGACTCAGAAATGAAGCTTGACTAAAAGAATCACTGGTGTGTTATTTTTCCATCTTCATCACTGTATGTGTTTGCGTATTGGATTTGTTTCCTGATTTTTGTTGAGCAGCTCAGAAAGAATATATAGAATCCCCTCCTAACACGTGCCATCCCAATAATCCTTGCCAAGAATGTGGCTGGCCCCAAATCACCAAGGATCATTTGTGGTTGAGGAGGGACTTGCCTGGCTCACTTTGTTCTTTGTCCAAAAAAAGGCTATGCTGCCCTTAACTGGCTAAGCTGATAAATTCAATATCTGGACCAAAATGATTACCATGATGCCATTTAATCTAGATTTAGGTGTGCATAACTTGATTTTTTTAAAAAAAAAAATAGTTAGTTAAGTGCCTCTTTAGAGCTTCACATGCAGTTTTTATAACTTTACATACTTTGCTAGATTTATTTAATTGTTCTCAAAAAAATGACAACTTACCTTGAATGTAGAGATGCTTTTCATTTGCTTTGCAACACCGATAGACTGGAGTAAGAACTTCTAGGCAACAGATATAAGTATCACTATCCTTGCTTTTTAAATTTCTGAGAATGAATAATACTTTTTCATTTGAATGGATTGGTTCACAGAATTCATTTGTTCTTTCAGAATTGTTTTTTCCATTGTCTACATAAACAGAACAAACTTCTTGATTGCTTGAGCCCCTATACAGCCTCATATAGAAACCTTTCACGTTGCTGGGCAAAGGACAATTCAAAGTAAAATTTTCTCTTGGAAATTCATCTGTTTGCTGAGGGTGGTTCATGATATTCTCTGTAGAAAAAAGGAAGCAGTTAACAAGCAACAAGTAAACATTGTCATGGGAAGTGAGCAGTTGTCTGCTTTGTTAATAAAGAAATATGTAGAGGAAAAATATAAGATAAAAGAAGGAAATGGACTAAGGCTTTGCTTTTTCTAAATATCCTGCCACATATATTATTTAATCCCATGATTATCTATATATTGACATAGTATAAACATCTTATAATTTATGATTTGTGCAATCTCACTCAATCCAATACAGGATCCTTGTTTTGCAAATATTTTTCTATGCCTCCAAAATGGCCGAACTGATTGTCAGATGATTTCCCTAGTTTGCTGATAGTTCTTGTGCTTTTGATTTTCTTAAAAAATAAGTTGGTCTATTTTCTTTAGAATTCCAGCATTAGCAATTAGTCTTCACAGCTGATTTGTCCAAGATAGCCTTACTAATCCTGTCATCACAATATTTAAGCAATAGCAGAAAAAGGCATTACATGGACAGGGCGCATTACAATACCAAGTAACCAATTTGTTACTGAATGATGCCATTTCAAATCAGTATCACTAATAATTTAAGTTTTCATTATATTTCTTTTAAAAATAATGAACATACTGCCTCAATTACTGAAACATTAGCATAGAACAATATAGTAAATCCAAAATTAAATAGCAGTAAAATAATAATTTTAGAGAAACTAAAAGAACTCCCACCCAGCCTGGTGGAGACAACACAGATGTTACAGAAAACATAGATGAGTCAAAATCAATATCAACAGCATATCACAAATCAACTTCTCCCAGGGCCTGGTGAAAAAGACAAGTGAAATCTCAAAACACCAGGATAAATATTTTTATAATGTTCATTTATTAACAGACCTGAAACATTAATCACAACTCAATAGCAGTTAACCATATACTGGATCAAAGTTTGATGGTTTAGTCCCTTGGACATAGAGTTGAAATCATATTGACTCATATGGCATTTATATATGTGCATAATTGCAGATCTCAGTTGTTAATTCATCCTTGTCACACTTATTTGGATATGATGTCCTTAATTAATGTTATTAAAATATAATAAATCATACCTGTGCAAGAGGTAGTGCAGGATGAAATGGATGAACACTGGTTAACACCTAAAAATAGTAAATCAATGGCACTTGATCATTTTTAAGATTAAAAAACAAATGTACATATTTTGAATTGCATAGTAAAAATTAGGAGCATAGTAGTTTAAATAAATTATCAGTCATTGCAAAGCACCCCTATAACTTTGCATATCATGAATATTTTGAACATTATTTATGTTATAAATTCTGTTATTGTTGTGAACGTAAATAATATTTGCAAGGTTTTGACTGCAGCCAAGGATGTGTACATTATGATCAGAACTAGAATTAAAACACAATATTCAGAGAAGCCAAGAAAGGACATGTAACGTTGCAAGATGCTGCAATGCAAGTACAGGTCATGTGTCATGATATTATCATTGTGGCATTGTTGTGGTTAGGAATGCTGCCTAAGAGCACAGGTGCATGGAAGATGGAAGGCATGTTCCTGGTGCAGTAGAGAATTAAAAAATGTCTTTCTCTGTTTACCTGCAGTATATTCTGAATAATAGTCTTTTGTTATGTTGAGAATAGCTAGGCCAAGATGGGGAAGGGAAAAGGGAGTAGAGAAGTGAGGTAAGGGGGGGGAGAAAAAAAGGCATTGACTTCCGACTTCCTTTGGTACAGTAAATTCGAGTGTCAGCTTCAAACCTTAACTTTTTACTTTTACAAAATAATATAAACTAGCCATTTCGATAGCATCAGGAATTTCCTAGCTCCTTTCTCATTGAGAATCCTGTGTACCTGCAGTTATACCCAGCGTGTACTATAGACTTCTGCTACAGAGAAAATCTCGGTCAAATGAAAGAGGCATGGAAGTGAATGGAGTTATCTCAATTTTCCTCTCAAAGTTTAGGAATGCAAGGAAGTTGGAGGGTAACATGGAGAAAGCAGCAGGCTACAACTCTATCTCAAATGGAAATAGCTTGACTACAGCAAGATTAGAAATCAATAATTGCTGAAACTGGATATTCTAGTTCCCTATTCAGCTGGTACATGAGTCTTAACTCTTTCGTGCTAATTTTCCCCTTATCTATCTCAGCTGTGTTACGTTATGTTTTAATAGATTTGATTAAAAGCAGAATATTGGATCTATTGGAGTCACAATTATAATGCTAAAGCATAAGTGAATGATCAATGGCCTCTGTTATATTTTGTATTTCCCAAAGAAATCATTGATAGGTCTTGCAAAACCTTTAAGCATTGATTCCAATTCATTATGTACAGTATTTTTATAATTATTGTTACTTATAGATATGAATTATGGTGCCTGGCATAGTGAAATGATGCTTGACTCTTCATAGGTGTTTGGACATAATAATACTGTATACATGGAACGACTCACTCTATTCAGCACTTTCCAAGACTGAGTCGTTTAAAATATAATTTAAAAAATCTAAAATGCTAATAGTAATATAGAAATAATATAATAAATAAAGATTTGGCTTCTTATTAATTTCCAGGATTTTACAGAAATGTACCTAAACTAACTAGCAGAATTATCACAATCCTAAGGCCACTTCTTTAGCCAACCCACAGGGGTCACTCTCCCATTCTGTGTGAACTGCAACTCCCAGCATTCCAAGTGAGCATATTCAATGAGATTTTGAATTAGTCATTCTGTGTAAAATGGTCTGATGGTGGTCCTCCACACACATAACTAGAATACTTCAGAATGATCAGTGGGTCAAAAATAGATATAAAGTAACGCAAGCTAACATTATTTAATATAAGCATAAGGTTGGAAACAGAACAGTGAATAGCTTAAAAACCAATCAAACAATATACTAGAAATCTTGTAGTGCACATAGGCCTTTCATAGACAAGGAATTCCAACTGAGAAAAGTTTGTCTCTTATTAAAATACACCTGACAAAGTTGCCAATCGTTTTCTGGGGTTGTTTATAATATAATGTTTATAATAAAGTTAAAATGATTATTATAACTTTTTTCAAAGACATTACTATAATGTACACTTAGTAAACTAAATAACAGCACATAAGAAATATCAACAGATAAATTTTAAGCTTGGCCCTATAGCTAAAGAATGATTCAGTTTTTCACAGGATAAATGTCTATTCTTTACCATTCCTTCAGATCATTGCATGTAAATATTTCTTATACAGTCTTTAAATTCGATAAAATCACAACCAAAGGAAATTGCTGTCAACAGAATCTGCCGTATCACTTACCATGTAAAGCTTCAAAGCAGCAGCATAAAAGACAGAAAGTCACAATGCCTATTTTCATATTCACGAACCTAGATGCTGAAATTAATGTTTTGTATTGTCAAGAAACGAAATTTTATCCTGGAGAAAAGATGGTGCTTCTCTCTTGTTTTAGATTCTCAGTAGTAGAAAAGATCACTGTTTTTGTTAAAATTATTCTGTTCTTGGTTTAAATTCCACATGTAGAAATACCAATACGTCACCATGAAATGTGTGATCTGTCTGAAGAGTTGGTTTTCCCCGGTTCAGATCTTGTTTATTTCACTGAAATTATAGTCCTTTTCCTGTCTCAGTTTACTTCGGAGAATCAGAATTTGAAACTAGTTCCAGTTTAATCTGAGCCAACAGAAAACCCCATGACAATATTTGTTATGCATATTTTTTTCTTCACAGTGATGCTGTAGTTAGAAAATAGAGACTGGGCTGAGAGAAAAGTTCCAACACACTAGTCCTATTAATTAGAGGTCAGGGGTCGGCAAATTATTTATTCACTTCAACATTTAGTGTTTTCTTTTGCTAAATTTCTTTGGAAATCCATAGAAGTTTTTTTAAAAAAATTATACAATATTTAAGACAAAAAAGACATCAGCACTGTGCAACAAAGTGAACTTCCACTACTTGCCTCAGCTTCTGTCCACCTAGCAGTTCAAAAGCAAACAAATGCAAGTAGATAAATATGTACCACTTCAGTGGGAAGATAAATGTTCTGTGCACTTCATTGTATAGTCATGCTGGCCACATGACCACAGAAGCGTCTTCAGACAACATTGGCTCCCTTGGCTAAGAAATGGAAATTGAGCACCAACCCCTAGAGTCAGACACAACTGGACTTTTGCCTTTAGAAAGAACAGAAATCTAAAATCTATTTCTTCCTCTTTTTGATATACTTCAATAAATTGGAAGTTTCCATGGATTTCTATAAGAAGCTCTGGTTATCTATTCCAGAAAACATTTTAAAATTTGTTTTTCTTAGGGTAAATCAGGAAGTTTCCTATTATGATAGCAATGTTGACCTTTTTTTCCAAGAGTTACTATAAGATTCCAAGTTTCAGAAGAACATATAAATAATAGAATTATCTTCTTGCATCCTGTTTGAGCTTAATACTGTAAAGTGGTTTGCACATCACTAGGGGTCCATCTACACAAGAGCAGTACTATAGTGTTCTCCCATTTTTGAAACAGGAGGAAAAGATGGCAATATAAAGCATGCAGCACCCAGAAACTACCTTTTACCTTAGTAAAAAGGCCGACATTGTTGCTGTTCTCACAAAATATAACACAGGTTACTTTCGGGAATCAGAAAGTGAGTTCCATCTGTCCTTCCCCTGCTTACCTATGGTTTCCTACTATCAGGAAAACTAAGAAAGAACCACCATCCTCTGGTGAGGAGAGTACCAGCGATCAAAATATTCATATTGCTGAGAGAAGCTTTGTTTTCTCTTACTAGAAGGAATATTGATCCTCCTGGAAGACTTGCATTCAATCTTACATGAGATCAATATTCTCATCTTTAAACAGCAACAACAAAATTAAATTGACTGCACAACTGAGTTGTTTAGTCTCTTAGCCACAGCTGAAATAGACCTGAAGGTACAGAGCCCAGTGACCAGATGAGAGAGAGACAGTCCCACAGCAGATTTCCTGGACCGTTTGGAGTCCCCCTGGTGGCCAATCTAAAAATGCTGCCCACGAGAAGTTGAAATTGATTGATTGAACCTCTTTTTTTTTGCACATGGTGGCAGAAGGCCTAAAGTGAAAAGGTTTTATAAAACCCAGCTGAAGGACTAGGACTGGGGCAACGGTGCGTGTGCCCACAGAGTGGGCTCTGCGTGCCACCCGTGGCACGCGTGCCATAGGTTCGCCACCACGGACCTAGGCGAATCTTCATTTGCTAAAGATGGACTGGTCACGGGGGGAGGGCTGAGATGAGGGGAAACATTTTGCATCTTTTTCATGTGGGAAACTAACCTGCTTTTGCTGCAGCCAGCAACCTTTAGTAAAAGAACCTATTACTTCAACCAAATGGAGTTGAGGGTCTTTCTTTCCTAAGGGGCCTATTTGAGGCAGGTCTGACAGCATGTGTAAGTGCACTGGTGTGCCCATCATTCCTATCACATTTTCATTTTCTTTTTTTAAAATATATTTTATTGATTTTTTTAACATAAACACCTTAATATATGTTAAACAGTATGTTGTCTGGGCTTATATTTACAATGTAATCACTAACAATCAGTTTTTATATTCCAAAGTCCACGTAATAGCTTTGCTTGATTTCCTCTTCTTCCAATAATATTCTCTTTGCCAACCTTGAATTAATACAATTCTTATTCATTCAATAGGTAACAACTTAAATATAAAAATTGTTCTGAAATTTCTATCAATAATAATCACATCAACATCATGCTTCTTTTCTGTCTAGTCATCTTGGTTGCCTTGTCATGAATCCTGTTTACAAGTCTTATTTAAATTTGTTTTCCCTACAATGTTCAAAACATTCTTACTGGCTGAAAATTTCTCAAGGTTAATTACATTTAAGTATTTAAGTCTATTTTCATATTTCAGAAGGTAAATGAAAATAGACACCAAAGAAAAAAAGAAAAAAAGAGACAGAAGAAAAGGAGAAAAAAGGAAGAAAAGAATATATTTCTTAAAATACATATCCCTCTTAAACTAGTATACATTTATTTCCAAAAAGATTTCTGTTCTTTTTACCCATAATTAAACCTATGTTTAATCTGTAGATGTACCATTTAATAAATCCAGTCATCTAATCTTTTAACTCTATTCAAAATATTTTTAAGTTATCTATTAAAATTTTCTTAACATCTATTATATTTAAATATCTAAAACATTTCCTTTAAATTAGCCATCCCAAACATTTTTATATTTCCCCATATCAAAAAACAAACTAAAAAAAGAGAAAAAGAAAAAAAAAGAAAAAATACTATCTTACTTGGGGTATTCACCCCTCTTAAACTAAAATCTTTCTATTTCTTCAACCATATTCAAACAAGTGTTTAATTTTTAAGTATTCCCTCTGATATGCCCTGTCATCTAATTGCTCAGTACTCACTTTAGCCCTCTCCTTTTGCCAAACATCTTTCCCAATCAATCTATTCCATTGAATCAAAGAGTCTTCCCATAATCTTGTAGATGTTGTTATGAATATAAGAGGCAAATCAAACATCGTGTCTTTGTATAAAGATTTTGCCCCTTCATATTCATTGAAGATTTCTCTCATCATCTCTTGTCTCCCCATTTCTTGTAGTACTCCCAACAGCTCTGCAATCTATCTTGTCAAAAAAAAATTCTTGTCTTCAAATTTATTTCGTATTTCTTGTAAGTTCTTCTCCACTTGAGTCTCCATCTCTAAATTTCTTTCCACTAGTTTATATTCAGTTGTCTGCTTTGCATGATCTCTTTTTTCTTTTCTGATCATTTATTTGTTGTGACGTTAAATTAAAGATGCATTCATTTAAGTTTTCAAATTCATTTTTAATTTCCTTGTGGTTTGAAATTAGTGTCATTTGTAATTGTTGTAACATAACATACAAAGGGACGTGGTGGCTCAGTGGGTTAGGACGCTGAACTTGTCGATCGGAAGGTCGGCAGTTTGGCGGGTCGAATCCCGAGTGCCGCGTAGCAGAGTGAGCGCCTGTTACTCGTCCCAGCTTCTGCCCACCTAGCAGTTCGAAAGCACGTAAAAATGCAAGTAGAAAAATAGGGACCACTACGGTGGGAAGGTAACAGCGTTCCGTGCGCCTTTGGCGTCTAGTCATGCCGGCCACATGACCACGGAGACGTCCTCGGACAAGCGCTGGCTCTTCGGCTATGAAACGGAGATGAGCACCGGCCCCTAGAGTCAGAAACGACTAGCACGCATGTGCGGGGGAACCTTTACCTTTACCTAACATAACATACGTTTCCTCCTGGGAAGTATTTATTTTTTCTTGTTATGTTCTTTCTGCAAATCTCTGATGCTCCATAATGACCAAAAATCCTTTCTCTGCCAATCGCTTTAAAGTCACAGTTTAAAAAGTATTTATAGTCCAGGAAGGTTATTTTTTTCTAAGTTTTATAATTCTTGCTTTGTAAATAGTCCACAGTGTTCTCTTTTTTATTATTACAGATGTTCTTTGTTTAGTTAAGACTTTGAAGGTCACAATATCAGGGTGTTTTTTTCTGGGCTGTATATTTAGAACAGTATTTTCATCCACCACTAGATGTCAGCACCAGTCCATCTTTCAATTTTTGAAACAAACAAACTTTTATCTCAGTCAATAATCCTTTGCCAGGAAACTCTTAATCAATTCCATTGACTTCACATTTTCCAGGTTTGAATCTTATATTAATTTTATTTCTGTATCTTTATTCCCCATAAATTTAATTTGCAGCTTCTGTTTGGAGAGGGGTGGAGCAAAAACAAACAAACAAACAATCCCTCTCAGTTTTGGAGGATTTTTACTTCTGGAATTTTTTTTCTATTCTTTTGTTCAGGAAATCAGTCAGGTAGAAGAGAGAGAATCAATATTGTTACCTAGTGCAGTCACACTGTTTATAATTATGCTTAATTTAGTGCTTTTTGGCTTCGGCTACATGTAGCTTTGGCTTGACTCACGAATGATGCTAGCCTTTCTTCTGTCAGTTTCTGGAGGGCTTTCCCCAGATGTCCGGATAGACTGCTGACTCCCACAATTGTTGGGGCTTCCCTCCTTCCTTGCCACCTCTCCGGGGTGGCTTTTGGCCCATTTAGGATCCCCAAACAGAGAAATCAGCTGTAGGGTGCAGAGCCCCACGATCCCTCGGCTGTTGGCATAACTGCACAAAACCAGAAGCCTCCACATTTTTATTTTCTTATTTTCTTTGTTTGGATTTGTAATTTTTGTTTGAATAAATAATGATAATAAAATAATAAAATAAAATAATAAATAAAAATAATAAAAAATAAAATTAAAATAAAATAATAATAATAATAATAATAATAATAATAATAATAATAATAATAATAATAATTTTATTTATATACTGCCCTTCTCCCGAAGGACTCAGGCGGTGAACAGGGCAAGCATAAAAAATACAGAGTTACAAAAGTTAAAAAGGATTAAATATATGCCCACTAAAAACAGTACATACAAATATTAAAATAACAATAAAAAAAACCCGCCCATCCCCCATCAGGCTAAGAATGTCTTTAGATCGCGACGGAAGGAGCGAAGATCGGGCACCATCCGGAGCTCAACCGGTAACTGATTCCATAGCTCGGGGCGCCCACAGAGAAGGATCTCCCCCTGGGCCACCGATCAACATTCTCTGATCGGTGGCACCCTGAGGAGGCCCTCTCTGTGGGAATGCACAGGGCAAAGGGAAGTTGATGCCGGCAGCAGGTGTTCCCTAAGGTACTCCGGACCCATGCCATGTAGGGCCTTAAATACCATTAGCAGTACCTTGAATCTCACCCGGAAGACAACTGGCAACCAATGCAGCTCACGGAGCAGAGGTGTGACATGGGAGTATCGGGAAACTCCCAACACAACTCTCGCGGCTGCATTCTGTACCAGTTGGAGCCTCCGAGTGGTCCTCAAGGGCAGCCCCATGTAGAGAGCGTTGCAGTAGTCTAAAATAAAATAATAAAATAAAATAAAATAAAATAAAATAAAATAAAATAAATAAAATAAAATAAAATAAAATAAAATAAAATAAAATAAAAAAAAAAAATAAAATAAAATAAAATAAAATAAAATAAAATAAAATAAAATAAAATAAAATAAAATAAAATAAAATAATAAATAAAATAAAATAAAATAAAATAAAATAAAATAAAATAAAATAAAATAAAATAATAAAATAAAATAAAATAAAATAAAATAAAATAAAATAAAATAAAATAAAATAAAATAAATAAAATAAAATAAAATAAAATAAAAAATAATAAAATAACAAAATAAAATAAAATAAAATAAAATAAAAAAAATAAAAAAAATAAAATAAAAAAAATAAAAAAATAAAATAAAATAAAATAAAATAAAATAAAAAAAATAAAATAAAATAAAAAAATAAAATAAAATAATAAAATAAAATAAAATAATAAAATAAAATAAAATAATAAATAAAATAAAATAAAATAAAATAAAATAAAATAAAATAAAATAATAAAATAAAATAAATAAATAAAATAAAATAAAATAAAATTCACTTAACAACTGTCTTGCTTAGCAATGAAAATTTTGGGCTCAGTTGTGGTTGTAAGTTGAGGACTACCTGTAACTGCCCTGCCAGCTAGTTCTTCCTCCCCTGGTATGGGTAAATATGACTTCATATGAAGGCTGCCTTGGGTCACTCTGCTGATACTTCTCATTCAACCAGGTTCCCTTCCACATTTACAGAGGTGATTCTGCAACATTTTTTAGCTTAATAATAAATACCCCTATTGTGCTTGTGATTGACAAAATGGCTTTCCATCTCCTACTTCCCTTCCTTATTCTACACAACAAAACATCACATTATTTGCAGTCCAGGCCCTGTTTTCAGTTGAAATGGCATCTCTGCATTCAAACAGTTTGTTTCTTCCCCATTTTTCTAAAGATGGGGCTCACCCATCTCCAGGCTAATGGACATCATTAGGATTTCATTGAGGTATTGGAGCAGATGAAAGGTTTTTACTAAGAAACAATATGAGATCAGGTATATTCCTTTAGCGATTGCTTACCTCCTTGCTCTTTCACCAGATACCTGTGAAAATAACTTCCTTGTAAATAAAAAAAATAATGCCTTCTGTCTGGCTCGCGGACATTCCTCCCAAACATAGAAGACTACGGTAGAAAAAAACCCCTGCCCCCTCCCCGGTGAAAAGTACCCTGGGGCTTGTTTAGCTGGCAGCAGCAATTAGGCAGGTGCCCCCAATGGGATAAAGTGGCTTCAACCGTAGAGTTTCTCAGGAGAGACTTGGATTCAAATTTTCAGACACTTCTTTAGATATCTTGGAGTTTATGGCTATCTTTTGTCTGATCTATTGCATGTTTATGGTTACTAAATAAACTGAGACGTGGGAAGAATTATAACCACCCTGAGTTATTTGGAGGAAAACTATGATAAGGTCATGATGGCTAGAGTGATAGATGTGAAATCAGGAAACAGAGTCCCCCTCCCCCAATATGAGGACATTTCCCCACCATTGCTGTGCTGTGCACTACCATAGCAACATGCACCATAGCAACATGAAACTGGGAAAAGGGTCAGTTGCAATTTGCTCAGATGTAAGATTTCCGTGCTCTTGTTTACATTTTTTACAGTCTCCATTTTCACACATACTTTCTTTTTATTGCAGTCTCTCAGGTTTATTTATTTTGCAATTCACTCAACTTTCCTCTGGAAATTTAGTCTGTGCAATAGGCTGAGGGATTTTTGTTAGCCCATGACTGATTGTCACAAGTGGGGTAATGGCTGGATAACATTCTTTGTACTTTCTTACTGGTCCCCCAGTAAGAGAGAGGGAAGGATGGAGGGTGGGAGGGAGGAGAGAGAAGGAGGGGAGGGAGAGAATAGGAACTGTTTTATCGAGAGGTAGAAACATTTGTAAGGTAAAAACTGCCAGGGATGCCTTAATCTGGGCTACTCTGTTTTAATTGGAACTGTGCAAAAAATGTGGGGAAAAGAATGAATTATGACTTTAGCTGTTTGCCAGGAGAGTGAGAGCAGTGCCTTTTCTTTAAGCGTGTTGAATTCATAGTGCTATGTTACTGTTAATCGAATTTACAAAATACCAGTTAGCTCCTTTGAAAACATTCAGCTATATGTTGCACAAATATGTTTCTTGTTACCTTTTTCATACTAGCCAGTTTGGTATGGTGGTTAAGGCACCAAGCCAAAAAAAAAAAAAACAAAAAAAAAAACAGGAATTCTGGTCCTGCTTTAGGCACGAAGCTGGGTGAGTTTAGCCAGTCACTCTCTTCTAACTCTAGAAAGGAGGCAAGGGCAAAGTACTCCTAAAGTTGCCAAGTAAACTGCAGAGGCTTTTCCAGGCAGTCACCAGGAGTCAGTTACTTGAAAGCGTGCACGTGCACCCACGCATACACCATACAATCCAAAGTTCACTGACTGGTATTGCTACGAGGAAAGTGATACAACAAAGTTTACTTTTTTGTTATTTGTTCCCTTGTCTACCCAACATCCTGTATACATCTTTATTT